>NC_137864.1:19854711-20109711 GCF_963924005.1 Protomyctophum bolini
TATACCTGGCTCCAATTGGCTGTTCTGTCTGTGGCTTGCAAAATTTTTCTGGGGAACGATATAACTTGTTAATAATTCTACATTGTGGAAAGGGAATTAACAATTATGGCACTGGATTGTCAAGAAGGGATGGTGTGTGTGTTCGCCGGTAGCAGCACACACCGCCAGCAGGATAGCCTCCCAGCTGGATGGATCCATCCCACACACTCACTCACACTCACACACACACACACACACACACACACACACACACACACACACACACACACACACACACACACACACACACACACACACACACCAAAGGCTAATTTAACTCTGGGACCCATTTATCCCTGCTATGATTAATTATTAAGTGCCCTGCCCAAGCACTCGGCTGCTTCTTCTGCCCCTTTTTGCATTATTATAGCTAGGCTAAGGCTATATCTTCTCAGGGATGATAACTGCTAAAGGCTCAGAGGAAAGACGCCCATTAAACATTACCATACCTGCCGAGCCGTAAGATTTCCCCAGCAGCCAGCGGACACTGGAGCAGATCTTGGCTCGGTTGAAATCATACTGATCCAGCGGTTTGATCTCCGGCACGGAGAACGCCTTCTTCATCGCGTTGTTCGCATCCACCATTGCCGAGCCGATCTGCACCTAGACAGACAGAGAGGAGCCACCGGGCACACGGACACCTCACCAGCCAGTCACCACCACCACGCCTGCAGCAGCACGCCACCGCACCGGTCCGGGAAGATGTGATGGTGATGATGATGCGAGGATGAGCGAAGAGTGGGTGTACTGTGGACGGATGGATGGGGTCCTCCCCATCTCTGTCTGTGAGGAGGGAGGGGGGAGAGGAGGAGAGGAGAGCACCCAGCTGCAGCCTCGCAGACGAGACGTGGTCCGTGAGCGGCCGTGATCCGTGAGTGGGCCGTGCTCCGTGAGTGGGCCGTGCTCATAGAGGTGGGGGGGGGGCGTGCTCCGTGAGGGCGGCGGTCCGGGGCCGGAAGTGCTCCCCCCCCCCTTTTTCATGCACGTGCACAAGCGCATATGCGATATGCACGCACGTGCACACGCCGGAAGTGTTTGTTTTTTACTAACAGCATTTATCTATTTAGATAGATATAATTTTATTAATGTTATTATTCATTTATTTTTTACACATAAACATAATGGGTGTTGTAGAGCATCATTTAAACGGTTAATGTATAGTTTTAATTCGTCCGTTTAAGGGTCCTCGTTTTGTAGGGGGGAGGGTGTCACAGCCCCCTGTAGTTTGGCCTACTAGGGCCTGTGTGGTTTGTTAGGTAGGCCTACTCTAAGGGTAGGCCTAGTCTTGTGCTTCCCACAGGTCCTGCCGAGTTGCCAATCGGGTGCATTGGGAACACCTGGCCAGTGTTCCCAGGGTGCACTATAAGAGGCTAGGGCTGCATCCGAATTGCTAGGGTTGTTCCCTACTCCCTATTCCCCATACGGGGATCCAGCCTCAATGGACTATAATAGTGAGGATTTAAGCCCCTGATTGCAGCCCGCAGATCGGGGCGGGGCTTCTCCTAGGAGGAGTGGGCGGGGTTATGGAGGAGGAGTGGGTGGGGTTTTGAGAGGAGTGGGTGGGGTCACCCCCTATGGTTACACCCAGCCCCTTGAGTGAAGGGTACAATACTTATTACATTATCAATGTTTATAAGTTAAATACCGAAATTAAACTAAAAATAATTATGTATAAATTAGCCTATATTTTATTTAAGACATAGTAAAAATCGCTAATCAAAAAATCATAGGCTACTACTGATTAAAATTCTTAGTAATAATGAATGTTTATAGTTTAATATAATATAACAATAGCGAAATTCTTTATAGGCCTAAATGGTGCATTTATATAGTGCCTTTATCTAAATAAATCTAAATCTATCTAATCTAAATCCTGATATAAAAAGCTTGTTTCATGGTAGGCCTACAATGTCTTATAACAATGGAATCAGCATGATATAACGTAATAATGGAAAATTCCATACAGATGACATCAATAGTCCAATAATAATAATACTAATACTAGGGCGGTTTTTACCGCTACGCAAACTACGCAGCTGCGTAGAGCCCCGACGGCTAGAGGCCCCGAGAGTTCTCCCTGAAAAATGTTTAATATCGCAGCCCCGCCAGCCCGTTCCGTCGCAGACTCGCAGTTGATATTTTGCCTATTGCGGTCGGTTAGGGGGGGCCCCCCAGGGGGGGCTACGACGGCCCATGGCGTCGCTTCCTCGGCGTCACTTCTTCATGATCCTCCCCCGTTAAGCGACGCCCGGTCGCGGCCGTCCGTCCCGTCGTGGGCTCCCCTGTTGGTCTTTGTCCCCCTATACTGCGCCTCAAACCCGGCCGTTTCAACGTGGAAATAATGTTGCAAAACAAAACAACAACAATCATACAACCTAGACTGTCAGGAAAGGAATAGGACCTTGGCGCAAAACGTCATATTTACCCTGCTCTTCAATAACAAAAGTGTGTTCTTACATGAATCCTCCATTAAACTCTAGGTGAGTAAATTAATTTAATATGAAAGTTTTCAGTGACGTAAATTGCAGATCATTCTCCTGTCGAAAATGATTGGTTGGGTGTTAATACCAATTGAAATTACAACAAATGGGCTTCCTCTACCAATAAGGTGTTCAGTGAGTGTGTCATGCATATGTTCTCTGGTTGCATTTGCTGCTGCATCAACAGTTTGTTCATTTGCGTTTGTAGCCTACTAGTTTAGTTGAATCATGAAAAAAGATGAAATGTTCCGGGCTTCTTTACCCAAGCTAACAAATTATTTCAAGCCAGCAGAAGAACCCTTACCCAACCCAATTTTAGAGGAGAGAGAGCAAGAGGAAGTGTTGCACCAGGATGCTAACAACAATAACAATGAGGTTGGTTCTGAGGCTGCTGCAACTACTAGTCGATTGACTACAACAAGTGAGTTTTCTGCTACTAGGGCTGCTACTAGTGATGATGATGATGATGATGATGAGGAGGAGGAGCCAGAGGAGGAGCAATCTGATTCTGAAGCACCTGCAGTGCCAGTGAATGACATAACTGATGACCCACCCAGCTCTTTGGCCAGGACAGCTGAGTGATAGGGAGCGGTGTGACATTGTCATTAAAGGTCCTGTCCAGGTGAAAGATTTTGTTTTCCCCCAAAACAAAGAAAAACCCCCAAGAAAATTCACAACAACACAGTATGAAAAAAAAAAGGAAAATGGAGAAAGTGTACCCCGGAAATGGCTTGTGTACTCAACACTGCACTGTCCATTGTCAAGTTCATACTCAATTATGATGCTTTTTTCAGTACATGCAGTATTTGAAATTAAATAAAACATTAACTTTTCAAGATTTCAATTCAGAAATAGCTAAAAATAATTCAGAATTCCAATTTAAACAAGAGCAAAAATAGCACATCTACTAGATCAAAATTTTGATCTCAAAGTGCACCAGATTGAAGCATTTTCATGGCAAATTTACAGATTTTTCTGGACCCAGGGGGTCCAGAAAAATCTGTAAAAAAAATCTGTAAAAAAAATTAGCCCCCCCCGGACCCCCCCTGGCGTGGCAATTAGGGGCCCCTAATAAAGGTTTGCTTACAGCCCCCTGTTTGCTAAATCCGGCCCTAACTACTACTAATAATAATAAAGTTGTGCAATTGCTATAGTCTGGCAACCAGATTATTGCCCACTCACAATATGTTGCGTATTGAGATAAACACGCACGCGCGCACGCACACACACACACACACACACACACACACACACACACACACACACACACACACACAAGCTGTGCCTATTGTAGAGCAGCTGTACATCAAGGTGAGTTACTGTACCAGTGCCAGTGTCTGTTTACTATGACAAATGAAACACTTTAGTCTGTCTGTATACACTATGTACACTAATGTTTTTAATGCGACTGTACATTTTTTTATTGTGTTGTGTTATGAATACAAGGGACCTCAGACATCTTGGCACCTTTTTTGGGATGACTGGATCCTTGATGAGTACCTTCTAATTCTAATCTTCAATATGATTTAATTTATAGCACTCTGAGAGTCCCTGTGAGTGACAAGTGCAATACAAATAAAATATGAACAACAAATTACCTCTTATAGTGACTTATGTACTCACTGTATAATGGATTTTAATGCATTTTAAGAGTGACTATAAAGCATTATAAAATGATTGCAATGTCTTACAACTATGATATTTAACATAGATAGAAACTGTCATTACACAATGGTTTGTGTTATGAGTGCGTATAGAACTGTGTTATATGCATTTCATGATGCATTTATACTTGGCCTTATAATGATTTATAACACATTGGCTGGATGTACAATTATAGAACGCCTTTATCCAAGGCTCTTTACATAGATTGTGCATTACATTCACCCATTTACACATGAGGAATTAAACTGCAAGGCACTAACGTTTCAGTGTCTTGCTCAAGGACACTTCGACACTAACTCTAGCTCGGGTTTGAACTGGGAACCTTGTGGTTGCCATCTAGCCATCCACGACAACAATGTGTTATAAATCAGTATAAGGCCAAGTATAAATGCATCATGAAATGCATATAACACAGTTCTATACGCACTCATAACACAAAACATTGTGTAATGACAGTTTCTATCTATGTTAAATATCATAGTTGTAAGACATTGCAATCATTTTATAATGCTTTATAGTCACTCTTAAAATGCATTAAAATCCATTATACAGAGTACATAAGTCACTATAAGAGGTAATTTGTTGTTCATATTTTATTTGTATTGCACTTGTCACTCACAGGGACTCTCAGAGTGCTATAAATTAAATCATATTGAAGATTAGAATTAGAAGGTACTCATCAAGGATCCAGTCATCCCAAAAAAGGTGCCAAGATGTCTGAGGTCCCTTGTATTCATAACACAACACAATAAAAAAATGTACAGTCGCATTAAAAACATTAGTGCACAGTGTATACAGACAGACTATAGTGTTTCATTTGTCATAGTAAACAGACACTGGCACTGGTACAGTAACTCACCTTGATATACAGCTGCTCTACAATAGGCACAGCTTGTGTGTGTGTGTGTGTGTGTGTGTGTGTGTGTGTGTGTGTGTGTGTGTGTGTGTGTGTGCGCGCGTGCGTGTGTGTTTATCTCAATACGCAACATATTGTGAGTGGGCAATAATCTGGTTGCCAGACTATAGCAATTATTACTATATACCATGAAACAAGCTTTTTATATCAGGATTTAGATTAGATAGATTTAGATTTATTTAGATAAAGGCACTAATATAAATGCACCATTTACCATTTAGGCCTATAAAGAATTTCGGTATTATTATATTATATTAAACTATAAACATTCATTATTACTAAGACTTTTAATCAGTAGTAGCCTATGATTTTTTGATTAGCGATTTTTACTATGTCTTAAATAAAATATAGGCTAATTTATACATAATTATTTTTAGTTTAATTTCGGTATTTAACTTATAAACATTGATAATGAATAAGTATTGTACCCTTCACTCAAGGGGCTGGGTGTAACCCCACCCACTCCTCTCAAAACCCCACCCACTCCTCCTCCATAACCCCGCCCACTCCTCCTAGGAGAAGCCCCGCCCCGATCTGCGGGCTGCATTCAGGGGTACATGAGGATTTCGGACAGTACTTCGTTCTTATATGGGGAGCACCGACTCTGACGTCAATATCGGTAGAGGGCGCTGTAGGTCTGCGGGTTCATGTTGGCCTACTTTTTATTTGCATGAAATCCCCATTCGTTTTTTTCAGATCACCTCATAAAGAACAGTTTGAAAAATAAACAAATCATCCCGGCCGTTTCACTCATTTGGATATGAAGAATCAACTGACTACAAGAAACCAGTCAAAACGCTGCTGCTGAATTTTCGCTTTCGCTTTTCGTCCTGCAAGGACAGTTTGTAAAGTTATTTTTAAATTCATGAATGAATAAAGAAAAAATAGGTTAATAAAATATGTTTACAGGCATTTAGGCCTATATGTCTATGATAAAAAGGTTATTTTAAAATAACATAGGCCTATGATTATTATCAATAAATTAATATTAGGCTATATCCATTATCCAGCAATATGAAAACAGTGCATCCTTGACAATATGAAAATATCAGCAGCATGATTGATTAACCACATGAACCCCCGCTAATCCTGGGGCGGGGGGATACGGCAAAAATAGCCGATCTATAAGCAACGCGACGTCCGTGTTGTGAGCTTGTATCGGGTACTTTTGGTAAAGAATTACCAAAAGTAGCCGATCTACAAGCTCTGCTCACAATACAGAAACAGCAGTCCAATAAATGACTGCCTACATAATGAAGTTTTAATGTAGCCTATTTATCGCAATTCAATGAAATAATGTTAGATAGCATATTTTTTTCATGGCAGGAATTAATGAATATTAATAAAACATATGTTCGGAGTCTTCGGACACAATTAATATGTGTCTCACATGCATGTATTTAGCCTACGTTTGTGATAAAGAATCTCACAAATATATTCTACAGCAAGCAACTGATTCCTCTCCTAACGTCATGCGCTGGTCCTGGGTGATATAATGAATCAGATTAGTAATATTATTATAAATAAAATAAAACAATTTCAAATAAATGCACAGATCATTTGTCTCGAGATCTGTAGCCTCGAGATCCGCCAGGGAAGGGAAAACGAAAGTTAAAAATGTACATTTGTGTTGAGTTCTTTCGCTGGTTCAACTTCTGCCTCTTCTGAGTTGGAGCGCAATGAGCGCATGCATGCAGATTGCTGAAGCAGCGCACGTGCGCAAACGCGTGCATGTGCAAATCACAAATTGGCTTTCTACCAAAATATCGCACAACAGACCACATTTACACTCTCAACACCCTAATTGACAACCAAATAAACAAAAACAAAAGCAAATTATTCTCCTGCTTTGTCGACTTCAAAAAAGCATTCGATTCAATTTGGCATGAGGGCCTGATGTACAAACTGTTGGAAAGTGGCATTGGGGGGAAAACCTATGACATCATAAAATCAATGTACACTAACAACAAATGCGCAGTTAAAATAGGCGAAAAGCACACACCCCCAAAATCGAGGAGTTAGACAGGGATGCAGCCTGAGTCCAACACTCTTCAAAACGTTATTACAGTCTACAGCTCCAGGCATCCCCTTGGCAAACACAGAAATCAAATGCTTACTTTACGCAGATGACCTGCTGCTGCTGTCCCCAACCAAGGAAGGACTACAGCAGCAGCAACTTGATCTCCTACACAAATTCTCCCAGACATGGGCCCTGACAGTGAACCTAACTAAGACTAAAATCATGATATTTCAAAAAAGGCCCAGGCGCCAAAACCACCAATTTTTCCTAAATACAATCCCACTAGAAAAAACTCTACCTACCTTGGCCTAAACATCAGCAGCACAGGGAACTACAACCAAGCTGTAAAGGACCTGAGAGACAAGGCAAGAAGGGCATTCTATGCCATCAAAAGAAACATCAAAATAGACATCCCAATTTAAAAATACTGGACTCTGTGATAGAACCAATTTCCCTCTATGGTTGTGAGATCTGGGGACCATTAGCAAACCATGATCTTGAAAAATGGGATAAACACCAAACCGAGACCCTACACAGAGAACTCTGCAAATCCATTCTCCGTACCCATCGAAAAACACCAAATAATGCATGCAGGGCAGAATTAGGATGATACCCACTCATAATCAAAATAAAAAAGAGAGCACTTAAGTTCTACAACCACCTAAAAGAAAGTGACCTAGATGCACTCCATAACAAGGCACTCACACACAGTGAAACTCTAGAGAGATGCCCCCTCAGCCATCTGGCCCTGGAACTCCGGGCACAAACACAAACAGAGCCACGAGATAGAAAACCCATTGGACTAAACCAAATTATAAAACAGCAAAAGGAAAACTATCTGACACATTGGAAAGAAGCAACACAAAAGCAGAGTAAACTAGAATGCTATCTGGCCCTAAACAGAGAATACAGTGGCAGAATACCTGAGCACCGTGACCGACCCAAAACAAAGACAACTCTTAACTAGGTACAGACTCAGTGAGCACAGTCTCGCAATCGAAAAAGGCAGTTATAGGCAGACCTGTATCCCGAGAGAAGACAGACTATGCACCCACTGCACACAAAATGAAGTGGATACTATATGATATGATATATGCGCATATATATATGTATATATATATGCGATATGATATATATGGGATCATACTCCATAGAGTATGGGCGGGGCTCTCATAGCGAGCTTGCGCAATGCATTATGGGGCAGATTTGCTTCGCTGCGTTTTTTGAGCGACCATCTGCCCTTTCTGAAACCAGTCCCTTGACTTGAAGTGCTCTCGGGAGGTTCCCTCGCCAGGAAGTGCCCCTCCAGCTCTGAATCAAGTTCCCTTGATTAGGGTGCTGGGTATAAAAAACTGTTTGGAAATACACTCGCCCACGGTCGCCCTCCTTGTGAAGAAACCGGAAACAGACACCATGCATTGCCATGGTTACCATCATGCAATTGTGTAACCTGTTATTTTGTTTGTAGTTATATTGCATTGCATCGTGTATGTTTGTGTGACATATGGATTTCATTAATATGGAAAAAGGAAATACAGCATGACTGTCAAAAATGACATGTCATATACATCCATGGTGTTTATAAATCATTGTGTTAAAAGTTGTTTAGTTTGTGTGGTTTCATTTATAGTTTTAAACGGTGGGGTAAATAAAGAGCCCTTGTGAACATCAGTTGGAGCGTTGTCTATTCTGCATCAGATGAAGATTGTTTAGGAGTTTATCATTTATTTGTGGTGGCACTTCCATTTGTAGGTCGCGGTTTCCATGCGGACAGAGCAGGGCTGCACAAGGCAATCGAGTCTAGATCGGCACAGGCTCGCTCTAGAGGGCTTTATAAGCCACTTGCACTCAAGGCTGCTTGGTTTCGTACGACACTTAATATGGCGCAGCCTCGTGTGAACGCGCATATCGAGGGCAAGTGTGTAGGGCGAGTGGCGAGGAGCTGGTTTCAGAAAGGGGGATCGGGTGCTCCCTACAATTCCCGGTGCATTGTGGGATACTTCAGTCCACTACTGTAGGGTGCAAAAATGCTCACTACATATTCGGACACTATAACAAAATGGCGGAACCCCAAAGTAGTGCACTATATGGGGCTTAGGGAATTAATTCGGACGCAGCCTGGGCGTACCTAACAAACCACACAGGCCCTAGTAGGCCAAACTACAGGGGGCTGTGACAAGGTCAAAATAAAATATCTTCCCTAAGCAAGCAGGCAAGCTCAGTGGAAAAATATTGTGCACTTGCACAGGAGTCCCGGGTTTGAATCCGGGGTGGAACAGGAAAGTTAGAGGGTAGCTGGGAGTGTGTACAACCGTAGTTGAGATACCTGACTCTGTGAGCTAATGGTTGTAAGATGGTTTTAATGATTTGCATAACAATTTACATGCTGATGGATTTTCATACAATTATACTTTGACATATGTCAGTGTAGTAGAAACAGAAAAATAGCCAATCTATAAGCTCAACATGTTGCTTGTAGTTCTGGTACTTTGGAAACATTTTCTTTTTCTTTTTTGGCTTGCGACTAAATGACAAAATTGGATCCAATGAAACACAGGTTGTTGTTTTTTTGTTTGTTTTTTAGTAACACGCATACCATGTCTATAATTCATTATAAACATTCTTATAAGGTATAACATTTGGAACTGGAGCACCATCAAGTTGAAACTGATCAAATAATATGAAGTGAAAGCACACTTTCCCAGTTTCAATCTTCCTGTCCTTTCAACAGTGTAGAAACTGCTGTGAAAAGATTAGGTCTCTAAAAGAGTGCAAATGTCACTGACACCATGTAAAAGGTATTATTTATATGGAATTGTTTGGTTTCCTGGGAAATGCACACATTCTAGAAGAAAAGAACATTGTACTGTTTACAAAGTATTATTTTTATTAGCCATGTATACTATATTTTTAATATAACTAGCAAATGATCAGTTTTCAAGCTGCTCTTTGTGTTTGAGAACTGGATTGTGTGGTATGGGGAAGTAATTTTATGTAACCATAATGTGCTGTTTTTAAATAGCGGTACATTTTAAAGTGACAAAACAAACTTGTGAAAACTGTCCTATCCATGCATTTTCTAGAACTGATTGCAATAAACTGGAATTAGGAGCTTTTGAATGTTTACTATTCTGATGTCCAATCTTTCCTCACACAACACTATACAAAGTATGCAGTACACACTAAAGGTCATCTTTAAGTGTGCTTTTTTCCAGGAGTACAGGTATTGATGGAAAATATCAGGAATGGAATCAATCTACTTCAAAATGTTGCTCTATTTTTATTCAGAGCAAAGTGGCAGTAAAGGTGACATTAAACACAATTTGGACTCAAGCTAGTCCATAGTCTGCATTGCATCGACTATCAGACAATCAACACAATGCTAAAAGCATATGGAAATGAATGTCTTCACTGCAGGCTGTCCCTCTCCCTCCCACAACTGATATGGAGTAGCACCAATTGTCCAGCTAATATAGCTTCCATTCCTTCATCAGGAATCTTCAACTGTTGATCTTTGGATTTCATTTTGTTTGACTCAAACAAATCTGATTTCAATTGCTTCAGCTGTATATTGCTAGCAGATAAATCCCTCCACTCAAACAGCTGGTAGACACTGCAGTTGCCATGTTTAGCGAGGACAAAGGCTTGTTTGGGGTCAGAATACTTGCATGAAGGCACTTTGGGCAGGTATAGCCAGGGCAGTTTTGGTTTAGGCTGGGTGAGCTGGGTCATGTCTATGCTCTTCTTCTCAAGGCCAAAGACAATACCTGGAGGTACAGAGATGGTACATGTATGCCTGATTGATTTTTTTCATCCAGGCTCTGTCATTGTATAATGATAATGGACTTTTTTTATATAGCACTTTTCAAATGTTCCAAAGTGCTTCACAGAGCAAGGTTAAAAACAAAAGAAAAAAAATCGTTAAGACAAAAAAACTAATGGCAGTAATTACATACCGGTATACACATTCTCCTAAATACCAAATTAGAAAAAACACAGTGTAGAGGTAGGTCTTCAGATGTGATTTCAACACAGGCACGGAAGGGTGCTAACCTTAGCAGTGCATTCCATAACCTAGGTGCCCGGGCGGCAAAGGCCCGATCACACCGGATATAAGTTTGTCCTGGGGACCTCAAGGAGTAACCTGACTCTGCCAGATGGGGGCGGTATTGAGTAACCATGTTCCCCAATACAGCATCCATCTGAGATCTCTCAAGGAGTTGAGCTAACACCGAACCGCTCCGGTTCGAACCAATCAGCGTGAGCTAAGGGCGGGATATGTGCGAAACCGGATGTGACGCTATATAGAAGCAGCTGTTGTGTTGTAGTTTTTTTTCGGGGCACTGCTCGGCTACGCTGATCTGCGGTCGGTCTCGCGAAAAATCGCCAATCTACAAGCTCACAACGCGACGCAGCGGCGTGTTGTGAGCTTGTAGATCGGCGATTCTGGCGTGCCACACCTTCGGACGTACGACGGACGAGAAATATGTCTATGGCTTTCCTCCTACGTCACATAGACATGTCAATATGATTGTTTGTGTTTGCACGCCCACACCGTGATAGACAGACGGTCCCATCCAATCATCTACCAAGTATCTTGAAAAAAAGGAACAGCCCCGTCATCGAATTGCCTCCTGAGATCCCAGATCCCAATAAGCAGTGAAACAATTGTGTGTAGCAAGCTTCTTTGATCTGGCAGCGTCAGGTTACTCAAGGAGGGCCTTATCTGAGGATCTAAGGATACGTTCGGATTTGGGAAGGGGGAGCATATCAAATATATACTTGTGGGCCAGTCCATTCAGGGCTTTATAGGTGATGAGAAGGACTTTTTAAGTCGCTCCTGGAGTTCACAGGCAACCAGTGAAGAGTCTTACCTGAAGCGCATGCCCAGTGTGCTTTGTTGCCTTCAACCCTTATTGCGTGACCATGGTCGTTATCAAATCTTAATATATATTGTTATGGAACTTTCCTGAAGTATGGACTGCCTCAACTGCCTTCAAGGTGTTTATTGTCACATACTGTGTACAATACAGTTGGTAGCACGGTCAAAGTCATTGCAATTTTTGTACTTGAAGCTTCCTCAACAGTGTGAATAATAGTAAAATAAGGATTAGATAGCATAGAAAGTTAAAATAGTAATTAAAAAAATGATAACAAAATAGCTATACAAACAGGCAAATAGCAATATTGTAATTTGTACAGTATATAATATATGGTATATTGTATATATACATAGCTATGTATATAAATAAATAAACTAATAAGAATTGTCACATTGTATGTTGAAGTGTAAACTAAAGGATACGGAATAAGAATGCAATGTCCACCATCACTCAATCGTTTCTCAATGGTTGAACGATGCACGTCCATACCGCCAGTCAGGACTTCTGCCTTGCAGTCCAAAATCTCCTTTGCCAGAGAAGCCATGTTGGCGGCTGAAATATATCGTATACAGTATATTCATAAATACACTCATATTCATAAATACACAAGTTCTTCACTAATTTACAACAACTTTATGTTAAGTAGCCTCACCAGCATGTGAAGTAAAAAACTAAACCCTGCAACTTTATTTTCATTTTTCTGTTATTTATTTTTTGATGCCGGTAATTAAATTAAAGTACATACTTTTGACCATAACATAATGGTAAAACAAGATACATTATGGTATATGGTAGATATATTATAGCCTGGTTTAACCACTACCCCTTGGAATCACATTAATTTCAGCTAAATTAATGAAATTTGATTTCAAGGGGGAGTGGTTAAACCAGGCTAGATGCATTATGGTAACTGCTCAAATTAATCAGAACCCAAACAGACACCTTGATATTGCTAATTTTCTGTCTGTCTGTCTCCTGTTTGGCCGATTCCTGTTTTGGCCTATAACTCTTTAACCGTTGGTAGTACAACTAGATTTTTCTGCCTGGCAGAGAGCACACCTTTGTAGTTTGATTTATTTTCTTTTGATTGACTATTCAATAAAAAAACAGGTTACCTGAAAACATTTCACCGAATGTAGAGTAATTTTTGTCCTGAGCAGCTTTGAGAACATCCTTTTGCTCTACTTCAATGAAGTGCTTTCGTGAATTAGCAGCGATACACAAAGCCGCCACACCACACCTATGCACAGGCACATTAAACTTAATGTTACACGTTGGTGACTACATTATGTTGGCTCTGACTCAGCCATGATGATAAATTACATAACACACATTTATTAGAGTATTAGAATGTTGCTCATGATTATTAACTTACCCTTTCTCTTTTTGTCTAATGGTAGGCACAAACGAGTTGAACAAAATCCACTTCAGATCTTTACGAAACCTAAACAAAGAACAGTATACGTAAGTGTATACAGGGTATGCAGATTCTGCACATTTCTAAAGTGAAAATTTAACCCATTCTGGGCGGAAACCCCTTTTGGTGTTCTAACTCTAACCGTTCTGGACGGGAATTAAAAAAAAGAAGAAAAAAAAAGATTCTGCTATATAAATATTTGAAGTATTTCAGAAAACTTAGGTCAGGATTTAGAAGGAGTTTTTAGAATCGGCCTCAGTGCAAAATGGGTTAAGGACTTGTAAGACCTTTTGATATCCAAAGTGCTTTACGCTTACAATGCGTTCTGTAGTGTGGACAGTGGACACAGCTCCAATCAAAGTCCTATATAGCAGGACTAGAATTTCGCGCCTGCTTCACGGGAACTCAATCCCAGAGTTACTTCGCCACGCACTCCGCGGCAGAAGTGCCGTGTTTGCATGAATGAAACTGTATGTAATCGCGCCTTGTGTGTGTGTGTGTGTGTGTGTGGGACACGTGTGTGTGTGTGGGGGGGGTGGCTTACAGGCGTGCGTGTGCGTGTGTGTGTGTGCATGCAATGAGAAGCCAATGTGAAGTAGCGAACAGTGTAATTGTTTTACTTTGGCAAAAAACAACTATTGACAAACAACAATGTTGATGTAACTAACACGATCGCTGAGAGAGATATAGTTGATATACAGAGATTTAGAAGGAATAAGCAAAATAGTGAGCCTATAATTCCTCCCCTTCCTTCTTTCTCTTCTCCTGCGAGAGCCGAGAGAGAACAGATTGTGAATGTCTGACAGGGCAGTGTTGCCAGGTTTGCGAATTGTAAGCGAGTTGTAGTGTGTGTAAGTGGGCGGCGGTGGCTCAGGGGTAGAGTGCCTGGATGGGAACCGCAAGGTTGCCAGTTCGAACCCGGGCTCCCCCAGAGTTACTGTCGAAGTGTCCTTGAGCAAGACACTGAACCCCTAATTGCTCCCGATGTGCTAGTTGGTGCCTTGCATGGTTTCCGCTGCCATCGGTGTATGAATGGGTGAATGTAATGCACAATCTATGTAAAGCGCCTTGGATAAAGGCGCTATATAAATGCACCATTTACCATTTTAAGTAGCGTGGTTTAAAGGCCTTGTTTCTGGGCCTGTTGGGGCAACAGCATAGGCAACAGTGGTTAGTGTTCCGTGTAGGGAAGGCTCGGGGTGTGGGTGAGCATGCACATGTTGGCTCTGATTGGCTAAGGCTAGTGTCCACACGTTTTCAATGGCTGGGCCGCACATCTTTTTCCGAACACGTTGTCATTGGCTGGGCCACACATCTTTTGGCCACGTGACCAACTTTACAATTGTTAAAATAGATGATAAAGTACTGCCTGAATGTAACGAAGAGTTGGGTATAGGGCAGGCCAGGCCAGGCATGCACTCTTCAACATTTATTGACTGTAGTATCATCCGGGAATGTATACAGTATTAACATTGATGGCCACCTCTAGTCGAGTCTACTCACAAACTCTGGAACCTTTCAAGCTCCTTGTAGACTTGTTCATAGTCGTCCTCTGGTGGAGTGGATGACAGACACACACACACACACACACACACACACACACACACACACACACACACACACACACACACACAATTCAATGAATGGGAAACATACGTTTACATGGCCAATGCAAGTGCAATAAAAATAAACAATAAATACGAAATGTATGTACGATTATGGATATATTATATTATATATAGCCCTCAATCTCCTACAAATAAAGACATGTGTGTTGATTGATTGAATACTAAATCAACAGTTTGCAGAAAAAAGCACAGGAAATGAGGATTTAAACCCAAGAAAGCCTCATTGGCTGCTCATGGCTTCATTGGGGTCCTTCATATTCAAATCATGAAGTGTAAACATAAAGGAAAGGAAAGGTACTTTGTTTACCCAGGTTAACTGGACTAAGCTCAAGAACTTGTTTACAACCAGGCCCTGCTCATAGAACATTTCATGGTAGAGGTTCAATGCCTTGTCCAAAGGCACTTCAGCGGTGGTAATTTTAACGTGCCGGTCCGGGGATACGAACTAGCGACCTTCCGATATCAAGACCGCTCCACAAACCGTTCGGCCACCGCTGCCTCTAAATCGACCAAGCTCTATTACACACATTGGCATTTACAAATATTTCACACCAAACCTTCTGTAGTTGTTTTGGATTAGGGGTGTCCAACCAATAACCGTTAGCCGTTAATTAATTGGTTACCGACAACACTAACGGCTAATGGTTTACCGATTAAAAATTTTATTTTTTATTTTGAAGCGCCGAGAGCGGGCACCGTGGCCAAGGCGCCAAGCCCCTCTTTCCACCTGCAGTGTCAGTGCAACCACGCATGTGCTGTGACTTCCACTTCCCCCAAAACAAAAACACTGCATGTAGTGGACTGTGGAAGCAGGAGGGAAAAAGAAAAGACGAAGAATGAAACAGCGCGAAAAAAGAAGTACCGTTTGGCAGCATTTTACACAAAAGAATGTTGATGAGGTAACTTGTAATCTGTGTAATTTCACTATGAAATATACCTCCAGTACTTCAGCAATGAAGTATCACCTGGATAACCGCCACCCAACCCCATCGGCCTCGGGTGCAGCAGCACAAGCAACGCTGCCTGGCATGCTAGCGTTCGCGGGGAGGAGATGTGACCCAACCAAAACAGAGGGGATCACACAGAAAGTATGCGCTATGGTTGAATGGGACACCATGCCAATCAGTGTTGTCGATGGTAGGGGGTTTCGGGCATTGATGGGCTACGTCGAGCCCAACTACCACATTCCATCAAGGCAGACGATCACCCGCCGCATTGAGGCGCGATTTAAGTAGGGAAAAGAAACGCTCAAATCACAACTGGATCATACCGAATCTGTGGCTATAACGACGGACTGCTGGACTGCACTGACCACCGAGAGCTATGTGACAGTCAGTAACAGTGCACTATATTGATGAGGAATGGAACGTTAAATCAGCCATCTTGTTGACACAGAGCATGCCTAACAGACACACGGCAGACAACTTGAATGAGTCGGTGGAGTTATGGGGATTGGCCGGGAAGGTGTGTGCATGCGTGCATGACAATGCTAGTAACATCGTCTCTGCAAATTCCCCCGCCCCGGGTGACATGGGACTCGGTTCTCTGCTACGCACACACACTGCAACTAGCAATCAGCGATGGATTTGGCCTGTATTTGCAACGAGTTATCGGTGCAGCAGGGCGACTTGTTGCGCACTTCAACTACAGCACCCGTGCCACAAAGGTACTGGAGGAAAAACAACACTCAATGAACAAACCTAAACATTCGCTCATCCAGTCATGCAAAACCAGATGGAACTCGGTGTATGATATGTTCGAGAGACTTCATGAGCAGCGGTGGTGCGTCACCGCTGTTCTATCCGACCGAACAGTAACAAAGCTGACGGATGCCAGAGCCCTTGAGCTAAAAGATGAACACTGGCAAATGATTGAAGATGTCCTACCTGTTTTAAATAAGTGACCACCGTTATGTCAACAGAATCAGAGGTGTCGATTTCAAACATTTACCCCATCACCTTCAGCCTCCTGAACAAACACCTAGCGAGCTCCACAAATGACACCCCGAAAGTGGCAGAGTTCAAGGCCAAGGTAAAAAAATCCCTGCGGGATCGCATGTCAGTTGACACGGCTGACTTGGTCTCAAAACCAGCCTTAATCGCCACCACCTTAGACCCTCGCCATAAACACCTGCCTTCCTTGACCTTCACACCAAGGCAGAGAGACGCTGCGACAGCCAAGCTGAAAGAAATCTGCGCTAACGTACAATTGGAGAATGCGAATCAACAGGCCGATGATAAAGGTGAATATTATTGACTTATTGTATAGGCTATATACATTTATTTTGTATACTTTAATTACTTTTTGTGTTATCCCTTTAGCACCACCACCATTGTGTAATTTGTAGTTCGTACTGCAGTACAAATTTAATAAAGTATTCAATCAATTAAAGGTGTCGCAGAGATTGGCCCTGCAACTGATGAAGAGGAGGAGGATCGCGAGGACGAGCCGATGCGTCAGCTCCTAGGAGAGGACTACAACCCGCTTGGAGCAGCTAATGATTCAGCGACAGAAGTGGACAACTACATGAGAGACTGTCCCCCCAAATTGGAAAGTAACCCACAAAGCAAACCAGGCCCGCTTTCCGAGGCTGGCCATATTAGCGAGGCGTTACCTTTGCATCCCTGGAACCTCGGTGCCATCCGAGAGGGTGTTCTCTGAAGCGGGTCTTGTAGTCAATAGACTGCGCACAAGGTTAACCCCTGAGCATGTGGATATGTTGATTTTTTTGAATAAAAACCGTTAAACAATTGGGACACTGTGATGCTGCTGATAAGGTAGGCCTGGTCTTTATTTTATTTTATTAATGTGCTACTGCGGCTGGCAGTGGCTATTGGCCTATGGCCCCAGAGCGTCAAACTCAAAGCCTAAAGGCCGCTATAGGCACAGAGTAGGCCTGCCCTGTTTATTTTATTATCTACTCAAGTATTCCAATTTCCTCTCACAGTCACACTGATTAATATATTTTTTCGTTTGACAATGTTTTGCTGTTAATTACTATATACCCTTCAACCGTTGTAACTTGTTCAATTATTTTATATTAGTTTTATTTATTTTAGCGTGTCATGTTTATATGGGACTGGGAGTTGATGTTCTGTAAATGGCCTCAAGTGGCTGTGGGCCTGTGGCCTCAATGTGCAATGCATGTGTTTCTACTTTTGTTGAAAAGCACAGAACTTGCCGATTTCATTTATTGTTTTGTGTAGGCCAATGCTTATTTAGTAGGCCTATTGTATATTAGCCTATATAGGCTATTCCTAATCCTTCCTGACCGGTCCGCGATAGATGTGTGCGTATACTGTGTAGCATATACGCACTAGTGCACTGATTGTATTTAATCCTCCCGTTTCACTTCTAAAATAAACACCATATTTCTTATGGATTTCTTATGTAATTCTTCTTCTTCCTCGTTGTAATATTGTTATGTTTAATGGTTAATAGTGCGCATTGTATTATGGGGAAAAAAACTGTGTATTTGTCTATTTTTAATGGGTAAAATAGCGCATTTTCTTTCTTAACGGATAACGGTTAATTAGCCGGCAAGTCCTAGCGGTAACCGGTTAATACAATCTTTCCATTTGGTCATCCCCATCTATAAACCTGTTGTTTTTGGTCAAATGATGCATGGATAATGAATGGCTCATCCCCCTCCATTGTTCTGGAAATTCCATTCTGGAAAGCCATGGATAGCCAATTACCACATGCATTACCATGCATCACCTGATGCATGAATCACCCTCTATTCCTCCATTGTTATCGAAATTAGTTGTTGTACTATTCTGCTATGCCTGTCTAAAAGTACAGTACTTGTTAGAGTTAAAGATGGATTTAAAGGTGGATTTTTTAAAATGACTCAAATCATGAAGGCAGCGTGCAATTTACATGAAATCTTTTACAGACTTTCATACTAGGCTGAGGAATATATCCCACCCTTTTCACATTGGCCTGTTAGTTAATATATACAGATGCCACATATACAGATGCCACTTAAAAAAATAGTTGAACAAAAAATATATATATACAACGCTACTTCAATACTAGCAGCAAAAACATTAAAGTTGTATCATCTGAGTACTTTAGAATTTACACGCTCAACCACCTTATTTACTCTGTGTTGGGGCAGTCCAGGATCACTGGAACTATCTAGAATATATATAGGCCTATATATATATATATATATATATATATATATATATATATATATATATATATATATATATATATTAATTATACAAGAGAGAAGTTGTACCCAACACACGGAAAGGGAGCCAAAGTCACAACAGCTACGTCACTACTGCAACACCCAGAACACCATCTTACACACTACACTCACACGGCAGTGACGTTACACACCTACCCTGCGCGGTGTTCGGCTGCTATCTCCTCCTATCGCCAAGACACACTACCACTCGCTTACAATACGTTGAGTTGGAGAAAATTGTCGGTCATCCACGCCTTTATCTCTTCAAGGCAGGTGGTTAATGTGGATGACGGTGATGATGGTGACGACAGGGGGGCAGAGGGGAGTGGGATAGTCCTGAGGTAGAGTTGGGTGTCATCAACGTAGCAATGGTAGGATATGCCATGCTGGCTGATGACACGACCAATCGCCGATCGCCAAGACTCAACACCACCCGCAAAACAATGGTCATTGCACTCAGACCAAAAATGCCTCACTTCCACACTCACGCCGGCAATGCATTTGTTTACTACAAACACTATCGCCCCAAGCACCCACACCCCCGCACGCACACGCTCACAGACACGGAACACTGTCGCCAGGTCTATGAAAGCAAGCCCACAAAAAATGTCATTCAACACGCTACTTACACACACTACCACTCGCTTACAATACGTGGACCTGGCAACACTACATAACCTCTTTCCATTGGCTGAAACCCCACCACGTGACAATTTGATTGGCTGATCACTCCATAGCGTGAGGGAGCGTTTATTTATTAGTGTGTGCCAATTAAAAAGTGGAAATGTGAGTACTTTGTCCTAATTGAACCTTTTGGGATTTTTTCAATTCCTACTTCTATCAAATTATACAAGAGGGAAGTTGTACCCAACACACGGAAAGGGAGCCAAAGTCACAACAGCTACGTCACTACTGCAACACCCAGAACACCATCTTACACACTACACTCACACGGCAGTGACGTTACACACCTACCCTGCGCGGTGTTCGGCTGCTATCTCATAATAATAATAATAATGATACATTTTATTTATAACACACTTTACATTTGAAACAAATCTCAAAGTGCTACAGGCAGAAAAATGTAAAATAAAAAATAAAAATAAGAATAAAACAGAGCACAGGGCAGCTTAAACCCCACCACGTGACCCACGCCGGAAATTACACACTACACACTCTCTGCGCTGCTTAAAATGCAATTGTCAACACGTGCAGCATCACGTCACCGTCTGCGCATACAGTGCACGTATTATACATGGTCACTAGGTGGAGCCATGGCACAATGGAAATGCAACAGACCTATTTAGCTCACATCAAAATAATAATCCATGTAATAATAACAATATTAATGACAATCAATCAAAACGATACTAATAACAATAATAATAATGATAATAATAACAATAAGCTTCTTTGTAAACTCACTCATTTACAAACAAGCTCACATCACAACAATAATCCATGTAATAATAACAATAATAATATTTGGGAGTGATTTGTTCACTGAAAGAAATCAACTTCCAAAATGCCTCCCAAGTGGGGTCAACCACGGTGCTTATTTCCTATTGGTTGACAGACACCCAGTTAAAGTCCACCAATATTGAAGTCCAAACTTCAGATGCCTTGATAGCCACTGCAGTAACAGTATGTTATATATGTTTCAATCGTTTCAATTGAAACAGGCCTCGAGCCTCCAGGGGCCTCCTGATATATATTTTTTGTAATTTGTAGTAGCATTAGTAGTAGTAATATTGCATTGCATCGCAGCCTTCCAATCAGCCTTGTCAATTATTCAGTCTCATCATGTACAGTACGTCCACTTACCACTAATTGGCAGCATCTTATAATCACTGCAGGTACTTGACCAGTCACGTCACGTTGACCTGTTTTGTTAGTTTGTAATTGTTCCCACTTCCCGGTTTGTGCACTCACTGCACTAGCAGCGCTGAGAGTTGCGATTGCATCATAGCCATATGCATCAACCCTGCCAATGTCTGCAACGGGATGTTCCACACCTCTTCTCTCATAAAATGGAAGAGAATGGGAAGCAGACGTTTCTGTCAGTGTGTGTGTGTGTGTGTGTGTGTGTGTGTGTGTGCTGTGGGGGACCATGCCCTTAGTGGAAAACCAGGCAAAACATACTATACCTCTTCTGTTCAGATGGCATTTCAGTTCCTCAATATCTTTCTTCAGTTTGTCATTTTCCAACATCAGCTCTTCTGTGTCATCTAGAGGCAAAAACAATCCTGTCAGGGTCATTCCACATATAGTACCAGCACATAAGGAGGACAATTAGCATCCTAAAACAGGGATTTTAAGGATATCACAGATAAATTAAAATCTGATATAGTTTATATACGTGAAATTGGCCAAAATGTTGAAAATAGAAAAAAAAATATATTCTGATGTGGGGCACATTTGTCTGGCATGGTTAGACCTTACTCCGTCTCTTAGAAGGCACGGAAATTTCCAATGAACACAAAGAAATTCTGGTCAACGATTTGATAAGCATGAAATACGGTAGGCCTTGTACCATGGAGACATGGTCTCATTGACTTATTTTGGCACTTTCATTCTCAAAATTATGAATAAAATTCTCATGTAGCCAAATATTTGAGC
Source organism: Protomyctophum bolini (assembly GCF_963924005.1). Classification (NCBI taxonomy): domain Eukaryota; kingdom Metazoa; phylum Chordata; class Actinopteri; order Myctophiformes; family Myctophidae; genus Protomyctophum; species Protomyctophum bolini. Next base: position 19,876,580 of record NC_137864.1, read on the forward strand.
AGAAAACCATATCCAAAGCAGCATTTGACACCCACTCCACCGCAACACAATTGGTCTTTTGGCAGCAAATTTGGCCTACAGCTTCATTTATAATTGATACCATAACCTAAACGCTGCTAAACTCATTTACTGATGATATCGGCCATTGACGCCTCCTGGTCTTTGGATAGCTGGATCTGTTGGAGTTGGATCTGCTGGATCTGTTGTTTGATGTACTCAAAGATCTGGTCCAACTCGTCTGCCCTTTGATCCAATTTAAAATCTGACATCTTGACCAAGGAGCTAGTCAGAAACCTGGAGGACAGACAGATCATCAACAAAGTACTATACCGTACTTTTTAACATATAGTACATACACATGTATGTTCACATGGAACTGCTTGGGAAGGTTGAATTGGGCTATGAACTCACATCTGTCTCTTGCAAAACAATGATTGCTTAAAAAAAAATCTTGACAGTACTAAAATGATAATACTGATCATTTTGATAGATTATCCTACTATAATTAGGAAAACTCTGTTAGTTCTTAGTCCATTCTTTCTCACGCATTTTTCTCATTAGTGGGTTGACCAATCGATCTGACATACATGAGCATTGACATATGCAGGGACTGATGAAGCTGATTTATTAGAATTTTCATTCAATTCTGTCATCCATTTCCATGTCCCTGTGTATAAACTAGTTCATTATAATATAGAATTAACTGTGCATAATGTTCGAAATATAAGAAGCTATTAATTTTAATTCAAACCTACAGTACATTCATGCTGCAGGACTATTCATGATGCTGGCTGTCACACTTGAGGTGGCTGGTTGTCAAGTGTCTAAGTTGGGGATCCCTTCCTAAGACATGCCGAGATCAAATCATAGGATAATATATTGATTGCTGTATAATAGGCTAAATCCCCAAATTCCTTTACCCCAGAGTACAAAATTAACTTGACAAGTTCCAGGTCAAGCCAGTCGTACCAAATTCTCCAAAGATGCAGCGAAAAGAGGCAAACCAGTTGACAGTCAATGAAATATGTTGTCTATCTGTATTTTATAGGCACAAGTAGTCTAGCCTGTAAACCTACTTGGCATCAGCCTTGTGTGCATTTCGGGTTTTAGAGCTTTAAGTTCAAAGGGGATCAAACGATCTCGTGCCACTCAACTGCAATGCAGCTGGACACCAGTTTGGGTTTGGCTATAATGTGCCTCGGACATGTTGAGCTTGGCAAATTACTTCTTCAAAGAGGAAAGAGGGATTTTTACAAGGCTGAAGCACGGAGAGGAAAACATCTGACACATAGTACAGGGAGGCGCTGGAAAACAACAGCTGGACCAGGAAAATTAGAAACACAATAAGAGCTGGAGTTGATAATATCGAGGATCAAAGCATTGTTTTTTTGTTTTTTTCGTTTCGAAGAGCTGAATTGATTTAAACGGGACCAGTGGTGGAGCTATAACAAGAGCCACAAAAAGGCCTCTCTCATTTGGATAACCTCTCTGAGAATGAGCAACTGGGGTAGGACCCACAGCAGAGAGGCTCGAGGAGGTCATTTCTGCTTTCTATTACACACAGACAAGTTGGATGTGTTAACACTGTTAAAGCATCTGTCAGTATATGACCTGGAAGTGGATCAAATAAGTCAAGACCTGCTCAATGAAAAAAGACTCACAACTGACTTAAAGTGGCGGCCAATATTCAATCATGCAACTACTGCTCTTCATTAGGATTGCAATGTATACAGTGAACATTATTACATATAAAATTATATAATAATCCTGCATCAGGTGGCTCAGTAAAGCAAAACATACATTAAAAAGCAAGATGTCTCAACTTCATGTGCACTTCAGAATGCAGGGCTTTGGCTCGATTTTAGTTTTGTCTCTACTCACTATGTCTGTATAAACTTGGCAAAGCTATCAGACAATAGACTACCGAAGTCCTGATGTCACTCGCTCATCCTCTGATTTGCGGAAGTAATTTCTCTATGGAGAATAACATTGGGGCATCTAAAAATCGTCTCATGTGAGCATTGTGGTCCAAAAATAAACAAACAGTCTCTGCGGTATACCAAAGACTCTAAAGATGGGACCCAGTGCCTTCCTGCTTGACACTCGGCATCAAGGGTTGGATTGGGGGTAAGTCCCTGCGACATACTAGCGTCATGTCCAGGGGGTGTACTTGTACATCAAGCTGCCTCACGCTACAGAAACAGGAGATAGGCTCCTGCCCTATGGGCCTCATGGCTCGGCAAGGCTACTTACTTTACTTACTTAGGCTCAGGGATCCGCTACAGTATTATTTTGCTGTGAAAAGCAACACCTCATCATTTGCTTTCTTTTACTGTTTGTGATCACAACCAGCTTTTTGTTATTTATTTATTTTAACTAGACAGGCACCAGCCTATTTGGGAATCACCCGAGTCAGGAGTGAAGTTAGTTAGTGTCGAACTGTCCTTGAGCAAGAATCTGAAGTGAACCCCTAATTGCTCCCGATGTGCAGGTTGGTGCCTTGCATGGTTTCCTTCGCCATGGGTGTAAAAATGTTTGTGTTAATGTGTAAATGTAATGCACAATCCATGTAAAGCGCTTTAGATAAAATCGCTATATAAATGCACCATTTACAAGTAGTAAAGTTCAGTACCATACGGGCACTCGGGAATTATGCAGGTCGGCAAGGATGCAAGTTAGGAATGTATTCCCCTGATTGCCCCACACGTTATGCAATATACCCTATGATGATCTTATTGTTATAGTACCCGTTGTACCCGTTCTCAGAGTACTACCCAGTGCTGCACTGTGCACTCTCAGTGCACTCTGCACTGCATATAAGTCTGATCGACTGTAGTTACAGGGATCCCTGATGTCGTCACAAACTTCTGATGTCATGTTGATGATGGACATAAACATACGTTACTCGAGTTCTAACTTCTATTGTATATGCAACCACGTATACGTTAAATTAGCACAGTGCCACAAACACAATTCGTGCAGTCGATGCGTTTGGCTGGCCAATCAGGGATGCCGATGCCTACACACGACAAGCCAATACACACAGAGATTCGGTGCGCCCTCCACAGACTCTCACTCACACACACACACACACACACACACACACACACAGACACAGACACAGACACAGTAACACACATACACACAGTCACACACACACACACACACACACACACACACCAAGGTCTGATCAAATTCCCATTCGGTAGGCACTGAGTCTGACCCCCGGGTCATCTAGGTCGAACATGCATAGGCCTACCATTTTTTAGATAATTTGGTCGGACTGTGCCCAAGTTATGCCCAGGTCAGGCACACATGCTGACGCTGCACATACTGCAGCCTACGTACATTTCACTGATTTCAGTACATGAATCAGGGATTGAAACTACATGGTGTATGGATGTGGTACTGAATTCACTATATTTAGCCATTCAGAATATATTTACACATAGTCAAATCACTTTGAAATGCTATAGCTTAGCCTACTACAGTCAGTAACGTGTGTGATGTGTGTATATAGCTAGGATCTGGCAGGCAGCTCGTTTTTCAAATGTCGATGTAGGACAAGTTAAGACAGTATATACATAGAGGCTGTAATGTGCTATAATGCGTATATACACTATAAAACAATGTTTATTAAACTTACATGAACTCAGTTCCAGCCTGGCCCTAAACACACGTAGAAAGAGGAGACTGAAGAACATGAGACGTACAGTATAGCCGTGCTAGCTTAGCATCTGTTAGCCAGGCGCAGGAAAGGCAGCCCACCAGAGAGTTCCGTTACTCCGTAACGCTTATTGTAACGCTATCCTACACTCGCGAACCGACAGTACGCCGGGGATTTTCACATCCACTATGCGGAGACATTAGCAACCGCCTGTATGTAAACTATCAACAGACATCATCATCATCGGTGTAAACATAGTTGTGTAACATTTGCAAGGTCCAAAATGTGAGACGAATAAAAAATACAAACTGAATTTGTTTTTATTTTGCTGTTGGAAAACACACGCAGGCGCGCGCGCTTGCGCTCTCTCTCTAAATAAAGTGTGGTGTTTAATTTCGGATATCATTCACTTACCAGGCTTCTTCCCTCAAAGATTGAAAACAATAACGCTCTTTAAAGTTGCTAGTAGTAGTAAAGTAAAGTTCGCATAAATAGTGTCGCAGAGGCTAGCGATCTTGCGTCTGAGCATCGACTGCCGTTGTGAGTACCAGATGTGCTCGGCTGCCAAATGCTGCAGTCTCGTAGTCTCGTGAGGGAGGTGATAAGAGAGCGTGAGGGCGGTGATGAGGGACCGGAAACTTAGTCACCTTTACAACGAGGTACAGCCTTAGAGTATCCTGCTATCCTGCTATCCTGCTACCCTAATAGACAGGGGTGCATGAGCACCTGGCCGTTCATTCGTGCTCTATCTCCGACCAAGCCACACTTCCACCACACATCTCTCTATGCAAAATAAAACCTGCACACTCCCACAAAAGACATAGACTACATTGCATTCGCCAAAAATGTCTTATTTACTGTTTAAATATTACTTTTCTGAAACACGCTATTCTTGCTCAACCTCAACAGCCTACGTCAGAATCGTCATGTTGGCGTCTACTACGCCTTCTACTACGCCAACTACGTTCACTTAATGGGGCCAGTCCTTCACAGTGACACACGCGTTAGATCAACCACGCGCCCGGGATGGTTTCTACCCCTCAATGTCGTATTTGCTGCGCCCTTCTAATGCTGCGCCACGCCTACTCTACACTCACTGCTTGCAGCAGCAGCACTCGCTGGGAGCTGGGTCTGCAGGCGACCGTGTGTGTGCGTGCGTGCATGTGTGTGTGTGTGTGTGTGTGTGTGTGTGTGTGTGTGTGTGTGAATGAATAAGCGGGCCAGTCCTTCACAGTGACACACGCGTTAGATGAACCACGCGACCGGGATGGTTTCTTGCTTTTCATTTATATGTGCGAGGTGGAAATGTAATGCACATACATTAATTATAGGTCCAGCAAGCAAATCATGATTGTCTGTTTGTGCTCAATAGGTCACCATCACATTCCGATTTTAGGTGCTGTGTTTTGTATGACATTTTGGCCAGTAGTTTCATATCTATCCTTTTTCCTTTCACCAACACAGAACATGCTAACGGTGTTAGCGCGTTAGCATCCATCTTGCTTTTCATTTATATGTGCGCGGTGGAAATGTAATGCACATAAATTAATTATAGGTCCAGCAAGCAAATCATGATTGTCTGTTTGTGCTCAATAGGTCACCATCACATTCCGATTTTAGGTGTTGTGTTTTGTATGACATTTTGGCCAGTAGTTTCATATCTATCCTTTTTCCTTTGACCAACACAGAACATGCTAACGGTGTTAGCGCGTTAGCATCACACAGCTTACAGCGTCAGTGTTGCATGAATACTTTCAACCATGACAATGCCGACTACTTTTGCTACACACACTTCCCAAGGATTATGGAGATGTCTTTATTATTTTTTTAAGGTTGAGAAATGAAATAATTATGGTCGTTTCTAATCTCAGCATTTCACAAGAGAAAGACGTGGATGCCTTTCGCTGCTGTTGCCATGTCTCATAGAAACAAGTAAATAGGTCTATAAAAATAATCCCAAAATAAGCACATATACAGTTGTGATCAAAAGTTTACATACGTTTGTAAAGGACATACTGTCATGATAGTCCTGCCTTTCCAATAATTTGTTCAACTCTTATTTTTCTGTGATAGGTTGATTGGAGAAAATACTTCTTTGTCATACAAATACATCTTGAATTTATTTGTATTTTTATGAATGTTTAAGGGTTTTCTGAAAATGTGACCAAATCTGCTGGTTCAAAAGAATACATACAGCAATGCTAATATTTGGTTGCATGTCCCTTGGCCATTTTCACCCCAATTTGATGCTTTTGGTAGCCATCCACATTGTTCCACAAGCTTCTGGCAAAAAACTAATACTGTAATAATAAAAATCACACCCCTGTGAAGTGAGCAGTGCAATTGCATCGCAATTGCAGTGCAATTGCACTGCTCACTTCACAGGGGTGTGATTTGTATTATTATTACAGTATTCGTTTTTTTCTTATGAAAGCAGAGAGTCTTCTGTTTCATACGGTATATAGTATGTACATGTCGCTATAGGCCTTATTTTGTGAATAATAGTTCTTCAGGTCCATGCCTTCTCTAAAGTTCTCTCTGGTGAGCGCAAGCTGCATTCAATAGCCAATTACTGACAAACTGTACATGGGATCAATGTGTATTTGTTTCCCTCCTAAAAGTAGACATTCGGGGCTTTCATTCAGTGTGTAGTATGTATATGATATTATTTGTGTTCATTTTTATATCTGTCTGTCAATGTCTGTCAACTTCAACCTTCCATATCTCTGCTGTTTTTTCAAGCGAGCAGAGTGCAGGCAAAAGCAGGTGTTAGAAAAAGGTCAATATCTCCAGAATGGAAGATGGTAAAATCATGATTTTTGTTTAAAATTGAAGTGGACAAGTTAGGCTTTCTTTTGATTTATCTCGCTATAAGAGGCCCCTCGCTGTGGGCCCCTAAAAAGTTCAAAAGTCCAATGTTAATCGCTTAGCACCACCAGGCCTGAGCTCACTTTAAACTCTAGCATACAAAGTATTAAACAATTTTTTGCACAGTTGATCTTGGGACCTGTAGCTGACTAGAAATGACTTTCCTGATGTTTATACAAGTGAGAAGTGGTACCCATACTCATTCTTTGTGCTCTATCTCCGACCGAACCACACTTTTACCACACATCTCTATATGCAAAATAAATTCGCCACGCTCTCCGAACTGACATAGGCTTTTTTTTCGCCGTTCAAGTGTCTCATTTACTCTGCAAATATTACTTTTATGAAACACGCTGTTATTGCTCAACGTCAACAGCCTACGTCACAATCGTCATGTTGGCGTCTACCAAAATCGTCATGTTGGCGTCTACTACGCCAACTACGTTCACTTAACGGGGCCAGTCTTTCACAGTGACACACATGTTACATGAACCACGCGCCCGGGATGGTTTCTACCCCTCAATGTCGTATTTGCTGCGCCCTTGGCTGTTGCCACAACACGCGAGAAACAAGGACTTTAACCACGCTACTTGCATACACTGCAACTCGCTTACAATTCGCAAACCTGGCAACACTGCCCTCTCTTACCAGCCCCGCCCCCACACTAGCTTGACTATGTCATCTCGCGCAGCACAGAATCTGCTCTCGCGCAGGACATTGATGAGAGACAGAAGGAACAGGAGAGATTATACGATCGCTATTTCGCTTATTCCATCTAAATCTCTTCATTTACAAAATAAATGACTCGACGATTCCCTTAGTTACATCAACATTGTTCTTTGGCATTCATCGGATTGTGCCCAAATATCACCCTTACACCGATCACTTTGCCTATTTTCGCCACACAGCCAATTTACTTCCGCGAGCGGCCGGCCCATTCCGCCCATGCGAATGCATGGAGAGAAAAAAAAGACGAAAATCCAGCTGTATCGGAGCAGTGCCACACACACACACAGTCAGTCACACACACACACACACACACACACACACACACACACAGAGAGGAGTTGACAAGTGAGAGAACGAGACGGCTGTTGCGTTTCACCATGGCCAGTGCTGTTGTAGACAGCGACGACGATGATACACGGAAATAAGTGTGGAAAAGAAAACGAGTGCCGTATCCCAAAGGCAACACGTCAAATATGGGCCAGCATCTTAGCAGACATCACAAAGACATCGATCTGTCCAACGACGATGGTACAAAGACAACAACACAACCAACTATATTCTTATAGAGAAAAGCTCTCAGCTAATTCGCCCCGTGCAAAACAATTAACGCACGGAGTTGCGGTCTGCATAGCTGCAGACATGCGACCACTATCAGTGGTGGAAAACGCTGGCTTTCAATATTTAATGAGAGTTGCAGAACAGCAGAACCACGTTACAAAATGCCATGCAGGTCACACATGTTTTCACTCCTAAAATGTATAAAACTAATAATACATGTGAAACGTTGCCCGTTAAAATCGTTTTGTGTAAAAGATCGTCAAATATATGGCCGTTAGTACTGTTAATTCAACATCCGGTGAGGGGAGGATACGGATTGTGTATGGAAATCAGCGCATACAGTGGGTGGGCTTTAGACCGGATGTAAGCCACATCCACTAAATGTACACTAAATAGAAATAGTATAAAATACTGCATCAAATGGTGTAGCCTACTGCAGCTATTTATAACCAGGTAGTGTATAAGTGAAATTGAACACTTAAATTAGTATTTAATACTTGAACTAACAACAGATGGGTCTATATACTATTTGTCTTTTTTTTTTTTTCTTTCTTTTACTTACTTAGAGCTTAACAAGAATATTACAAGTCATCTCATCTTAAAGAAACATTTAAAAAATGTTAGGGCATAAAACCCAAAGTTGTTAAACCTTTTATAAGTGTTTTTCTTTACAAACCAAGATATTGGCCTAAATTATAATGAATATAGCCCTCAATGCTGAAAAAGAAGGTTTTAAAAAAATAGATTGCAAAAATGTAATCGAACATCGAAGCAAATCGTGAGCTTCAAATCGAAAATTGAATTGAATCGTGGACTAGGCGAATCGTGATAGCGAATCGAACATCCAATCGAATCGTGAGCTGCAAATCGAAAATTGAATTGAATCGTGGACTAGGCGAATCGTATACATACGCCTGCACGCACACACACGCACATGCACGCCTGTAAGGCCCCCCCCCCCACACACACACACACCAACATGCGATTCATTAAATAACTATTTCTCCGCACGCGCGCACACAACATTATTCACGTGAAGCCTACAGGGAATTACCGACGGAATGTATATACACACACACACACACACACACACACACACACACAGTCCCGGCTCACACGCTTAGAATTTATAGATGCGCGATTACATAACAGCTGGGCGTCATTATAGCCACACACGTCTCTAACTTGCGGTCACAGTCGCGAAACTTTTCAGTTGTGTGGTACTTTTATATTGATTTAACTGCAACAGAAAGAAAATTCCTTCTTCCCATATTGCGCTGCAACGACACTGGGATGAGCCCGGCGAAGCCGGGCGAAATTCTAGTATATACAATAGAGAAGGCACCCAAGTTCTCCTCCCGTCCACTTGCATTGAGTTGCTCAGAAGCGCATGAGGCGAATCCACTCCTCCTTCCGGTTTAGGAGCCCTGTGCATTCTGGATTTTTGCCCTCAAACACATGAACGCGCGACGACCGACACATGAACTAGCATCGTGCGTGTGTGCGTGTGCGTGCTACTCGTGGTGAACGCGCATCGCTATGTTGGCAGCAGACTCGTCTTAACCTGACACTGCCAGCTGGGGGCGGTATTGAGTAGAAAGCTTTTTGGATCGGGTCAGCGTCAGATATAGGCCTTTTTACAGTCTATGCCAGGCATAGATGGTATAGGATCGTCTGCCCCCCCAGTGTTTTCGGAAAGGAAATATAAAACCATAGCTGTTTTTATCATATTAGCATTTTGAATAGATTAAGAACATGGATGTATCTGATTCTTTAAATTCGTTATTTTTATACACCTCTATGAACTGTTTACACACCATATAATATAATATTAATGCAATAAACTGAAGTTCATTCCAACTTGTGTTATTGTGTGGTGCAGTGCTGCAGTTGAATATTTGCTTTTAAAGGGACTTTATACTTTTGCTAATTCACATTTAGAAGAAAGTGAAAATATAGGCTACATACATTTTACAAATACACTTTACTTTTCTTTTAAATATGTATCAGACAACCAACAAATGTAATACAAACTATATATTTATATAACAAAATAATATTTAAAGTGTGACAATATTGTCACAATTGTAAAATTGTAATTGAAAAAGAATGTCAATATAGTTTAAAAAAGAGCACTTTGACACTTGTCATGCCAATTTGCGCACCACTATGAGCAATGACTTTTTAGACATATTACTAACAAAAATACCAAATCGTACATGATCTACTGCTTGACCAGACAGATATTGTTTTTGGTTCTTTAGACAATATGAACATATTCCAATATCTGATATGCAGAATAAATGCTGCGTAGGCTATTCTATGCCATTCAGGTTCATATATGTGCATAGGAAATATGTCTCAAAACTCAAATATAGCTTATATAATGTAGACATAATGTAGGGCATCATCCAATAAACAGACAATAGACCCCACACAAACATTCAATACTTTATTATATGTTGCAAAAGGAGGAACAGGTACAGATTAAAATCAAAAGAAAATAATTATAAGACAAATTCTTTTAAAATATTTGTTTTGCATACATCTATCAAACCATTCATAATAAATAAGTAGAAGCAGTCACATCCGACGTGAGGCTTGGAGAGAACAAAGAGACCATGGGTTGGTATGGCTGGGGTAGAAGAGAAGAACAATAATTAACAAGGCCAGAATATGAATGAACAGTGGGATGAGTACAGTTTATTTGTATTTATTAATTTAATCCTCACACAAAGAAATATTCCCTGACCACTTTCTGGGCTTGTTTTATTCAAAAACAAACAAAAAAACCTCTAGTCTTCAAAGCTATGATGTAGTGTAGGTAAAGCTGCCAATTATGCTTGGAGCCCAGGACAAGTAGTCAAAATTCAACTAGCAAGTTTAAGAGGCAACTTCACCTAATCTAGATTGTAGCTTTAAGGGACTGAACAATACTGTTTAAAAATATATCATTTCCCAAAAGGGAAAAATGAACTCCATCACGCAGAAAGAGGCCAGGGCGGTCAAACTTTATGTCAGGGTGAGCCACAAAGCTCCCTCCCAAACCTCTAACAAAAGCACTGATCTCATAGTTCACCCATTTTCTGGCCTTGTTAATTGCCCCCGGATTTGCAGCACCCCACTGGTGTCTCTGGGTGATCTGTGAGAAAACAATTCCCATGTTTGGGAACTGCTGGTGGAGGTGCTGCAGGTCCCTCTTCATCATTGTGGCCAGTTCGATGCTCTTCACCTTTCCCAGGTCGTTGCTGCCACAATGAATCAGAAGGACATCCGGGGGTGTTCTTCTACTCTGAAGGGATTGCTGGAAGTAGGGGAGGAATTTGATCCATCTCAATCCACCCCAGCCATACCACTGGACCTGGGCATCCAGTCCCAGATTGGTACCCATGGTCTGCTGGGCTCTCTCCTTGCCACGCCGGATGTAACTGCTCCCCATGATCCACAGTGTCTTCTCTGTGGATTACAAAATAACAATTTCAATTATTTTACATTGATTATTATTATTATAACAACACAGTAAGTAATAATACCATTTTGTGCCAAGAGGTGGCAGTATGCCAAGATATCAATGAAGTTGTTTATAGAGCAGTGGTTCTCAAATGATTATTTTTGCTCAGGTCACATACTGAAAATATAATTTTCAGCTAAGACACACCTACATTACATTCTTCCTTTATAGAACCTTACATTTATGTCATCTTTCCCCCTAAGATACAGTATGTCACTAGCATAAATGAGAATATAGGCTTATTATGTTTGAGGGGCGCTAGCTATGTCCAGTTTTTTAGTGTGTGTCCACAAACATTGTCCTACACAAACATTAAATTCACATTGACAATGAACGGACAATCTTACGTCATAGTGTACATTTTACGCCACCTAGTGTAGGTGAGGATGCAAATGCTGATTGGCCGGTATGAGATGATGTATGATGACGTATGATGATAAGAGTGCCCTTCACTTCCCACGGGTGTGTGTTAAAATAAATACAAATTATCTACATTCTGCATTGTGTTCGGGTAGGACAAGCTCTCACCGTTGGCCATCATTGGGGACTGAAGCATCTGGCGGGGGGGCCCTGGCTGACTGTCGGGTCTGAGTGGGGTGGCGTTGGGACCCAGTCGGCCCTGCATGGCACCCTGCTGCCCGGGGCCAGAAGCCCCAGGAGGAGCAGACCCAACCCAGCTCTCCTGCTGCTGCTGCATCCCTGGCCCATGACCCATGAGTCCTACATGGAAGAAACACAAAGCCACGGCTGACAGTAAGGAACACAGCAGATGCCAGAAGAACTACAGATGCAGTATTGGTCTGAGACATCCACAATATAGATCTAGATGTGACATAGTTCTGCTCCAATGTGGTTGCCCCTACATTTCCTGATCAAGGAAGTGAGTCACTCTCTGCCAGCTGTGACCAGAGAGAGAGATAGATATAAGCCACAGAATTAAATCACACATAGGCTACTGTAAAAGAGGCTTTACACTATATGTCTGTGACATAAAGTGGTTTGGCGGCCTGTGGTCGCCCTTAAACCATCTCGCTGCTCGTTTTTCTGGGGAAATACGCATATAACATGTCTGCCGACCTCAAGCCGACCACTCGGTCCCATGGTTCTTCTATTCTATATTTTGTGTTAATGAGAATAAGGTTAGAAATAAGTTAAGGTTGTAATATGCCTTGTGTATTCTGTATTCTGTATATCAGTTCTTTCTATATATCAGCAAAGTGCAGATTTTATGTTAAGACATTGAGAGTTGTTTCTAAAATAAGTTGGAATTGATAGAGCTAGACAGCAATAAATATAACTAACTTTGCTGTAACATAAAATGATATAAAGATCCACCCGTCTTTAAATGATCATTTGTCTTAATGCAGCCAGTTGCATTTGTAACTATGCTCTCAGAGAGTTATGGAGGTCCTTGACATTTAAACATTTGAGAATCACTGATTTCTAGACGATGTGACTATGTGGCAAGAACAACGTACACGCGGGCCATCTCCACCCACCTGAAAATAACTATAGAGTTGACATTTAACATTAACACCAGTGTCCACTGTCCATATTCGGGGACGGGGGATATTTGTCCCAAATAGCTGAACTACAATGAGCTTGTAGATCAGCTATCTTTTTATTATTCTGCGGCACCCCTGGACTTGTGTCACAGTACCTTTGAGAAATCCTGAATTAAAGACTTACTTTCTCGAGGTCTTTCCTCTTCCTGTCTAGCAGTGGCTGACGCCTGCAACTCCTGCATCATTGGATTTCTAGAATGGAGAATTCCAGAAGGAAAAGCATTTGTTTAAAATACGTTCTGCTATTTTCAGCACCCAGAACACAACACACTATTATTTAAAAATAACAGATCACCTGTAGTAAACCTGTCCAAATAGCCTCCTCCTAACTGCAATTTATGGAGCTCTCTACATGCAACATCAGGTCAGGTCCATATCAGCCTAAATCAGCCTAAAGAGATTGTGGTTTTGGAGATCATGGTCTCAAAAATGTCAGAAACTTCAGTACCATTGGGTTCTGCTTGTGGGGCTAACTTTGAATCTAGCAGTAGACTAAAGCTGAGTCCTTATAGTTTGTCTGTCTTGTACTGTCCAAATCGAACTTTGTAATTCTTACTCTTACAATCTGCAAAGTTAGCATTCCTGGCCAAATGCATATTATAATACAACGTCTTCAATTAATCAATGGCTGTCAAATAGCCTTGTTTGTTAACCATGCATGGATGCATGGAGATGGTGAATGTCTCGACTACCCTGAAACTAAGTTGTGATTGTTTGTTTTTGTGCATTTTTTAATGTAGCCTTGGTACGTGAAACATAATTTACCGTTCAAATAATAAAATCAGATTTTACAAACCTTGTGTAGAAATCGCGGACATGGACAACCAAAAGGGCAGTAGCCTGCAGCCGTTCAAACTGCGTTCAAATAAAAACAGGCTCAGAGCTAGCCTGTCAGTGAAGATATTAGAGTATAGTGAAGATCCGTATTCCATTTCCTTCAGCCAAATTGCCAATCCCGACCAAAGTTGACGCATCTTTACGTGCATTACACATGTGGTCACTGTGGGGGAAGGGCGATCCATACGTTTGGCCGGGCGTGGCAGTTTTGTAGTTGAGCGGCGCGGACTTAGAGCGGGGACTGGGAGACATTTTAAATTCTGTTGTTATAGTTTTGTACACTTGCTTTAACAAAAGATGCCTAATATCTGTACTTTGCCCAATTGTTCCAGGACTCGCAGACGAGGTGCCCTCGGTCCGCCAGGAAAACCGAGGGTTTCTTACCACAGGTATGTTATTTTTTGCATATTTTAAAGCGTATAATGACGATATTAAATTGTATTAAGACAAATAATTCGTGGCTGCTCTCTCGTTCCATTTGACACAAACGATTTCACAGTAGTGTGATAATGACATAGCTAATGATGCAATGCATTTAGCCATTTAAGTTATTTATAACTCTGCTTCTGCTGTGATTTCTTATCGTAATATGATCAATATCACTACTTCTTCTTCCCTACGATTCTCTAATAATCTTCCATTCTTGCAAGTTGCTGCATGTTGCAATGCTAGGATTAATAGGCTACATGAGGAACTGTATGGGAATCCGTTTAGGCCAGAAATGCAGTCAGTTTGCACCATAGAGTTATTATACATATATATACTCTAAGGTTTGCACATGTACTTCAATTGCACATACATATCGACACTTGCACATACATGCATTTTAGCTTTTACCTTATGTTGACTCAAATGATGGCTATAATATCACAATTGACTCACTTGGCCACTTTTCTGCACTTGAAATTGTGCAGTACAATCTTAGCATATAGCTTATCCCTATTGATATAGTAGGCCTAGGCTATTTATATTTATACTCTAAGCCCTAAGGCTACAATTAATAGCCTAGGCCAAACATTGGATGCATATTGTTTTTGATGTATTAATCAACAGGAGCCTACCAGTACCTTTTGGTGTACTTTTATCAACCAATTTATGAAGCTAAATTGATTTGACATAAAAAATAAATGAATTAAAGGGGATTTTGTGTGTGAATTCAGCACTGGTGTAGGCTACATTAACTCCTCCTTCTGCACAATGTACTTTAGTTTCAAATTTTAGTACTTTAACTATCTTATAGCTAGTTTTATTTAAAGGACAACTTTAGTTTTTTCAACCACGGTTCATGTTTTAGGTTGTTATTAGAGAAACTAAAAGGTGAGTTTTAATTTTCTTTCATTTGCTGCTTTCTTTTGTTTTGGGGATTTTAGCAGTTTCGAGCATGGGGCTAAATATGTATTTTTTTTACAAAATATTATGGCGATTTATTTTATTATTATTTACTATAGTCCTAATAAACCCCAAGAAATTACATCTAGCCACAAAAGATCACAGGATCTGCTGAATGTGTCAAACATATTGAGCCTATGACACAGTGTGGCTTCCCCCAAGACCCCCAGTAGGCTACCTTCACATTCAGTAGATCCTGCATGTGATCTTCTGTGGCCAGATGTAATTTATTGGAGTCTAGTAGGACTACGGTAAATAAATCACCATAACATTTTGTAAAAAGAAATACATATTTAGCCCCATGCTCGAATGCCCCCCTGTCAAAAAGAGCTAAAATCCCTAAAACGAAAGAAAGCATCAAATGAAAAAAATAATAACACTCATCTTTTACTTTCTCTAATGACAACCTAAAACATGAACCTTGGTTGGAAAAAACTAAAGTTGTCCTTTAAGTAAATATTGTGAGTAGCAGTGATTTTAAGGCAGTAAATATATAACATATTTGTATTATCTGTCTTCACAGCTTTCCACGTGATGAAGACAGACTCCATCGTTGGATCAAGTATGTTGGGCGCCAGGGATGGACACCAACTCCTAACACCAGGCTGTGTTCCCTACACTTCGAAGAGTGTTGTTTTGAGTCCAATCCATTCAGCGATCGGAGGCGCCTCAACGATGATGCTGTTCCCACCTTAGAGATTTTGGTAGGTGAGAGGTTTGTATGTGCTGTTGATGATGGGGTAGGCTTACATCATGTAGATGTCTCCGATAATCCTGAGAGTGACATGGAAAGCCATGTTAACACACATGACGGCATTTTCCTGCCTCAAAATGACGAGGAGGTTTTTGAGCACATAGAGCACAATTACTGTTCTTCATGTGTAAAAGGCGCACATGCTGAGCACAAGTACTGTTCTTCATCCGTAAAAGGCACGCATGCTGAACACACTTACCAATTGTATGACTCTCCCAGAAAACTCAAGCGTAAATTGAAACAAGCAGGGGTAAAACTGGATGAGTACATAAAGAGGTTGAAATTGGAAAAACAGAAGAGCCATAGGCTTCAAAAACGATTACTCAGCTTGTCAGAGGTCATCACTGAGCTGAAGCAGAAAATGCTAATTTCTACAGGTTGTGCAGACATGTTGGAGACCCAGTACGGTGGAGTGACAAGGGAAATCCTTCAGAGAATGAAGCTAGGGAATAAATCTAAAGTGTCAGAGGAATTAAAATCATTTGCCATGACGCTCCAATTCTACTCTTGCAAAGCTTATGAGTATGTGCGTCAGAGCTTTGACCTTGCTTTGCCCTCCCCTGACACTATCCGGAGATGGTACTCCAACATCTCTGCAGAGCCTGGATTCACAACACCTGCCTTTAATGCTCTAGAGTCTCATGTGAAAGACAGGAAAGATGAAGGGAAAGAAACCTTGTGTGCGCTAATGATGGACGAAATGGCCATTAGAAAGCATGTGCAATATGTTGCTGGAAGGTTTCATGGCTATGTGGACCTTGGCTGTGGCAATGTGGATGACTCATTGCCAGAAGCCAAAGATGCCTTGGTCTTCATGGTTGTTGCCATCGATGCATCTTGGAAAATTCCAGTGGCATATTTCCTTGTCAATGGATTGACTGGTGCAGAGCGTGCCAGCCTCGTCACCGAATGCCTTATCAGACTCCGTAAAATTGGAGTCCGCACAGTCTCCTTGACATGTGATGGTCCATCATGCCATTTTGCCATGCTGAGAGCCCTTGGTGCTGATCTTAATGTTCAAACCATGCGTCCATCATTTCCACATCCTGAGGAACAACAACAGGTAGACGAAGAGAAAAGGCAGGTGCATGTGATTTTGGATGTGTGTCACATGTTGAAGCTGCTCAGGAATGCACTGGCAGATATGGGTGAATTGCAAAGTCCAGCAGGTAAGATCAAATGGCAATACATTGCACAGTTAGTCAAAATGCAAGATGAGGAAGGGCTGCGCCTTGGAACCCAGGTGAAACAGGCGCACGTGCAGTGGGAAAGGCAAAAGATGAAGGTAAAACTAGCAGCTCAGGTTTTCAGTAAGAGTGTGGCTGATGCTCTGGAGTGCTGCAACGTACACCTCAAGCTACCAGAGTTTAGAGGATGTGAGGCAACTGTCGACTTCCTGAGAACCATTGATTCCGCTTTTGATGTTCTCAACAGTAGGAACCCCCTGGGAAAGGGACACAAAGCACCAATGAGGACATCCAACAAGGAGAGTGCAGTAGGAATCCTGCAAAAAGTGGAAAAAATGCTCCTGGAACTCAAAGACAACAAAGGCAAATTGTTGCATTCTGGGAGGAGAAAGACTTGTGTAATTGGCTTCGTGGCTAGTTCCATAAGCATAAGAAACATCTTCCATGAGCTGGTGGAGAAGCCCAATGCCCAATGCCGTTACCTCCTCACATACAAGCTCAGTCAAGATCACCTTGAGCTTTTCTTCTCTGCGGTCAGAGCACGTGGTGGATTTAACAACAATCCAACTGCACAACAGTTCACAGCTGCATACAAACGTCTTCTGGTTAAGCAACAGGTGAAGGCAACAGGTAATTGTCTCCTACTCGACGATACCAGCATCTTGGCAGTGACAGCTGCATCGGCACCTGTTGAGGAGGAGGAGCTTGACCACGATTACATGGAGGCGACACCTGCGTCAGTTAACATCGCACGTAGGTTTGACCTGGAACCAGCTGTTGAGTCTGAGGAGCTTGAACACGCTTACATTGCAAATGTCGATAATCTCTCAACGTTCAAGAACGCAGCAATTGCCTACATTGCTGGATATGTGGTAAAGAAAATCAAGGAGAAGCATAAGTGTTTTACTTGCAATGATGCTCTGACATCTACTACCACTGTACATCCCTTGGTCATGTTGAAGGATCGCGGAGGTTTGCAGAAACCATCAGCGGGAATAGTTACTGTGTGCAAGGAAGCAGAGCGTTGTTTTCAACGGATTTTGTTTACAACATCTGGTGAGCTTCCCAAGGGACCAGGCACAACAGCAGAGATTGTCCATCAAGTACTGAAACGCAGTGCTGGTGAGACATGGTTCCCGGGGCTGCTAGATCACATGTTCGAAACAACCGTTGAAGACAACCATGTGCATAGCTTGGTGAAAATGGCAGCCTCCTTGTACTGCAAAATTAGGATGCACCATTTGGCAAAACGGGAAACAGAAAAGATAGCAAAAGCACCCATTAGACAGAAACTCACCAACATTATTCAACAAAGTGGCCAGTAGCTATATAGTACCCGTATTGAGAGGTTTGCTCAAGTAGAAAAGTAATTCCCTGAGTTATATTTGTTGTGTATGACCTATTGTATTCCCCCTACAATATTTATGTACCTAAGTGTTTTGTATGTATGATTTTATGTTTGTTTACATTATATGTTATATATTATTTATTTATGTTTGCTCTTTGATTTCTTTTGACCTGTACAGCACTTTGGTTGACCTGGTCATGTTAAACATGCTATATCAATAAGATTGATTTGGTTTCAGTTGAGTTTTATATATTATTTATTTATGTTTGCTCTTTGATTTCTTTTGACCTGTACAGCACTTTGGTTGACCTGGTCATGTTAAACATACTATATCAATAAATTTGATTTGATTTCAGTTGAGTTTTGTATTCATTTATGTATCCTGTGTATGTATTTATGTATTTGTATATACAATCTACAATGACAAATACAGTATCTGTGTCATTTATCTGTTTGTGTCCCGTATCATTTATTACCTATCACTTGAGCAACCGTACACTCAATGTCAAACCTCCCTCCTGATATGCCAAAATCATTCACCAAATATTGCCTGCCTGTAAAATGACATTAAGACAATGTTCATTGTAAACCTTGGAGCAATCTTGGCGGTGCACAAGTGTTTAATGAACATCTGACTAATGTCCAATACCAAACAACTGCATTCACGTTTAATGAACACTCCAAAATCTGCCTGTAAAATGACATTAAGACGATGTTCATTGTAAACCTTGGAGCAATCTTGGCGGTGCACAAGTGTTTAATGAACATCTGACTAATGTCCAATACCAAACAACTGCATTCACTATTAATGAACACTCCAAAATCTGTCTAAATTCTAAAACATGTAGGCTACATTGGTTTATCGGAGACATCTGCATCAATTTTTTATGGGAACTTTGCACATAGTTGTCTATTGTATTGTTTTTCATGCTGTCTCGACCACTCCTCCCCCCCCTCATTGTTCTCTCCCCCCCCCCCCCCCCCCCCCTGCTGTCAGATTATATTGCTGCTGCCCCACCAGTAGAGGTATTCTGTGCCTACTGGCGTGCGTTGCCCAGCTTTAGATAGCTATGCACAGCCACCCCACCCCCCCCTGCTGTCAGGTTATATTGCTGCTGCCCCACCAGTAGAGGTATTCTGTGCCTACTGGCGTGCGTTGCCCAGCTTTAGATAGCTATGCACAGCCACCCCCCCTCCCCCCCCCTGCTGTCAGGTTATTGCTGCTGCCCCACCAGTAGAGGTATTCTGTGCCTACTGGCGTGCGTTGCCCAGCTTTAGATAGCTATGCACAGCCACCCCACCCCTGCTGTCAGGTTATTGCTGCTGCCCCACCAGTAGAGCACAGTAGAGGTATCCTGTGCCTACTGGCGTGCGTTGCCCAGCTTTAGATAGCTATGCACAGCCACCCCACCCCCCCCCCCCTGCTGTCAGGTTATATTGCTGCTGCCCCACCAGTAGAGGTATTCTGTGCCTACTGGCGTGCGTTGCCCAGCTTTAGATAGCTATGCACAGCCACCCCACCCCTGCTGTCAGGTTATATTGCTGCTGCCCCACCAGTAGAGGTATTCTGTGCCTACTGGCGTGCGTTGCCCAGCTTTAGATAGCTATGCACAGCCACCCCACCCCTGCTGTCAGGTTATTGCTGCTGCCCCACCAGTAGAGCACAGTAGAGGTATCCTGTGCCTACTGGCGTGCGTTGCCCAGCTTTAGATAGCTATGCACAGCCACCCCACCCCCCCCCCCCCTGCTGTCAGGTTATATTGCTGCTGCCCCACCAGTAGAGGTATTCTGTGCCTACTGGCGTGCGTTGCCCAGCTTTAGATAGCTATGCACAGCCACCCCACCCCTGCTGTCAGGTTATATTGCTGCTGCCCCACCAGTAGAGGTATTCTGTGCCTACTGGCGTGCGTTGCCCAGCTTTAGATAGCTATGCACAGCCACCCCACCCCTGCTGTCAGGTTATTGCTGCTGCCCCACCAGTAGAGCACAGTAGAGGTATCCTGTGCCTACTGGCGTGCGTTGCCCAGCTTTATCCACCTCCCCTACCTACCCCCTTTGTGTCTGTCTTGTCCCCACTCTCGGCCTGCACCTTGTCGTGGTGAGTGGGCTTCAAACTAAGCCAGGCCATTTAAGCAATTTAAACAATATTGTGTCATCAGAAAACCACTATACCAATGTCATGGTATTGCATGACTTTTTTTTGTGATAAATAATTTGTATGATTTTATTTGTGAAATATTTAGTATAACTAGAACTGCACTGTCGAGTACCTACTTGCATGTTGAATGCCTATATATGTATATGTAATTTGTAAGTTGATGAGTAGTACACTGTGGTTACTTGGGTTGTTTTATGCATATGCCGTAGCTGCATGATTTGCTTTATAGAGCAATGGAGAAAGAAAAGAAAGAAAGCAAAGAAAAGCAAGGCATAAACACATGTATGTAATCTGATTACATACATGTACATGTTACGTCACCATCGAGAGCCAGTTATACCCTAGCATTGGTACATATCTTCATTATGTCACTCTCAAAACATGCATTGGAGGGGCTATAGCACCCCTCAAAAACACACTTAAACTCGCTTCAAGAGATTAAGCCAAAATACTGTGTCTGTGTTTTGTTGGTATTTTCAAGGGGTGCCAGCCCCTCCTATGCCCAGCTTTGTGTTTGTGTGTACCACATAGTGATGATTTCATTGACTGAGCACGGAATGTGATGTATGATGATGTATGATGATAAGAGTGCCCCTCACTTCAATGTATATTCTATCCAATGGATAATTGGATAATTCTATCCAGAATAGAGCCATACTGTGTTGATGTTTGTATGATTGTATGATGATGATTGTATGATTACTTCATCTTCTGGTTTAAGCTGGGACACCTGTGACCTTCAAGCTAAAATTTAAATTACAGGGAGACAATCTTACCACAACATGCAGCCTACTCAATCGGTTAAGACATACATTTATTGTTTCATTCTCATTCTGTTCTCATTGGATATCAGAACTGGATATCATCATGTCAAACCTATGCGTCTTCATGATCATTTTTGTGGAATCACATGGACTATAAAAAAATAATGTGTTTTGTCTTTTAGGTATTTTAATTCTAATAGAAATATTCTAAAATATATAACATAATCTAATCTGGTGAACATATAGTACAAGTGCCTAATGAAATATATCGATTATCTAAACAAACGAGTACAAGCTCACAGCATGTGAGCTTTCCATTTTCTTTAGCTATTTAATGTAAAACAAAGTGGTTAATGAAATATATCCAGCATATGGTGTCATGTTCCTGAACCAGGTTTTAACAATTCACCTCTGAATGTTAAATGGGGATTGGAAAAAAAAACAGATTCCATGTGACCTGTCCATTTAGACTTATTTAAACAAATCAGATTCCAATCTGGATGTGGCACAGATAGATCTGATTCAGGCTAGATTTGGCTGTCAGTGTAAATGGTGCCTAAGGGAAATGTGTTCTCCACTGACCTTAGAGTATATATACTCTAAGGCACTGACCCCCCCTAGTGTCCAAGTTCACTTATTCTGTTAATAGGACCCAAGGAAGATATTTAGTTAAAAATGTTTAAAAGAAAACGTTAAATATTCTGATAGTAAGCATTGCCATAGCATCCCATCAGGAAGGAGTACCTTGGATGTACAGTATTCCAGTCCCACTGTTGTTTATCCAGTGTGAATAATAGATTATTTTAAAAATCATTGCAATTTGATCTGTGACTTTTGCAGAACCCAATGTTTTAATTCAGAGGTTGGTTTAAAATGAAAGCATTTTGATTATCTCGGTAAGCACATCAATACGAATCTGGGTTATTATTGTGGTTATCTTAGCACTTCATCATGGATTCCTTGGGTGAAATTCCCAGTTTTACACTTCACATGTGACATAGAGAAATTCTTCCTTGATCTCCACCTTTTCTTAACTGCACTTTGTCCAAACAGAATAAATGTAATTTACACACTTAACCATAATTTGATTTTAATTGGAAAATTGATCATTTTCAGTGTTATGGAATAATTTAACCATTGATTTTAGACTGTAAAGAGACGGCACTGCACAGAGCTCCACGACCACCAGTCAATCATTCAACCTCTGCCCAGGGATGGAGGCTTGAAGACGGGGTAGATGGAGAGACATACGCCTGGCAGAAAATGACTTTCGCCTACTTGTAGGTTATCAAACCATGTATTTATATCGGTAAATAATCATGTTGATGCTAAATCAACATTAACATTTCATGTACAGCTGCTATTTAAAAAAAAAAAAAAAGAATTCGGACTCGGGAGTTCTACAGCAGAAGCCTATGGTAAGTGAATGGGAAGTCCCTGGCCGTCAAAATGACATAAGCGATCTTTATAATCTTAATACTTGGTCACAAACCAACTATTTTACAAGAACAATATTGATGTAACTAGAGATTAGACAAATTATCTATATTTTATATACACAGAATAATAAGTAATGAGCAAAAGTCCTGATGCGACAGTTCCTGGTTTTAATGCGGTCAGTCTCTCAGCGCTCCGCTCTGGGGCAGAGCTCAGAGAGCTGGCTGAAACTTGCTGGAGTGGGCGGAGCCTAGTGCGCGTTCATGTGTTTGAGGGCAAAACCTTACCAAACTGCAATACCTTCTTCGGCCACTATGTCCATTGCGCTTCAGGATTTCCTCTGGGTGTCTTCTCTATTGTATATATACTCTAAGGGTACAGCTTGTCATAACCACGCGCCCGTGGAATGAGCAACATTGCTAAACGTAAACTTAACTTCGGTCCATGATTTCTCCACTTTAATAATACCAATTGATATTGTATTTTATATAATTTTAATCGTTGATTAGTCACCTTTACGAGCTTGTCAGGACCAGGTGTGTGTGTGTGTGTGTGTGTGTGTGTATATATATATATATATATATATTGATCATGACTAGCCTAATTCATTTTTAAGAATTAAAAATGTAGTTTGATTTTTATATTTGGGCAACCACAGTTACCACACTAACAATAATATATAGTATTAGGGCTGTCAAACGATTACATTTTTAATTTTTAATTCTTAAAAATTTATTAGTCATCAATGATGACCATTCAAACTATGTCCAAAATATGCCATATTTTTCTGTAGACTATATTGTTGTGGGAATAGAAAGATAAATAACAGTAGACCATCTTGCCAACCGCCATCAGACTATATAAGACGCCCTGAGGCCGGCGAGAAGCGAGGTCACGTGCACACATCTGCTTGGGTGACAGCAGACTGCTGGGCGAGTGCTGGTGCTTTGGCATCAACATATGGAATTCTATACTGGCCATGGAGCGTGTCCTGAGTGTACAGGGTTTGATGAGGTCAGATCAACATGTGGAATGTCAGAACAGGCCAGCTCCATATATGGAGATCTAAGGGTGGCAGCGGGGGCAGTGTCTTGAGTGTACAGGGTTTGGTGAGGGCCCAGGTAGGGCCAGGCCTTCATTTTTGGGCCTGTTGAGAACTCTACTAATATAACATTGGGGCGGGCCCGTCTAGAGTTTGAATGGATCAGTCAAAAGGGAGACATCGAAGAGGAAGGACGGGTGGGGAGGGATCAACATAATTATGGAATGTCAGAACAGGTCAGCTCCATATATGGAGATCTAAGGGTTTGAGGTTTGAAGTCAGATGTAGAGTTGCTGGCTGGTTCGGCTCCATATTGCAGATCTATCCAGTCTTCTCCATGTATGGCTATCCAGGGTTTGATGAGGTCAGTGTCGTGATTTTATATCATTATGGAGACGGCCATATATGGTGGTGTGACGTGTCACGAGGCGTGATGTCATGAGGCGTGACCATATATGGAGGCGTGACATGAGGTGTGACATGACACAATCACTGACTGCCTGGGAAAAACAGGTTTTCATAGTAAACAATGGGCTACGGTCACAACAACACATTCTTAAGAACTTTGTCCCCCAATGCTTATGGTCCTGTGTCTGGTCTATGGTCTGGACAAGTATCACTTGTGTGGGACAGGGGGGACGGGGTTATAGAAACTTATTACTTAAATGCCTTGATGTCATATTCGACCATATAGGCCTAATAGCCTATTGCATATAATTTTATTATTAAACCGCTGTGGTGTCGCACATTTTGTTTTAAAATGCTAATTTTGTTCATGAGTGGTATTATCATAGTGGTATTAACTATTATGGCATTTGAACACTGATGCCTGCCAGTCATGGTGTGGGACAGGGTCTCAATTTGTGGGACATCTGGTCACCCTATACTTGCTGTGCCTGTGACTATGTCCATTTGTGTCTGATGTGTTTCTGTCTGTTTGATTACTGTTTATACACACACACACACACACATTACATTTTGTTGTTGTTGAAATCTATAGCCTATATCTGTAAGGATGGAGGAGGTCTTGGTCGCAAGAGAGTTGTTACCTTGATGTTGGATAGTTGTGTAGCAAGTTGGATAGTTGTGTAGCAACTTAAAATTGCAGGTTTAGAATTAGAATCTCAATACAGACTAGGATGGCAATTAATGATCGGACAGAGACTGGTGCTGGCGTGGATGCCTTATATAAGGAGGGGATGACATCACAACTAGGTAGGCGTGACGACATCCCTGACAGTACCCCCCCCTCGAGGAACGCGTCCGCGCGTAAACAAGGTGCTTGAGCGCCTCGACGTGCTCGTCGAGTAAGGAGAGGGTCTGTAGGACCTTGGCCTTCAGTGGTACCCAGTCTGGCCTGAAGGACATGGACTTGGCCTTCAGTGGAACCCAGTCTGGCCTGAAGGACATGAACATGGCTGGAAAGTTGGAAAGTTGGAAAGTGGCTGGAAAGTTCCCCCCCTAGAGGAACGCGTCCGCGCGTAAACAAAGTGATTGTGCGCCTCGATTTGCTCGTCGAGTAAGGAGAGGGTCTGTAGTCCAAGCCGGAAGGCTGGAATTGCCCAGGGTGGCTGGAAAGGTCCGGAAGGCCGAGGGTAACGAGGGGTACCCAATGAAAGTTGGGTCCTTAGTCCTTAGTCGGCCTTTGTAGATGGTTGGAAAGAGCCGGGTGGCTGGAAAGATCCGGAAGGCTGGAATTGCCCAGGGTGGGTAGATGGCTGGAAAGATCCGGAAGGCCGAGGGTAACTACAAGGGGTACCCAGTCACAATGGAAGTTGGGTCCGGGTGCTCGGCAGGAAGACGTGGATAGGATTGGATTGGATTGAATTGGATTGGGTTGGGTGGATAGGATTGGATTGGGTTGGATGGGTTGGGTGGTACATGGTTTGGATTGGGTTGGGTTGGTAGATTTTTTTTTCAGTACTTGGCCTTCAGTGATACCCAGTCTGGCGGAAGGACCTGAACTTGGCCTTCGTGATACCCGGAGTTATGGGCTGAAATATGGCCTCCTGGTGGCAGCACAGTGTACGACAGGCACTGGATAAAGAGAGGTGTATAGATAAAGAGGCATTTTAGAAAATTAAATCAACAACAGTGTCAAGTGTACAATACAAAATGTTTATTCCAATTTCACAGACATTATTCACACATGTGACATAACAAACGCAGGCAGAGCGAGTCTCCATCTCTTCCACACACACTCACAGACGCAGTGGGCATTCTAGTCAGGGAATATTAATACAATCTGGGAATACATTTCTTACCATGAAGTTTCTTCACCAATGTGTTTGTAAAGGTGTCTACTAACATATCCCACATTGCTTTCTATTCAGCCACCCTAGGGGAATGTTTGACAGCTGCTGAAAGTTGGGGTACCATACAACCATTATAAGGCAAAATGTTCTAAATTTCATTATGCTTTAAATGATACTGAATCGATTCCAAGCATTGGTTTTGCATGAAAAACACTCCTTGAGCTAAATTTGGCCATAGCCACTTGCCCAAATGTGCCCAAATGAGCTAACCTCATCACATTGTGATGACGGCTATTGCCGTTTTTATCCCAAGCTGTGTTTTTCGTGCAAATTAACTAATGCTTGGAATGGATTTAGAATCATGAAAACCCCCTAGTTTGACGTCAGCAGCTGACAGAAACAATCCCCTAGGGTGGCTGAATATAAACCAATGTGGGATATGTTAGTAGGCACCTTCACAAACACTTTGGTGAAGAAACGTCTTGGTATGAAATGTATTCCCAGATTTGACATTATTCTGACAATGTTCTCTCACCATTCGTAGTGGAAATGTCATCAAGGCACTGAGTGGTTGTGTTAGTAGTGGTCATTATAACGACGCCATACAAATCATACAAAACATCAACAGGAGCGTATCTTTAAAACAAAACAAAATCATAGTTTTTACAAACGAGAATATTAACCCATTAAGACCTGAGACCAGATGCTACAAAATGTCTTCTAAATCACGACAGTTTTCTGGAAAATGTGTTTCTATATCAGTGGTTCTATTTCATGTCAAGGACCCCCAATATGTTGTTCCAGGGACCCTCCAGAAGCAAATATTTGAGTTAAAACCTTTGCTGTGAAAGAATATATATATATATATATATATATATGCACACGTTTTCACACAAAAAAGCAGTTCTACATGCTTCTATATTTGCTATTTTTGAAGAATATGCTATATTTCACAGCTACAGTTTAAAAAATAATGGTTAAAAAGCTACGGTGACACAGATGCGTTCCAGGCCTTAATGAGTTTAAATTCATAACACTGCTACTGAAAGAAGAATTTCATATAGTCAACATTTAGCATAACATCATTTTTCAAAATAAGGCAAGTAGAAGAACCTGAATCCTCTTCTTCCACGGACAGCACAGGTGATATAGATCACATGGTACACTAGAGTGGGGATTGAAGCACATTAGATCACATTGAAGCAATAATATTGTGAAAATGCTGAATATAGGCTACCCATTTAGACCCGAAGATGATTCTACAAATGTCTTCTAAATCATGACCTATGTTTATGAAAAACCTGTGTTGTGTGTGTTTCTATGTCAGTGGTTCTCAAACAGTTTCATGTCAAGGACCCCATACATTTTATGTAATTGGCTGCCGACCCCAACCTGATATGTATATGTTGTTCCAGGGACTCCCCAGAAGCAAAGTTTTGAGTTAAAACGTTAGCAGATCTACAAGCTTGTGGCGGGGCACTCTGAGCCGCGCTGTGAGCTTGTAGATCTGCTATTTTTAAATAGCTAAAGTATAACATGATGCTTAAAACACCAAAAGGGGTTCCCGCCCAGAATGGGTTAAATAAATAAAGCGGCCAAGGTCAAGTTAAAAACATTTTGGTTGGAATTAAAAAATATATGTTTACCCCCAGGAATGAAGAGAAGAAATCCAGGAACAAAGAAAATGGCACTTGAAACACCTGCAGAGACAATAGTGATTCAGTTTAAGTACACAAAGTATATAGCAGTGACAAAACTGGACAACTTGGAATACACAAGTATTTACTTTATTTCGACAGGACATTGCATATTAACTCATCGAATGCGCAAAGCGTTTTTAAACGTTTTATTATAGCCAAGCGCAAGAAGCGCATAACGTTTTTATACGTTTTATGGTCCAAAAAACGTTTTTTTATTGATTACTATGGTTCAACTATATTTGCGCCCGGACAACTCATAATGTAACACCGATCGGCTCTAAAAAGAGTTAAAACCCCCCCCTGCTGAAAAGAGGTGTTGGTCTGAGAAGCGTCTGGCACCGCCTATTGGTTGGTCTATGCGAGGACGTACGACGTATTGGAGACGGCCGTCCGGCATAGACCAACGCAGATGTCAGGGGATCTAAAATGGATGGGACAATGCTCTTGTTTGTGTGAATACACTCGATTCCCCCTCCCCTCCTGTTTCTACATGGTTTCTCCCGAGGGAGAATGGTGGGGGGGGGGGGTCTCTTCCTCTTGGATCGCATTGGCAGTCCCCCCCCACTCCCGAGTCCCCACTGCTTTCAACTGCAAGGCTTGCACTCACTCTCATTCTCGGAACAAGATACAACGCGATTTGCTCTCTGCCCGTATATAAACCTGCAACGATCGGCATTTGATTTCATAACGTAACGTTTGCCAATAACATGTGGAGTTAGTCATGGACAGATTGCACATCATTATCGAGGGCCCGCCATGATACGTTGGTCGCTGATCGCAAGCCGTACTGCTGCTGCTGTTGCTTTGCTCGCATCCATCATAAGGCATCCATCCATCCACCCCCCTTTCTCGTTACAACAGGCTATTATAAACTCACCGTCGAGCAGCCTGCCCTGCACCTAATGTGATAAAATGAACGGCAGGACAAAATCGGAACGATTATTATCTGTCTATCAGCAACATACGGGTGTTTGTCTTGCAACGACAGGTGGTGCTTTCTCGTTTTTTTTCTTCCAAATACGTTGACGTGCTGCTTCTGCTGCCGCATCCATCTCGTTGAGTCGTTGTTTTTCTTGTTTTTTTTCCCAAACATGTCCAGACACAATCCGATCCAGTCTCGCGTCTCACCTTATAGATACGCGAGACTGGATCGATGAGGTTAGTGGTATGTCTGGACATGTTTGGAGCGGCACACGACAATCGACAATAATGTTGATTATGCAAGATCATTTCCTCAAAGCCTAGTTGCCCCCCCCCCCCCCCCCCGTTACTGCGATTGTTTGTAGCTCGAATCACAGAATGAGTTCAATGAGCGTAGGGAGAGGGCACATATGGGGCTACGATTGAAGAAAGTTTCCAAGTCCGTTTTATGATCAGATAATGTGCATCAAGACTCTCTGCTTTCATAAGAAAAAAACTAATACTGTAATTGCGAATGCAATGAGCACTTACTATGAGACCTAGCAGATCACGTCTGTCTGTCTGTCTGTCTGTCTGTGTGTGTGTGTGTCTGTCTGTCCCGCTTACTGTATATGTGGACCTGGCCCTTTTGTGCCCATATATGGAGCTGAGTGATTTGTGAGTCATGGTGACATGAGTGTGATGGCGTGGTCCTGCTTTGGGGACTCCTTATATGGTTATGGCTGAGTCATGGTGACATGAGTGTGATGGCGTCTTTTGTGACCATATATGGAGCTGGCGTGGTCCAAGCACTAACTATGACACCCTGCAGATCATGTCTGTAATTTATTCTAATTGTTATTGCAATTTACGATCTGCGTTCGCCTTTCCGCGTTCGCGCGTCTTACTCGTAATAATAAAAATCACACCCCTGTGAAGTGAGCAGTGCAATGTTGTGAAGTGAGCAGTGCAACATTGCACTGCTCACTTCACTGGGGTGTGATTTCTATTATTATTACAGTATTAGTATTTTTCTTATGAAAGCAGAGAGTATTCTGTTTCATACGGTATATAGTATGTACATGTCGCTATAGGCCTTATTTTGTGAATATTTAGTTGTTAGGTCCATGCTCTCTAAAATTATCTTTTTCAGAGAACTTTAGAGATGGCATGGGCCTGAATAACTATTATTCACAAAATAAGGCCTATAGCGACATGTACATACTATATACCGTATGAAACAGTCGACTCTCTGCTTTCATAAGAAAAATACTAATACTGTAATAATAATAAAAATCACACCCCTGTGAAGTGAGCAGTGCAATTGCACTGCTCACTTCACAGGGGTGTGATTTTTCTGGGTGGTATTTTTCTTATGAAAGCAGAGAGTCTACTGTTTCATACGGTATATAGTATGTACATGTCGCTATAGGCCTTATTTTGTGAATAATAGTTCTTCGGGTCCATGCCTTCTCTAAAGTTCTCTGGTGGGCGCAAGCTGCATTCAATAGCCAATTAGTGACAAACTGTATATGTGTACAATGTGTACTGTTTTCCTCCTAAAAGTAGACATTCAGGGCTTTCATTCGGTATATGGTTTGTATAGGATATTATTTGTGCTCAATTTTATATCGGTCTTTTGAACTAAAAAAACTGAACTGAAATGTCTGTCAACTTCAGGCCTCCATATCTCTGTTGTTTTTTTTCACAAGCAGCGTGCAGGCAAAAGCAGGTGTTAGAAAAAGGTCAATATCTCCAGAATGGAAGATGGTAGAATCATAATTTTTTTTTTAAATTGAAGTGGACAAGTTGGGCTTTCTTTTTATTTATGCGATTGTGATTCTCGCTATAAGAGGCCCCTCGCTGTGGGCCCCCCAAAAAGTTCAAAAAGCCCATGTTAAGCCTTCAGCACCAGTAAGCCAGGGTCCGCTAGAACCTGTAGCAGTCTATGTGTTAATGGACATGACGGTGGAGTACAGTGGAGCACCAATATACTAGGAAACACAGCATAAAACCATACACACACAAGAACAATGTACAAAGCTGTAAAGTGCATCTATATGGTTTAGCAGCATTTTTTCTATAGGGAAATACAGATTTGTAACTAAAGTAAACTTGTGCATACACACAAAAAATTGGAAGGTGACTGATGGGCAGAGGAGACAAAATGTGATGGGTAACCACCATAGAGTTATAAAGGATAGAGGGCGGATAGCCCCGCCCGCTGCTATTCATTTCAATGGAAGTTGCTCAGTGGCGTTTTGAAGCACCCGGAAGAAGGCTCTACTTCCTAATTTTTCCAAACTTTGGTGCCCAAAATGCGGAAGTGCTCAATGTTAAACCACCAGCTGCTGGGTTTCCTGGTTCTAAAATGCACGGGCCAGCTCTGACCAGTAGGGCCGAGTACTTCAACGTTGGCCAATGGCTTCTGGGGGCTTGGTAACCAACCAGAGCAATAATTTCCAACCTAAGTCCAAGTTTACACCATTCAAAAGGAATGAATGGCTCACTTGTCACATACTGCCATCTGGTGGAGAGAGATGTTCATGCAGCCGTAAATAAGAAAACAGAATAAAGTCCACGCAGACTGTTAAGAGGACACTGTTTTTCCTTTTGCCAATGGGTTCCATGATTGACAATAACATGACAGAAGATGAAAGAAAGGCCCTCATGGATCTGGAACAAAACGATACCACGACAATGTGAATATAGTAGCCTACGTGAAATCAGTATGGACTTGGAAATATTGATCATTAAATAAAAGGTGTGTTCCTATGCTCAATATTATACTGTCTTGGTTGATGGGGTTTGCCATGTGTAATTTCTCACTTTCACAATAAGGTCATTAACAACACCTGTGAAAAGAATAAATGCTTTTTTATATAAAGACAAGTTTGATTGACTATGTCACCTCACAATGCCAAAACATTGTGCAACAGTAGGCTGTAATTATAATTTTAAAACAATCTGTCAGAGGAGAAGCAAATCACGACTACTTAGCAGACCATTTGTAGGATTTGTGTACTATTTCGCCTCTAGTGGCTCCAAACGACATCGATTATCTTAAAAATCTTTGGCTATGCTCAGTTCTCACGTGACGCTGGGGATTATAGGTACGAAATTGTCTTCACCTAAGGAACATTGTAGTAGTTTGCACATTAAAGTCGTTTCAGAGCAGCTGCAGACTTATTTTATTATTTTATGTACATAGATATTTTGTCCTGCACAAGCGACATAGATACATGAATGAGCTGCTTATTCCTTTGAATTATCTTTTAAGCCCATATGAATTGTAGTGAGGCCTGCAACATTTAAACAATTATCTCTTAGTCAATGTCTTACTTTTGTTTCATTTATTATTATAGTTTATAACTTTATACTCACTTTAATCTAATTCATTTTCCAAAGCTGCCATAGCATCTGGGGCAGAGGATTGGCGTGACTTCAGCGCCACATGGATACGGTCTCTAGTGCAATGGTTTAAACAAGTCACCTCAATGTTTCTATCATCTTACCTGCTTCTGGGTTCAACTGGATGACGATACCTGCGAAAATAAGAGCTGTGGATGAAAGCAAACAGTGAGATGAAAAGACAGCACTGATTATAATGACTTTGAATGGGACACAGTTCACTCTCTGACGAAAACATATCATAGCTGGCAATGCCAACAAATTGCAGGTTAATATTGCATGATACCTACATACAATACAACCATACAGACAAACAGAACAAAAGCTCTTCCAAAGATACACTGCTCCCACTACACTGATTCAACCCCTAAAGTTCATATGGAAAAACATACCCATAGCACAATAAAACCATGTTAAAGTACAAACATGCCTATAGGACCAGACCTACCTAGTCCAGTGATAAGAAGAAGGAATGAAGCCAGGACCACTTTTCTGTTCTTCTTGACTAACGGGTGAGACGACCACCTGAACAATAGAACACAACAAAAATAGTGAATGTATGTACAACATTGCACTTCATGAACACGTTGACTGTGTTTCTGGGCATTCAACATTGGAACATATTTTATTAGATACAAATTAGATGTTAGACTTTTAAGCTTCATTAACAATAATTAGCCCTTCCCTAAATCCCACCCCAAAAAGCGATTGTCCATGGGTGCCAATCAAAATAGTTGAGCAACTCTTGCTATGCAGGTCAAGCTTTCGCCACCTCATAGCTGTCAGTGTTATTTTGCATGGCTGTGTTGTTGAACACATACACAGCTTAACATCGAGAAAGTTACATGAACTGACCCACCCTGCAGGTGATGGCAATTATACTAATGACCGTAGTCTTACCGTGCAACATGAAAACTCTGGTAGGAGGTTGCTAAAAGTTGATTTCTCCCTCTGTCATTTCCTCGTATTTCTAGTTTATTTGAATAATGTGACGTCATGCAGTTTTGTCGAGTGCATAGCCTACTGCAGGCCTGGTTGACTAGATTTAGAAGACATTTAAAAGGTTTTGCTACCGAAATGAGAAATCCCGAAAAGGAGAAATCCCGTCATTTAACATGCATCTCAATGGGGGAGAAGGACAGCTTGTCCTGTCTCCTCGCTGCTATCGTGCCTATTGGACCAAGGACGGGTTGGGGAGGGACTTAGCGAAGGGCTAATTGCGTGTGTGCACTCCTGAACTTACCCGCAGCAGTGGGCAGAGAGCTGGGTGACAGAACTCAGGGTGCTGAAGGACCACTGGGAGCTGCAGTATGACAGGGTAGCGGGGTCGCTGTGCAAAAAAAACAGGAAAAGATTATGTAGAAAGAATTATGTCTTCTGTAAAATAATTAATATATAAGATCTCATCACCACAAGCCATGTGCAGAATATCAATCATGCATCATCATCTCAATGACCTACCTGATTTTGAAGAAGTTATTGAAAGTGGAATTGACACTGCTGCCCAATACATCTTCATTTTCCAGATTCTACATAAGTAAACAAAGAAGGCTGCAGGTGAGTTAGGGATTCAAAAGCAGCACATTCATTTCAAAAGAAATATGTATACACTGTATACATATTTATTTTATACTGTATACTAGTATACAGTATAAATATTTCAGTCAGATAACTCAGGAATAGATTGAACAAATATTTATTATAGAATGAGAAAGTGTGGATATATTTCATCTTTGGGGTTTGGCTCTGCTACATTTCTCTCCCTGCTCGGGACAATATTAGACAGCCATCATTAAACATTAAGAGCAGGGAGATCGATATACAATAACAACCATGGGGAACAGAACTAACAGCAGAGCCCACCTGTGGTGCTGGGGTGTCGGTGGGAGTAAACAGCACATAACAACAACCAGGAACACAGACTCAGGTGAGCTTAAATACGTGGGTCTTGCATTACACTGAATACAACCACGTACAGAGCCGTATACTGTAGCTAAGAGAGTTGCGCCATTTTGAGGGGGCAGAAAACTAAGCACTCGAGTGCTGTTCGTGCAGTATTGCAGTCCTGGAGTGTGACAAGCTGGAGTTTGAAATACATTGTTTTCAACGAGGGCGGCGCAAATATGAGCAATTTTAGGCCAGTGTGCAACATGACAACTGAAAGTCAACTTAAAGTCTTGCACAGTGACAACTAAAGTCTCATTAAAGCTGGGCTGTTGCCTGAGTCCAGTGCATTCTGCCAACTTCCAGTCCAGGACTTTGTCACTGTTCGCTATGCTCTTCACCAATAGAAGTCTATGTAGAAGAGCCGCCATTGGACTGGCCCCATGAAGTTGTCGTAACTCTGTCGTATTTCAATGGCCTACATAGTAATGCAGCGTATTAACTCCTCAAGTATACCTGACTGAACTAGCTCTGCTAGCTGGTAGCCACACACATTTGAAATAATTAAAAGCTATAAACACACCTGGTATTTCATATTGCTGTGGTCGGGAGAACCGGCCCCAGCAGCGGGGGACGGGAGGCTCTGGGGTTTAGTGAAAGACAGAGTGCCAAACGTCATCTCTCCTCCTCCTGCTGCGTCTTTATCCCTGCCGCCTCCTCCTCCTCCTCCTCCTCCTCCTCCGACACTCTTCCAGCCTTCCGGCTCTCCATCAGACACGCCGCCTTCCTCCTCCTCTCCCTCCAACACGAACGCATCGTCGATGCTGAACTGTGCTGCCATCATGGTGGCCCGACTCCTCCTCGCCCGTTATAGTCAGACCCTCTGGTCTGGTGGAGTGATGCACACTGTGGTGTGGGGCAGAGGGATGTCAAATGTCAATTCAACTCAATTCAATTCAATTCAATAGAAAGCTTGTGCCGAGCTTTATAGGGTGTATATGCGCGTGACGTCATCTTCATACCCGGAAGTTATGCAGGAACAAAAGGAAAAAAATACTTTCTAGCTCTTGACAGTCCATACATACATCCAAACAGAAAAGTCCTATCTGATTGCATTAAAAAACGTAAAACGACAATATACTCACTTTGTCATTCACATTGCCACTCGATTTGCCATTCACTTTATGCATACAGTGCATACCCTCTATTGGCATGAGAAAACATACGTTTACAATGCCAAAGCAAGTGTCAAAATTTTCAAAATATAAAGTATAGTAAAGTAAGGTAAAGTATATATAGTTGGAGGGGGTAAACTTGGTAAAGCATTAATTGTGTAAACAGAGCTATGTCGCATTGCGTTGTTATTATACAAACATGTTATGGGGTATGAAACAAATAGCACCAATCTTTTGCAGTTATTTGGGACAAATAGCAGCATTTTCCCGCAAAACTATTTAAATAGTAAAATAAATGATCGAGTGTGTGTGTGTGTGTGTGTGTGTGTGTGTGTGTGTGTTTGATCCATTTGATTATTATGGATTATGCATGTATTATTATTTTCGTTTCAAAATGCTTTAATGACATGCTAAAATGTGTTTAACATTACCACGAGCATAAATAAATGCTAGTAATATTATCACATGTCTGATGATCGGACTTGTAAATGGAAACCCGTCCCGTTTTTTCCCCCCACACTCATCTGAAAGCCAGAGGCGACCGTTAGCTCAGCAAATAACCTGAGAGAGACCCAGCCAGAGTAATGGTGTTGTTCTTCTTGTGGTAAAAAACAAACATTAAACCGAACCAGCACTGTTGTTCTTGAGGTAAACAAACGACATTAAAGATTAACCATGTAAATTACTGTCGTTCTAAATAAATTAACTTCAGCTAACCAGTTACCAGTAAGCTATATTCTCTCTGCCATTGTTGTTTGTTCTTTTTACAGCTATGCTGCGATCAGATGATTAGATTCCAGGCGTAAAACTTAGCTCTCTCTTTGAAAAGATGTATTATAATATGTCAAACTTACTGCCTGTTCGCTCTGCCTCTCCGCGTTGATGTGCCCGTGTTAAATAACTACATGATCGTATTGGATTTTTGGTTTTTTTTAAAGTCCATCCAACGAACGTCTGTTTTTCTGATGCGAGAAAACTTTTCCCAAACTTTGGAATCTCCTCTTTTCTTTTTCTTTCACATCCGTCGCTCGATTACTTGCGACTGATTCCGCCCCGATAGATGGACTTTAACGGCCAGTCCATGTAATCAAACGTCGCGATGTCGATTTGGTGGCGACAATCAATACGCTACAAATCAAAATCAAGCAGTTTAATTTAAACAGAAATCAATGATTAATTGTTGATTAACTCAATATTGTTCCATATACTCATTGTGCATGAATTTATGATGAATTCCTGTTCTGTTCTTTGGCTAGAAGTGTCTATTTATACGTCTCTAAATGTTTTGATGAATTGAACATTGTAAACAAGTGTAACGCTTCACTCACAGACTCACAGTTAATCTTTGTATTGAGTTGTGCAACAATTGTGCTTGAAATGTACTGTAATTCTGCAAACTGTTAATACATATTTCAATCAATCAATCAATCAATCATATTTATAGAAAGATTACACTTAAACACGTCAAGTCAGAAATAGACAGTGAATAGCAGTGAATATAGGCACTGAAAAAAAAAAAAAAAGGTTAAACCATGTGATTTCCAGTAAGTCACACATCCCATGAAATGAAAGCCTGGGTATCGAGGCTACATCCCATCCCCACGAAGAGCAAACACACAGCTGCGAATAAACAATATTAGATTTAGAAGATTAGTCATTATATCCTCGGTGGGTGCCGTGGCAGTCATACTGAAACAGCTCAGAGTGAACTGTTGCTCTTGGAAATTCTTGCAGTGAGTGTTTGTTTTTTATATTTGTTCATTATAGACTTAGGTAGTCTGTCTGTTTTAACGACATGGTGAAATGTATTTGTTTCCCTCAGATGACACATTACAGCGGCTTACCTTGGCTTTTGCTGCTGCTCTTCTTCCAGGTAAATCCACATTTCTTCTTAAACTATTTGAAGAAAAAGTGAAAGTATAAAGCAGAACGTCGGAAAGTTAGGTTTACAAACTATTAAGAATCTGTTTGGAGCATTTCATCATACTTTTTCCAGCAAGACTAATTTTGTGTATTTTGCTGTAAACATAAAATAAATGAATAGACTATCAACAATGTTGTTTTTTAAATTTAAATCTGTGTCTGTAAGTTTCATAGGCCTATAATAACTACAGTTCATTATTATTGTATTATGCCTACATATCGCTTTATCTTTTTATTAGACTATAGTTAGATTATTTATTATTAAGTGTCTATACCACATTTTCATGCCAATTAAGGACACTAAAATGTGTATTTGGCGGCTGGGGCCCCCATAAGAGTAGATTTGTCAACATTTGTCATTTTCCAAAACATTTAAAGCTCATATAATGTGTAGACCTGCATTTAGACTTGCTTGTAGACATGCACATTTTGAATAGCAGAAAAAAAATATGACTTTAAACAGTACTGTTTTAATTGTAATGTGACCCCTGGAACTTCCTGTGTGGACCCCACAGTCCCCACTTGAGAACCAGTGCTATATATCAGTTTATTTTCAGTTTCACTTTATTTGTATTTATAGTACAAATTCACCCCAAAGAGGTCTCTGTGCACTTTACAACAAGAATACATCAAGTCATATAAAAAACCCAAACATCTAGCAATAAGAAAACATATTAAAATGTGCATACCGGTAGCTATAAATCATCAGGAAGAAAGAAAAAGAAAAAATACAGCACAGTATTTTTAAAATTACAGGCCGGACATGGTGAAAATAACACTGGTTTCAATCCCAGCAAGCCAAATGACTTCATGATGATGACGTTATGCCGTTATGACGACGTCCTCCAGTGGTGTTCAGGACTAGGCCAGATCACAGCCTATATGGGGATGATCTTTACGTTCAGGACTAGGCCAGATCACAGCCTATATGGGGATGATCTTTACGTTCAGGACTAGGCCAGATCACAGCCTATATGGGGATGATCTTTACGTTCAGGACTAGGCCAGATCACAGCCTATATGGGGATGATCTTTACGTTCAGGACTAGGCCAGATCACAGCCTATATGGGGATGATCTTTACGTTCAGGACTAGGCCAGATCACAGCCTATATGGGGATGATCTTTACGTTCAGGACTAGGCCAGATCACAGCCTATATGGGGATGATCTTTACGTTCAGGACTAGGCCAGATCACAGCCTATATGGGGATGATCTTTACGTTCAGGACTAGGCCAGATCACAGCCTATATGGGGATGATCTTTACGTTCAGGACTAGGCCAGATCACAGCCTATATGGGGATGATCTTTACGTTCAGGACTAGGCCAGATCACAGCCTATATGGGGAGGATCTTTACGTCATTTCAAAGACGTCTTCACCAGTTGAAATAATATAGCTTATTCTGGGCCAGATCTGACTAGTCATGATAGGACTTAAGTTGATCTGGCCCCGATCGGACTCTCTCTGATTCATCCAGGGACGTCTGTCTTAGTGGGCAGAATTTATGTTGGTTGAAATCAGGTGATATCCTAGGCCAGATCTGACTATAGTCTTGGTTTGACTTGATCTGGCCCCAATAGAGCGTCGCAGTCCCGCCCCCTTTCATGACGACGCCAGGCCCAGGAAATCATTCCCAATCCATTTTTCCCATAGACATTTAAAAAAGTATTTATTTAAAGACCTTTTAAGCGTCGTAGGAAGCCAACTCGAGTAGTGACAAATCATGACAACAAACACAATATTTTGGACCAAACAAATAATTACAAAGAAGAAAAACAACAAAAAAAGTGTTGTAACTTGCCGTTTTCTTCTTCTTTCTAATTATTTGTTCGGCCCGAAAAACTGTGTTTGTTGTCATGATTTGTCACGACGCTTTTAAATAAATACTTTTTGAAATGTCTATGAGGAAAATGAACAGAGAATCATTTCCTGTGCGGGGACTCGAGACTGGGGCGGGACTGCTACGCTCCGTCACTAATTCGTCCAGGTCCTGACCGTGCTTGCTGGGATAAGACTATAGGGGGAATCGTAATGCTGTAATAATATGTTATTCTGGTGGACAAAGTAGCCTACTCAAATGTTTTACTTGGGTAAAAGTATCAATACGGCAATGTATGAAATACTCTGTTACAAGTAAAAGTGTAGGAGAGAAATTTTACTTTACTTGAGTAAAAGTACAAACTTCTTGGTTCTAAAGTACAAAAGTAAAAGTACACATTTTGCAGTATGTCCTATTTCACAACTTTTAAAATGTGTAAAAATCCTCTGAAAATAGCACATCTACAAGATCACAATGTGTCATTTAGTCACACTACTCCAACCTTTGCGTCCGGCCAGGTTTCCTCTGCTTTACATGTCTGGGTTGTACATGGCTCCACACTGATCCTCCCCTGTCTGCCGGTCCAGAGAGACTTCACCGGGGCTGTCGTCACATGGAAGTAT
This sequence comes from Protomyctophum bolini, assembly GCF_963924005.1. Lineage (NCBI taxonomy): Eukaryota > Metazoa > Chordata > Actinopteri > Myctophiformes > Myctophidae > Protomyctophum > Protomyctophum bolini. The sequence continues at coordinate 19,916,086 of NC_137864.1, forward strand.
AAAGGTCCAGTCAAACTCCTGTTACCACGTACTGTACCACAGCATCCCACTGAGCAAAAGGAGGCTATTAGAATATTGGGGGGTCAAATTATGACAGGCAATTCCTGCTGCAGTCAATATGACCCCCCAGTGAAAAAACACTTTGTTTGAAATAGAAACTCATGCTTTCCAAGGTGTGATTTGGGGTCCTAAGGATGAATACAAAATGTATATCAACATCGTAAAACCAAAATGTTGTATAGTGGGTTTGAGCTCACATGCCCTGTTGATGTCAATCAAAAGGGGGGGTAACTACCTGTCAGTGGGGAGTGTTGGCTGGGAGGAGGAGTAGGACTAAGGCCCTATACTGTCCTCTCTGGGGAGGGGGGGGGTACTACCTGTCAGTGGGGAGTGTTGGCTGGGAGGAGGAGTAGGACTAAGGCCCTATACTGTCCTCTCTGGGGAGGGGGGGGGGGGGGGGGGGGGGTACTACCTGTCAGTGGGGAGTGTTGGCTGATGAGTGAATATCAACATCCTAATACATCCTAATACTGGGGGGTCAAATTATGACAGGCAATTCCTGCTGTCAAAATATGACCCCCCCAGTGAAAAAACACTTAGACACTCATGCTTTCCAAGGTGTGATTTGGGGTCCTAAGGATGAATACAAAATGTATATCAACATCGAAACCAAAATGTTGAATTGTGGGTTTGAGCTCACATGCCCTGTTGATGTAAATCAAAAGGGGGGGTAACTAGTAACTACCTGTCTAAAATCGGGCTATAACTGGTCTGGTCTAAAAGTGAATGTTTTTTAGTAGTCTAAAGGCTTAGCTTAGACATTGATTACCTGTTTTTTAAACGATTATATAGACTGAGTCTATATACGAGTATACAGTAGTCTATATACGAGTATATAGAGTCTATATACGAGTATATAGTCTATATACTCGTTAAACAGGTTTGAGATTTAATTGGAAAATAAATATGCTTGATGCTTTTAAGCTGTCATACTGTAATGTAATAGGAAAGGACTTTTCATAAACATATGGTAGGTGTCACAGTTCCTGCCGAGTCCTCTGGGTCTGTTACGATCAAGGATGACTTCTATCTGTCCATATCACATGTCACCGCTGCCAATGAGGGAGAGTATGTCTGTACGCTGGAGGAAAACAACATGGAGTGGATGAAGACGTACACTGTCAAAGTTGATGGTGAGGAAATTGCAAAGCTGTATTTGCTCTGTATACTTAATGGTGATGTGGTGGAGCGTTTTTGATTTGGGCACATTGGCCAATGGAATGGGGTTTCGTGATATCCTGTTATAAATGCACCACGTCAATAAGGGCCTTTCTCGGCCCCACCTCTCTCCCATTGTTTATATTGTGTTTTAGGTTCCAAGATGGCCACAGCACCAGGAGGGGGTGGCCTTACTGGGCTGCGTTCACACATTCAAGACACCTGTCTTGTGTCTGTCTTGTGTCTGTATATAATGGCCGCTCCAATGCATTTCCAGTGGAAGCCCATTATGGTTTGACAAAACATTTTGTTTGATGGGGGGAGGGGGGCAGAACACATCCATCAAAGCTGTGTTCAGACACAAGTCAGGTGTCAGACACAAGGCAAGTGTCTTGAATGCAGCCCAGTAAGGGCATATGTCGACCCTGCCCCACTCCCTCCTGGTGCTGCGGCCATCTTGGAAACAAAAAAACAATATAAACAATGTGAGAGGGGTGGGGCCGAGAAAGGCCCTTCTGACAGGACATTTAATTTGTTCTCTCCCCAGTTTCCACTGGTTACACTCTTAAAGCATACGAGGGATCCACTATTAACCTGCCCTGCCATCGTCGGCCATCATCATCATCCAACCAGACTGAGACCTATGCACGTTGGCTCAAAGGAAAACCCGGGGATGATGAGCGGAGGCAGCTGTTTCCCGTAGAGCTTCCGACGCCTGGTGAGAGACTGGAATGGCTCTACGCGGACCCGCTGGACGCCGATCAGACCATCACCCTGAAGGAGCTGGTGGCGGAGGACAGCGGAGTGTACCACTGTGAATCTGCAGAGGGGGACAACTTCAACACCATCCAGCTGATCGTGGCAGGTATATGGATTTAGAGAAGTGGTTTTTCAACGTGGTCCGGGGACCACTTGAGGAGGGGGTTCCAGGTGGTCCCCATGCAGCTAAAGAAATGGAGAGTTGGTAACCAAATGGACCCTTATTACTATAGATCTTTAACTCTTGAGAGCATAAAATGAAACCAAATGGACCTGTTTCATTTTACACTCTCAAGAGATAAATTATTGTTAAGCATCTGCATTACTTACATGTAATTTACAAGAAGTCTACACAATTAGAACAATGTAAAAATAATTGTTATTTTGATCAATGTTTCAACATAGCATGGAATTGTGGACAAATTAATAACCAACAAAATATTCTTTAGTCTCAGGTCTAAAAGAATAAAATAATGGGCCTTGCCCATTATTAATTCAGCATTGGAGCCACGGACCCACCATCTGATGACATTTAGCCTTTCAGAACCAAAACGTTGAATATTTAGTTATATCGTTTGACAATTCCATGCTGTATTGATGTTGGTACCAGAGATGCAGGCATACTTTGATCAAATTAAGTAACAATTCTTCTACATTCTCAATCTCTAATTGTGTAGACTTCTTGTAAATTAAGTAATGGAGAGGTTTAACAATAATTTAACTCTTGAGAGCGTAACATTTGGAAATTGTGAAATGGGACATTCCGCACAATGCGTTACTTTGTGTGTACTTTAAGTACTTTTAAAGACAATTTTAAAACAGAGTATTTCTGCATTGCAGCATTGATACTTAACCCATTCTGGACCCAGTTTGGGGTTCTGTACACATTATGTGTACAGTATTAAAAAATGACAAAAGGTTGATGCACTAGTGGTTCCCAAAGTGGGGTCCATCCAGGGGGTCCCCATCTAAATGATAATTAGGAACCAAATGGACCCTTATGGGTCTGTAACTCAGAGTGTGTACAAATGGAACCAAATGGACCCATTTGTACACTCTCAGAGTTAAATTAACATTGCTTTTACAATTATAAATTGGGGTCCCAGAGATCGAAATGCCATTAAATGCCTAATTCAGGTCAAACCTGGGGGTCCTTGAAATTAAAATGGTTGAAAATCACTGATGGAGCCATAAAAATATTCTCTTATGGGGGTCCGTGGCATATATTTTCTAATGGGGGTCCGCGGGGCTAATTAGTGTCAGTTTGGGGGTCCTTGACATGTTTGGGAACTATACTGTTTTACACCAGTGCCTTTGAACGTTTCTTCTAGTTGCTCCTACCGTCCGTCCTCACTCCTGCAGCGGCTTCACCACAGCATGGGAGTCCTGCCAGGACCAGAGCAGCCGGTCCTGGGCCCCCATGCTGGAGGAATCCATGGCCGAGTTCTCACAGAAGCTGTATTCCTACCTCCGCCAATCACAGCCCTCCAAGAACCTGCTGTATTCTCCAATCAGCATCAGCATGGTCCTCTCCCATCTGTTGCTGGGTAAGAACATTTATTTATCACTAGTCTAGTCTAGATTCTAGACTGTCTGTCTATAGAGTCTAGTCTAGTCTCGACTCTAGACTGTCTGTCTATAGAGTCTAGACTCTAGACTGTCTGTCTATAGAGTCTATTTTAGTCTAGACTCTAGAGTGTCACAGTCCCGCCTCCTTTCATGACGATGCCAGGCCCAGGAAATAATTCCCAATGCTTTCTTTTCCCATAGACATTGTGCTTGTTGTCATGAGTTGTCACAACTCGAGTTGGCTTTGTACAAGGCTTAAAAGGTCTTTAAATAAAAACTTTTTGGAATGTCTATGAGGAAAATGAACGGGGAATCATTTCCTGGGCCCTGGTAGGGGGTGGGACTAGAATCTAGACTGTCTGTCTGTGTCATCAAATCGATTTCACAATGAGCCGGTGAATGAGATGGGTCAGAGTACAGCAACTTGCAATGGGCCTGGTCTATAAGATTCGCTACACCACTAAGATACCCATGTTGTACCTGTCTAAAACGTTAATTTGCAACCCCAGTCCTCCACTCTGAAATGTCACAGTAACCTTCTTCCATGAATTTGCTTGTTCCACTCATTTCTGCGTCATTCCCCCCCATTTCTGTTCCATCCTCTGTCTTCACTTAGGTGCGAGGGGAGATACTCGCAGAGACATGGAAGCAGCCCTCAGAGTGGGTCACGACTTCAGCTGTATTCACCTCCAGATGAAAAGGCTGAGAGAGAGACTTCTTGACTCTTTGCAGATTGCATCTCAGATCTACTATAATCCACGTATGTGACGTACGGTACTACTATGCCACTATGCCAGTGGTCCCCAAACCTCATTTGGGCGTGTCCCCAGACGATTAGCTTCATGTGCAACGTAGTTTTCTCACTCAACAGTATACAACATACTTATTAGTGTACACTAGGGTATCTTATTACTAGTGTACACTAGGGTATCTGTGCATTCCTAAAGAGACAATTTAAAAGACCTTTTTAAGACCTTTTCATTACCAAATTATATGAAAGAAAGAGGCAAACATTGTGAACATAGCCGATCTACAAGCTGCTCACAATGCCTTGCAGTTTGGCTATTTTCACAATATTTATCTGTGGAACTGAGTCAAACTAAATGTAACTAGAACTGCACTCTGCCGAGTGCATACTTGCTTGTTGTGGTGATGGCTCCTGCTCTCTACAGCTCTACAGCAAGCAGAGCGCGCAAGTACTTTCGACCGCTGTAAACTGTCACATCTCAGTATCTCTGTGAAGGAACGTTTGAAATGTATAATCATTAGGTGTAACTATTTGCTACCTACCTACTTTTTTACAGAAAAATAAATCATTGATATGTGATGAAAAAAAAAAAAAAAGTGCATGCATGTGCCCTATACCAAAGACAAAAAGTGACAGCCGTCAACCATTATTTTGGGTACGCAAAAAAACCAGCAAATCTGTGCCTGGTTTGCTGGGACCAGATTACACAAATGACCATTTTTCTTACGTCATCATTGAGTGCTAGTCATACATATACACACCACGTTCTCTGGTATACATACGTATACATATACATATACTATATAGAGTATGTAGTTGTAATTTGATTAGCAGTATACTGTGGTTACTTTGTGCCAAAAAGTGACAGCCGTCAACCATTTTTTTGGGTATGCAAGAAAAACAGCAAATCTGTGCCCGGTTTGCTGGGACCAGATTACACAGATGACCAAGTAATAATATTACATGTAAGTTTTTATGCCAATACGCTTGTACTTTTTACTCAAGTACATTTTGAATTCCGGACTTTTACTTGTAACGGAGTAGTTCTACACTGCAGTATTGGATACTTTTACTTAAGCAAAAACAATTGAGTGCTTTTTCGACACCATTTCCTGCCTGACACTGTGTGTTTCCCCTCATCAGACATGAACCTGAGCGAGGCCTTCGCCGACCAGTCAGTCCAGTTCTATGACACTGAGCCCAGCAGGCTGCTGGACACCGACCAAGCCAACACGGCCATGATCAACGGCTGGGTGGCCGAGAAGACCGGCAACAAGATCACACAGCTCGTCCAGTCAGTACCCGCTCACACGCAGTTGTTGCTCCTCAACGCGGTCTCCTTCAAAGGTCAGGTGTGTGTGTGTGCGCGTGTGCGTGCGCCTACGTGCATAGTTTTCTCATGCTGCCTTATTGACATTTGTATTTACTACATGAATATAGGTCAGGGTGCCATGAATCCATCAAGTAATATTATGTTGTTAGAGCTTTGAAAATACGTCAACATGTATTCTTGTCTCATCTGTCCATCTGTCTCATTTTGGGGGGGGGGGGGGGGGAGTCCAAGCTGTTTCTTTTCACCTGACAGGGGAGAGTTTCCCCGGGCGGACGTAGCACGTGGAAGGAACATGTTATTCCGACCAGTTCCTTTCCCCTCCATCAGGCGCCCCGGCTGGCCAGGGGGAGGCAGTATTCATTCAAGTTTTATTTATTCTCGAAATTACACTGAGTAATCAAACTCATTTTCAGTGTCGTCGAGTAATACAATATCATATACAAAAACATCACAAGAATAACAAATAAAAAGTTTACAAATAAAAAGCTACGACAAAATTCAAAACGATTACTGCATGTTTTTTGTGAGGGTACCTACCCTAGGGGACACGAGGAGAACATGTGAGGGTACCTATAGTACCTACCCTATAGGTGACATGGGGAGAATATGTGAGGGTACCTACCCTATAGGGGACACGGGGAGAACATGCAAACTCCACGTTATGCGCTTTTTAAATGGCTCAAACCATCCTATATGGAAACTTTCTAATCACCTCCTGCCAGTTCTCCTGCCTCTTCCCTCACCAATAAGGGCCCACGCTGCAAAGGGCCTGCAGGCACGATCAATTCACTTGACGCGGGTGGCCTTGTCAAGTGGATTAATCAGATGCTATAGCCTGTGTGTGTGTGTGTGTGTGTGTGTGTGTGTTTGCGTGTGCACATTCCGCACAACTGTGTGTACATCTGTGTTTCAGGTCAGTGGATGGTCAAGTTTGACTCGAAGGCCAAGAAGGCACAGTTTACTAAACTGAATGGTGATGTAGTGATGGCTCCTGCTCTCTACAGCTCCACATACGCATTACCCATGGCGTATGTGCCTGACATCATGGCAAAGGTAGCACGCACGCACGCACCAGTGTTGATTTCGTCGACTAAAACTATTACGAAAAATGTTCGTCGACAATGCAGAAAACTTCAATGCAGAAAACGAAATGGAAACTAAATGAAAACGCATAAATAGTAGCACAAAAGATGGTTGGCTGCCCTCGACTCCCCACACTGGAAGAACTACACAGGCCGTCTTAAAAAAACACTTAACATTATGAAAGACACCACCCCGGTCACTCTGTTTGAACTGTTGCCATCAGGCAGACGGTACAGAGTGATCAAGTCAGGGACCAACAGATTCAGTAACAGCTTCTATCCCACAGCGGTAGTTGCACTCAATGCTGCTAAAAATCTGTTGCTGCGACACATTTTCGGCGAGACATGGCAGGTGAAATCATGATTTTACATTTTTATTTATTTTTGCTATTTTGCTTCCTAAACATGTTTTCTTTCAAACTAAAGCAAAATAAACATTAAAAATACAAATTTAGACGTTTATTTAGATTTTATTTTAGCCAATGACAGCTCGTTTTTCTGGGTGAAAATCCGCCATCTCTATTTTCATGATTGGTTGTTGGTACAAAGGAAGTGACCATATTTGGATCAGACCACAGTCAGCTCGAGGTCCAGACCTTTCCAATGATATATGCCATTATATGTTGTTGCCAAGGTTTGGATGAGATATTTTGTCTTTTACAATACAAATCTTTAAAGGCCGTTTTCTCAAAATGAGTTTTCCTCATACCTGGGACAAAGAATCTCCACTTCAGTTGAACTCACTTACACCAAACGTTCCAGTCTTATTCATAACTATATTATATATATATACTATCGCATATAATGCCTAATTTGCATATTTAAACATATCATTTCAGAAAACTTGTAATACAAAAAATCTTAGTTTTAATATAAGTAATCAACTGGAGAAGTTTCATTGTGATAGCTATTATTTAACTTATTTTCCCTATTCACCTACCAAGGGTTTGTTGTGCGATAACAGCTAAAATGACATGTTTGTGCATTAGTGCTACAGGGGTTGTGCAATAACAAGAAGTCATGTGTGTTTTGTTTTAGCTTGTATGTTGTTTTGTGATATGATGCACTGATTGTTTGGCACTTTAATTTCGTTGTACACGTTGCAATGACAAATAAAGATCCATCTATCTAAGCTATGGTGACAAAAACTAAGACTAAATGTAGAGAATTTCCTCAACAAATAAAAACTAGACTAAAATGTTAGGAAGGAACTACAGTGGACAAGAGATCCAGTATAAGTACAAGTAAGACGCGCAAACGCGGGAAGCGAACGCAGCTCGTACATATTTGGGTTTTGGACGTATAGCTGCTTTGGGGACTCCTTATATGGTTATGGCTGAGTCATGGTGACGTAACAGCGGGACAGACAGACACACACACAGACAGACATGATCTGCTAGGTCTCATAGTTAGTGCTCACTGCGTTCGCAATCACTGCGTTCGCAAAAAGACAAGTCATTTTACACTTTGTTGCATGCTGAAAATAGCAGATCTATAAGCTCACAACGTGTCGCGCTGCTACGCTTTGTGAGCTATAGATCTGCTATTGTCAGCAAGTGTAAAATCAGTCATTTCGACGGCATCAAGGCCTGACAAAATACATTTTAGTCGACTAAAACAACTGCAGAATTAGTCGACTAAAACTAGACTAAACACTAAAACATTCCAGGTGACTAAAATATGTATAAAACTGAATGGAGTTTCATTCCGACTAAACTAAAATAGAAACTTGCTGCCAAAAACAACACACACACACACACACACACACACACACACACACACACACACACACACACACACACACACACACACACACACACAAACTATCTCTTTCTGGCCAACAGGTGGTCAAGTTGTCTCTGACCGGCGACAGCAGCCTCTACATCCTGCTGCCTCGCACCCACACGCTGGCCGACCTGCAGCAGGTGGAGGACAGGCTGACGGACACCGCCGTGCGTCACATGATAGCACAGCTGACGGCCGCCACTCCCCAGACCATCGAGGTCACCTTGCCCAAACTCAAACTGGACGTCCAATTGGAAATGAACTCTCTTCTCAGGAAATTAGGTTTGTTTAACATTTGTTTCTTTCTTTTTTTTGCGCTTTCACTTCTTCAAGTTCTTCTAATTTTGACAAGTCTGCCCAACATTCACTGTGCAAAAAGCATGGATTATGGATGTGTAGGCCTATATTTCAGGAAACTCCTGTTAAAATTTCCAACAAACTCTGGTAAACTAACAAATTGTATCATCACACCTGTATATTACCGTATATTACTGTATATGCCTGCTAAACCTGAAGTTTACGGGCAAATCTAGTGCCCATAATTGCCCGTTAACTCCTCTTTTCACGTCTTTCCTCTCTACTCTCTAGTCTCTGCTATGGCTCCACATTGTCTTTTGGATCCCGTCCTTCAATCCTGCCTTCTCTCACTCACTCTCACTTTGTTGCGTGCCATGATGTCACGCACCGAAAATAGCAGATCTACAAGCTTGTACCTATTGTCAATGTGTGTCAGCAGCACGCGACCTTGTTTAAATCAGGCTCAACGTTCCTGCTTCCAGTCCAGTGTTGTTTTCGTCGACTAAAACTAAGACGAAAAATGTTCATCGACTACCTTTTTCCACTGACGAAAACTACATGGAAACTCAATGAAAATTAAGCTATGATGACTAAAACTAAGACTAAATATACTGACAATTTCGTCAACAAATAAAAACTAGAAAAAGTCATTTTACACTTAGTTGCATGCTGAAAATAGCAGATCAACTATTTTCAGCTGTCATTATGACTGCATCAAGGCCAGCCAAAATACATTTTAGTCGACTAAATCAACTGTATATTTAGTCGACTAAAATCTCATGACATTTAGTCGACTAAAACTAGACTAACACTAAAACATTCCAGGTGACTAAAATATGACTGAAACTAAATGAAAACTATTCAAGAGACTTAAATCAAGAACTAAAATCTAATTTTGCTGCCAAAAACAACACTGCTCCAGTCCAAACCTCTCCTTTGTCCCCCGACACACAGGCCTGTCGTCGCTGTTCCACGAGCCCAACCTGTGCGGTCTGTACTCGGAGGACAGGCTCTCTCTCAGCGACTCTCGCCACAGAGCCTTCCTCACGCTGGACGAGGAAGGCGTGGAGGCGGGCGCCGCCACCTCCGTCTCCTTCTCCCGCTCGCTGGCGTCCTTCTCCGCCCTGCGGCCTTTCATCCTGCTGCTGTGGAGCGACCGGGCCAACGTCCCCCTGTTTGTGGGCAGAGTCACTGAGCCAGAGGGATAGAGAGACATAGAGAGAGACAGATCGAGAGAAAGAGAGAGGCAGAGAGAGAGGGATACAGAGAGAGAGACAGAGATAGATAGAGAGAGAGAGAGAGAGAGAGAGAGGAGAGAGAGACAGACAGACAGACAGACAGACAGACAGACAGACAGACAGACAGACAGACAGACAGACAGACAAAGATCCCGGCCGATCATATATTACTAAACTAAAACAAATAAAAACAGAATTAAGACCATGGAAACCACTTCATTTTATTTGCTGAAGAAGTTACACAAATCCACCACATGATGGCAGCAGCCACACTGTAATGAACCGCATTGACAGCGAGTAATACACATAGGGATGCCAGTAGTGACTTCTCATGTCATTCACTCTCAAAGAAATCCCTCTTAATAATCTCCATATACAGTATGTGACATTAAAGGTTTTAAAGCACTAGCTCAACTTGGTAAAGCAGTGGTTCCCAAACGTTTTCACGCCAAGGACCCCCCAAATTGACACTAATTAACCCACGGACCCCCGTTTGAAGAGATATGCCAGAGACCCTCCATAAGAGAAGAATTTCACGGCTCTAGCAGCGATTCTCAACCAGTTTAATTTCGAGGACCCCCAGTTTGACATGCATTAGTCTACGGACCCCCCATTGAATAGCATTTCTATCTCTGGGACCCCCAATTTATATTGTAAAATCAATGTTAATTTAACTCAGTGTACATTTGTACACTCTCAGAGTTACAGACCCATAAGGATCCACTTGGTTCCAAACTATCATTTAGCTGGGGACCCCCTTGGGGTCCCCGGACCCCACTTTGGGAACCACTGTGGTAAAGCACATCAACTGAGCAAAAATACCCTGAATTATCCCTTTTTTTCCACAGACATACAATTATACTTAGCGGCAGTGGTGACAAACAATCTGTAAACAAGTCAGCATTCAGAATGTTAAACTCAGGAGCATGTCATTCATATTCATAACTGCTAAACATGCAGCTCAGTTGTAGGTAAGATGTTGACATGACCTCCATTAAAAAAGGACAGACTTGAAGGTTGTGGTACCTGAACTATAGGCCTCTATACCCGTTTTCTAAAAAGCTCCGAAACCGGGAATTTAAGATCACGCAATCCCATTGGCTATCAGGCTGCCCAGATCATGGGCAGGCGAGGGTTTGTGCCCACACAAACACATGGCTGAACTTAAAGGTAGGGTAGGCCTAAGTGTCATTCTATGGTTAAAACAAAAAGCTTTCTGTTAAAAGGTTAAGTCATTGCTTTATTGATTACTATTGTATATTACTGGAGAGACATGGAGACTCCAGTGTGGTGTAGACTAGAGAGTGGCGTCATTGAGGGGTCAGAAAACAGCAGAGTGTGACAAGCTGGACTTTTAAATACATTGGATTGGAGGGCGGCGCAAATATCAGCAATTTTAGGCATGGGTGCAACATGACAACTGTTTTAAAGTGTTGTACAGTGAAAACTAAAATCTGTAATGTTAATGATGTAGGCTACTATTACTAAAATCAATCTAAAATAAAGGGACAGGACTTTGTCACACTTCGCCAATAGACGTCTATGTAAAAGAGCCGCCATTGGACTGGCCCCATGAAGTGAACGGAGTTGTCACAACTCTCTTATCTAAACGGTGCTGGGAGACTCCTGTTACTGATCAAACACTCTATAATAGCAGTATACTATCACAATATAGAGCTTTTTAACACTCATTCTAACCAAAGAATATAACGTAGCTCGTCTAACCCTCTCTAACGTAATGTCTAAACACATCCCTTTCAATATGACCTGAATTTAGTTCAGTGCACGTAACTCTGACGGCAAGAAGTGTGGGTATATATGATTCTGCCAGTTCAGGAACCACTACCTTCAATCTTTGAAGCAGAAAGCATTGGTCACTTTTGAATGTGTTAATGTTTTGGGCTGATTATCTCACTATACTGACTGATATGTCAGGGAATTCAATGTGCATACAGAACAGCTCCCCATCTTTAGACTGACCAGTTCTCTACAGAACAGCTCCCCATCTTTAGACTGACCAGTTCTCTACAGAACAGCTCCCCATCTTTAGACTGACCAGTTCTCTACAGAACAGCTCCCCATCTTTAGACTGACCAGTTCTCTACAGAACAGCTCCCCATCTTTAGACTGACCAGTTCTCTACAGAACAGCTCCCCATCTTTAGACTGACCAGTTCTCTACAGAACAGCTCCCCATCTTTAGACTGACCCAGTTCTCTACAGAACAGCTCCCCATCTTTAGACTGACCAGTTCTCTACAGAACAGCTCCCCATCTTTAGACTGACCCAGTTCTACAGAACAGCTCCCCATCTTTAGACTGACCCAGTTCTACAGAACAGCTCCCCATCTTTAGACTGACCAGTTCTCTACAGAACAGCTCCCCATCTTTAGACTGACCCAGTTCTACAGAACAGCTCCCCATCTTTAGACTGACCAGTTCTCTACAGAACAGCTCCCCATCTTTAGACTGACCAGTTCTCTCATCATACAAACAGCTCCCCATCTTTAGACTGACCCAGTTCTCTACAGAACAGCTCCCCATCTTTAGACTGACCCAGTTCTCTACAGAACAGTTCCCCATCTTTAGACTGACCCAGTTCTACAGAACAGCTCCCCATCTTTAGACTGACCCAGTTCTCTACAGAACAGTTCCCCATCTTTAGACTGACCCAGTTCTACAGAACAGCTCCCCATCTTTAGACTGACCAGTTCTCTACAGAACAGCTCCCCATCTTTAGACTGACCAGTTCTCTCATCATACAAACAGCTCCCCATCTTTAGACTGACCCAGTTCTCTACAGAACAGCTCCCCATCTTTAGACTGACCAGTTCTACAGAACAGCTCCCCATCTTTAGACTGACCAGTTCTCTCATCATACAAACAGCTCCCCATCTTTAGACTGACCCAGTTCTCTACAGAACAGCTCCCCATCTTTAGACTGACCAGTTCTACAGAACAGCTCCCCATCTTTAGACTGACCAGTTCTCTACAGAACAGCTCCCCATCTTTAGACTGACCAGTTCTCTCATCATACAAACAGCTCCCCATCTTTAGACTGACCAGTTCTCTACAGAACAGCTCCCCATCTTTAGACTGACCCAGTTCTCTACAGAACAGCTCCCCATCTTTAGACTGACCAGTTCTCTACAGAACAGCTCCCCATCTTTAGACTGACCAGTTCTCTACAGACCAGCTCCCCATCTTTAGACTGACCAGTTCTCTACAGAACAGCTCCCCATCTTTAGACTGACCAGTTCTCTACAGAACAGCTCCCCATCTTTAGGCTGACCCAGTTCTCTACAGAACAGCTCCCCATCTTTAGACTGACCCAGTTCTACAGAACAGCTCCCCATCTTTAGACTGACCAGTTCTACAGAACAGCTCCCCATCTTTTAGACTGACCAGTTCTCTCATCATACAGAACAGCTCCCCATCTTTAGACTGACCCAGTTCTACAGAACAGCTCCCCATCTTTAGACTGACCAGTTCTACAGAACAGCTCCCCATCTTTTAGACTGACCAGTTCTCTCATCATACAGAACAGCTCCCCATCTTTAGACTGACCAGTTCTACAGAACAGCTCCCCATCTTTAGACTGACCAGTTCTCTACAGAACAGCTCCCCATCTTTAGACTGACCCAGTTCTACAGAACAGCTCCCCATCTTTAGACTGACCCAGTTCTCTACAGAACAGCTCCCCATCTTTAGACTGACCCAATTTTCTCTCTGAATCCATTCAACTTCAAATCCACTGCATTTTAACCAACCTTTTTAACATTTTAACCAACCAATTCCTATAATCCAATATCTTGACATATAAAACACTGAAGTTTAAATTTTAAAGTTTAGTTGTTTTTTTTCGTTGTTTTTTCCACAGTTAATGATTAAACATTCACAAAGTTGTCAAAGTTCAACAAGAATATGAACGGATTAGATTAGTTCTGAAAATGTGTAGAAAACAAGAAAGCTTGAAGGGGTTTTTTTTGGGGGGGAGGGGCAGTCCGTGGGGCCAGAGTTGTAGTCCTATGATGGACTACAACTCTGGGAGTTGTAGTCCCATCTGGAGGAAGGAGGTATCACTCATCACCCTGGGAGGAGCCATGATGACTACTCAGCAACACAGTACCCCATGAACCTCATTTACATATAGAGAGGTTCAGGAGCTAACAAATACACACGCACACACACAGTCAGTCAGAGATACAGACACAGAGAGAGAGACACACACAGAGAGAGAAGAGAGAGAAGAGAGACACCCCCCCCCACACACACACACACACACCCCTATAAGTCAGTGTCCTCTCCCCCCCCCCCCCCCCCCCCCCCCGGTATATATCCTATAATGTCTCATTGTCCGTTGCATTCCAGAGGGATTCAGTGAAGGTTATAATCCTTCTGGACAATACCATCCAATGATGGGGATGCTTCATTGTCCAGAGGTCCTTTCTGTGTGGACCAGCTAGAGTGCTGTGTTTTTCTCCAAAAGGCAATCCTGTTATCTCACAAAAATAGAGAACAATTGTCCCGTGGTCTAATCTCTCATAGGCCCAGTGCCCTATATACTGTTATACACCTTCCACTACACCACATTTTTTGTATGGGTCTGGGAAAAAATGATAGTGACTTCATCTGATGGCTGCAGTTGAGTTACACCACCAGTATAATTTTGGGCGCTATATTTACATTTCGCCCCCCAGCCCTGTTTTTATAGTTCACAATCAAAAAAAGATTTTAGTCTCAACCAAAAGGACTATAAAGTTAACTCAAGCACAGTATTGAATCAGAATGAATCCACTTGGGTTGTGGTTGTTCTGTGAATGATGTGGGCTTGACAGCTTCCCAAACCATATCTCCATAAAGGTAGAAACAAACCCCCACTACTATATATATATATATATATATATATATATATATATATATATATATATACGGTACGTCGTGTCCTCCTCAGCCTTTTGGGCTGCACAGGGGGTGAGAAGTGAAGAGGGTCCCCAGAAGCAGCAGGGAGGAGGGAAGGGGGTCCCATGGGGGTCCCCATGGCGTCTGACAGTGGGCAACGCAGGGACAGCCACAGTTTGCCACACATGACTGATCGCCTGTCTGGCATCCTTCAGCAAGGGTCACTTAACATTCTGAAATGATAGATTTTCTGTTCCTCTATGTCCTTTCATATTCTTGTTGGGAGTTCATATGGGCTAAAAAAAAAAAAAGAAGAAAAATCAAGTGGACCGTGCTGTGATTACAGAGAGACATACTTCACAGAGGGAAAATGTTCATGCGCGCGTACTGCATGCACCATGTGCGAGCTAGCGAGCGCGCCGCGCATGCTAACATACAGCACACACACACACACACACACACACACACACACACACACCACATGTTTCAAAGTCACACTTTGTTTAATTTGCTGATATGATGGCGTGTAATTAGACAACCACCGTCACTGACAGACACTGGAACAACATTGAAAAGAGTACACACACACACACACACACACACACACACACACACACACGTAAAGGTACAAATCCACAAAAATGGATCATTTTTGTGCTTTAAAGAGAATTTGTTTGTTTGTTTTGCATTAGATCAAGAACCACTATAGGGAAATAAAAAGATTCCCCCGACCGAACACGGGAGAACAGAATCACTCTGTTATGCGATCACTTCCTGACAGTTAACTTACAACATAATACCACTTTATGAGTCAACAGGGTACAGTACACACTGCATGGTCTGACCCTGTTAGTATATATAGGTTACAGTGAAAAGGATCACTTCGCCCACTTTAGACCCATCTTCATATAATTGGGCCTCACTAATACAAAATACTGTTTCTACTGCACTCTTTTTGCTTCTATGGGCCGACGGCATGGAACAAACTCCCACGTACCTTCGACAGGCAGCCTCTGTAGACATATTTAAAACCCATTTAGGCCTGACCTCAGAATTAAAAGAAATTATTCTACATCCTCCAGTTTTCTGAAATATTTTCACGATTTTTCAAAAATAGCAGACTTACAAGCTCGTAGCGCGCCACTCGGTGGCGTGCTACGAGCTTGTAGATCTGCTATTTTTCAATAGCTAAATTATAACATAATGTTTAAAACACCAAAAGGGGGTTCCCGCCCAAAATGGGCTCAAGACTCACTTCTACACTCTTGGTTTTAATTGATGTTTTTGTTATTCATGTCCTCACTGTATTGCATTACTGCTATTTTTTTTTTTATGTTTCTTTCTTTCTCCATTGCTCATTAAAGCACTTTGAGCTGCATTTCATGTCATGAAAGGTGCTATACAAATAAAGTTTTATTATTATTATTAAATTAAGAGGTATTTTGTAGGAATTTGGTAGTTTTCTAGTTTCGACTTTTATTAACGCAATCATACGAAGAAAGGTTGAAAATGGGCGAAGTCGTCCTTTAAGCAATCTGAACCTTGATTTTAGTTTTTTTTGGGGGGGTGAAAATCTGAATGACAACATGTGTGTGATTCCACAATGTCAAACATTAAAGGATGAATGTGTGAGTTGTTTTCATCGTCAACATACTTTAATGAGAGACATTTTCTCGCATTTAGCTCATCTTGAAGGAAGGAGAATTCAGATGATATTATTAGTAGTATGTTGCTGTTATTATTGGTATTACACATCAACATCGTTATTGCATCATTCTTTTTTTCCCTTGCTCCTGTTATGACCTTAATCCCGAGTCATGCTTTGCCGCAGGGCGGTGTCACTCGTCGTCCAAGCGATGAAGGTGTCGGCGTTGATTGAAATCAGGTTATTTTCGATGAGTATAACGACAGCACCATGAAGCAAAGCATAAACCAGACTTTATACTTCAATCCTGTCAGTGATAAGTGTTTCATTGTTTCATGTGAGAGTGCATGTGCAGTGTAAATGACTCACATGTATGTTTATCCGTGTGTGCGTGTGAGTGTGCATGTGTGGTGTTTGTTTGTTTGCGTATTGAAATGTTAGATTCCGCGTGATTGATTTAGTCTGGCTTGTCATTGCTCGGGGCACATTGTTGTGTGAGTGTGTGCCAGTACTCGACTTTCTTCCCTTTGTTTTTGAGACATTCAAACCAGTGTCTGAGTCTTTGTCCACTTGCATTTATACTCAGCTCCACTCCACCTGAACGAGAGAGAGAGAGGGGGGGGGGGGGGGGGGGGAGGAGGTGCAATTAAGAGATAAAGACAGGTGGAGAGAGGACAGGGGAGTGTGAAAGTCACAGGACATTGTCAGAAAACCTCCCGGCAATGGGAAAGTTAATGTTAATGACGTTTAGAAGATCTAGAACACGTTCCTGGGGGTCTTTATGTGTGTAATGTGTGGTTTTAGATATTTTAGATTTTAGCAGTGAGCCCAGACTGGGCTGCCCAGTGTCTCTGATGTCATCGACACTGGTCTCACTTCCTTCCTGGACTACAATTCCCATAATGCTTTGGTGCACTGCTCCTCCTTGTGGATAGGGGGAGGGCTGTCTTACTGAGACAACATGTAGTCCAGGAAGTATAGCTAAAACCACACATTACACACATAAAGACCCCCAGGAAAGTGTTCTAAATCTTCTCAACATCATTAACATACAGTATTTTCTTTTTTTTGCAAAAAGGGTGAAGTGTCCCTTTATATCGGGTAGCGGCTGGCAGGCAGAGGAGGCAAAACAGACAGAAGAAGGAATCACACAAACAACACAAACATCGAAACAGAGATGAGAAAAATCTTTTGACGGACAGCAGAGAAATGGGAAATGGCAGTGTGTGACAGAGACGAGGGCTGAAGTGCAGGTGGGGGAGGCAGACGAAGGCAGCAAGAGACACTTTTCACACCGCACACATCATTACAGAGCTGTTCTCCGGGCTATGACTTGCACAGTCAACGGATCTTTTTATCACACTTTTTTCTTTCACCCAGTGTCTAATGTAATCCTGAGCGCTATATCCGTAAAATCTGAATCCCCGCCCACCCCTTTTCCCCCTCACTGTATATGTTTCTTTTCCCTTTTTACCTCCCTTTAATATGATGAATTCCCGTTCTGTTCTTTGACTATATAGAAGTGTCTCTAAATGTTTTGATGAATTGAACAAGGTGGACCCTCTTGTAAACAAGTGTAATGCTTAATTGGGTCGTCCACCAGTTCCTTTCCCCTGGCCAGGGGGAGGCAGTATAGAGACCAGGATTACTGCATGTTGTCTGTATGGGTACCTATAACCAATAGGCCTATAGGGGACACAGGGAGAACACGCAAACTCCACACAGAAAGGCCCTTTCACCAACCCCACCTATAGGGTATGGGCACTGATGACGCAGAGGAGAGAACACGCAGGGTCTTGGTTTTTTAACCCATTCTGGGCGGGAACCCCTTTTGGTGTTTTAACTAAGCATTATGTTATACTTTAGCTATTGAAAAATAGCAGATCTACAAGCTCATAGCGTGCCACTCGGTGGCGCACTATGAGCTTGTAGATCTGCAATTACCCTGAGTACTTGAGGGTGGTATCGGCCCGAGTATCGGAAACAACTCTAGACCAAAAAGGACTCAGTATCGGATGTGTGGGTGTGGCCTATAGCTGTCCCCCGTGCTTTAGCGCGTAGATATTCTATCCTTGGCCTAAACTCTCTCTCTTTGACACTCGCTCTCTCTCTCTCTTCGATAAGCTGCTAGCTGTCTGAATACAACACTTGCGTGATCTCCATCCTTCCCTCCTCCTAACCACCGCCCCCTGCATGTCTTCTCTTGCTGCCTCCACCTATAGCTGGACTAGATCGATACGGTGTTCTGGTGAGGCTGCGGGCGCTCGCTACGGTGATGAATGGTCGCTGAGTGTGACAGACACGGGGGACGGAAGAGCGATGAGCCACTCCTGATGGACACGACGGAACAGATGGGGAAGATGTCTGCATGCAGACATAGCATCTACCACTCGCACACCACGCACGCACGCACGCACAGCACGCACACTTACTCTTTATTACTCCCTTGAATTGCCTTATACCTTCCGTCTCTCTCATGTACAGGTAAACTGCCTTTTTTTCTCCCAGCTCCAATTAAGAAATCATGGCCCTCGTGTCGTAGCTTCTGTAAAATGATAATGGCCTTGGGGAGCGCCGGGGCTGTATAAGTTAGACCAGCCTTTTATCCAAGCAAGACGAATAACTCACTCAACTCAACCCATATATCAGCACCCCCCCCCCCCCCCACACACACACACACACACACACGCAACCCTCACAGACGCGCGCAGAGCCAGATCGAGAGGGAACCCGCTTTGATCTCAGGGCCTTGGAGCTTCCCAGGGCGGTAATCCATTCTCTCTGTACCTCACAGCGCCTGTACTCCCTCCCCCACTCCCCCCACTCCCCCGTGCTGCGCTGCGCTGCACTGCTCTGCTCTACATTTCTGTGACTGTGATACATACACTAGGCAGGCCGTGCATGTGACTGTGCATGTGACTGTGATACACACACACCAGGCAGGCGTGCATCGTGCATGCCACTCAGTCAGAGCTGCATCTTTCTGGTGTGCCGAGCTAGGAGCCCAAAGGGAAAAGCAAGGGCTTTCCCTTTTGATTTCTAATGCCTGCGTGTCCACTTGTCCTCTCTCACTCACTCACCCTTGCATGCATGGCTCTCCTTAATTTGTTCAACTCAAGCGCTCTCCTCTCTCAAGCCTCATCATTTAGGCCCTCATTTCTCTTAATTATACCAAAGCCCATCTCTCCCAACCGTGTCACTCCTTTTGTCTGTGTTCATTCAAAAGACTCATGTTCAATCACCCTCTTCACAATTCTCTCTCTCCCTATCGCCTTTCTGTGTTCTTGGCGTGCGTGCGTGCCCTCGCAGCCTACCTATGAAGTCGTTGCTCATTCCGAGGTCATAGTCCCACACTGAGATCTCCAGGGACTTCTTTGCCAGCTGGTCCAGGGAAACTTCATACGCAAACTCCTGTACAGAGGCAAGTACACACAGTAACACACCATGAGGCCTCAGTGTTAAACCTGTTGTCCATGGTATTTTTGGGCAGGTCACTATATGTATATACCAGTGGTTCCCAAACATATTCATGCCAAGGACCCCCAAAATGATACTCATTGGCCTGTGGTCGCCCCATTTGAAAATATATGCCAGGGAGCCCCATAAGAGAAGATTGTTACGGTTCTAGCAGTGATTTTCAACCATTTTCATTTCAAGGGCCCCCTAGTTTTATATGCAACGGACCCCCATCTAATGGCATTTCTATCTCTGAGACCCCAATTGATATTGTAAAATCAATGTTAATTTAACTCAGAGTGTACAAATGGAACCAAATTTGTACCCTCTCAGACTAGAGCCACAAGGGTCCATTTGGTTCCTAACTATCAGTTAGCTGGGGACCCCCTGGAACTCCCTCAACTTTGGGAACCACTGATACAGTATAGGCGAAACACACAATGCTAAACATTAAACATTGCATCATTCTGATGGAGAGATAGATGACCATTAGGTGTTCTTCCAGATACCACGGTATCTGAGCTTTGTCCCTGTCAAATAAATACATAAACAAATAAAATAAATAAAAGGTTGACATTTTGCAACAGTAGAGCAGGTTGACCACCTCCAGCCACTGCAAATTTTACATACTTTACCGCACAGATTGATTAAAATAAAAACGTATTCTTTAAAAGTATATATTGTTTGCTTTAAAAATGCCATATTCATATAGTTCAGAATATTCTGTTGGATGCTGTCTATATGGTAAAGATTAAAAGGGGCTTTCCCGTGGGCTATGCTCACAATTGTATGGGAAAATATAAATTCTACCACAGGTCGTTTCGAGGAAGCAATCTGATTGGTTGAAACAGCCTTCTAGCCGTGGGTTAAACCAGCACTGTTCACCACCTAATCAAAACAAAGAATTCAGCTGCTATGTTCTCCCAGAGCGCTAGCAAACTCGGTGGCTAGGCTAGCTAGTTTCTTGGGAAGGTTGTGGTCGTAGTACTTCAGTGATGCTTGCGGAACTCGACTCCGTCTCGTTCCTGACCGCATCACTGTCGTGGCAATAATCACGTTAACCCACACCCTCTCGTGTAATATTGCTTAAGTATACGTGGCTCAGAGGTAAAGTTCGAACCCGGGCTCCCCCAGAGTTAGTGTTGAAGTGTCCTTGAGCAAGACTCTGACTGAACCCCTAATTGCTCCCGATTTGCAGGTTGGTGCCTTGCATGGTTTCCTCCTGGTGTGTGAACGCATGTGTGAATGGGTGAATGTATTAATGCACAATCTCTGTAAACAGCCTTGGATAAAGGCGCTATATAAATGAACCATTATTATTAATATTCTTTAAGTACAACATAATATGACAACCTAGAACATCTGGTTAGTTTAGACACTGAAGTGTGCAGAAGTACTAGGCCTGAATGCAATTGGGTCACTCATTCAAAGGATAATTTGGCCAATAAATAGCTGGTTTGTGCAGAGACTTGGGTTGGGACGAATGCCTACCTCGTTGAACTCTGGGTTGAGAGTCTTCTTCTTTACGGTGGTCTTGTACTTGGACTTCTTCCCCATTTCAGGCCCCAGGAGACTGAAAAAACAAGGAACCAAAAGAGACAGTTGACCACTTGAACCTGTTCTGGGCGGAACGTTCGCTGACAATAGCTGATCTACCACCACGCGCCGCGAGTCGCAACGCAATACGTCGTCATTGTAGATCTCCTATTTTCAGAGAACTAATTAAGGGCAAGTATACAGAGTCAACTGGTTCAGGGATGGGCAACTTTGAGGATGAAGAGAGAGAGACACTATAGTTCCACACTCACTCCAGAGGGCCACTATAGTTCCACACTCACTCCAGAGGGCCACTATAGTTCCACACTCACTCCAGAGGGCCACTATAGTTCCACACTCACTCCAGAGGGCCACTATAGTTCCACTCACTCCAGAGGGCCACTATAGTTCCACACTCACTCCAGAGGGCCACTATAGTTCCACACTCACTCCAGAGGGCCACTATAGTTCCACTCACTCCAGAGGGCCACTATAGTTCCACACTCACTCCAGAGGGCCACTATAGTTCCACACTCACTCCAGAGGGCCACTATAGTTCCACACTCACTCCAGAGGGCCACTATAGTTCCACACTCACTCCTGAGGGCCACTATAGTTCCACACTCATTCCAGAGGGCCACTATAGTTCCACACTCACTCCAGAGGGCCACTATAGTTCCACACTCACTCCAGAGGGCCACTATAGTTCCACACTCACTCCTGAGGGCCACTATAGTTCCACACTCATTCCAGAGGGCCACTATAATAATAATAATATCTCAAACTTATATAGCGCTTTTCTGAGTACCCAAAGACGCTTTACATGGGGGGGCTTTACAGAGGTAACAACAAATTAAAAACAACTTTAATAGAAAAAAAGGAAAAATAACACTAAAAGCTAAAGAACATTAAAAGACAGTGAAAAGGGTTAGCTAGGGAAGGCAATTTTGAAGAGGTGGGTTTTGAGGGTGGATTTGAAGGTTTGAAGGGTGGGGGCATCTCTGAGTGCCTTAGGGAGGGCATTCCACAGGGCAGCAAAGGCGAAAGCTCTGTCCCCCCACGTACGGAGGGGGGACATCGAGGAGGTTTTGGGGACATCGAGGAGGTTTGCATCACCAGACCTGAGGGAGCGAGAGGGGGCATGGCGTTTGAGGAGGTCACAGAGGTATGGGGGAGCCAGGTTATTTAGTGCTTTGTAGGTGGTCAGGAGTGTTTTGAAGTGGATTCTTTGTTTAACCGGTAGCCAGTGAAGGTCACGGAGGACCTTCCACACTCACTCCAGAGGGCCACTATAGTTCCACACTCACTCCAGAGGGCCACTATATGCCCCCAGGCCACCAGTTGCCCATGTATGAACTGGTAAATTATTACATAAGATACACACAACGTAATGATTTTGATATGATGCACTATGGCTGTAGGCTGGCAGCCTACAGGTTGCAAAATGGAACGTATTGGATACAGCAAGAACTGCAGTGGGAGAAGGCATGAGAAAGGTCTTCAATCCTCTCACACATGCAGTGCCAAAGCTGCCAGTAATTCTTGTTACGTAGATCTAGGCAAACAAAACCACAACTTTGTATTCATAGTAACCTGATAGACAAAGTCACCAGAATGAACAAACAGCAGAATGAGAGAACATTTCTATACCTCGGAGAAAAGTTGAGAGCAAATATGACTTCATATCAAGCGAGGGTGAAGAGAGAGAAAAGCCATGCTGTTATTTTCCACAATATTCTCTAGCAATGAGGCGACAGAAGGTTTCCCGGAGGGCAATGACTGTCATCATCAGCATAAATTCCACGTCAAGATGTTCCGGCAGTGAGAGATATCTCACTCCCCCAACTTCACCCCTCAGAGCAGTGACAAATCCTTACTAGGACAGCTGATTCTGGGCTAGGCTCGGGCTGTCTCATCACCAGGATAGGAATGAGTGATGCAGGGGGGTGTATGAGGACAGAGGACTAGTTGGAGAGAATGAAGAAGAGGAGGGAAGAGGAAGGGAGAATGAGAGGGTGGGTGGGGGGTGTGGTTACAGGCAGTGGTGTCATGCTCGTAGAACGCAGTACCACGCCGTGGTACCAGTCATTTTTTGACGTGCACGCGCAGGGACGGAACGGAACGGTGCATGTGCGTGCACGCTAGAACGTGTCCCCCTAGATTGAATAGAAGACGGACCTAATCAACCACGCGTCACCAGACTTTCCAAGACGCACCAAGTACCCAGTGGTCTAGGTTTACTGCCGTGCGTGCATGTGTTAGGCTGCACAACAGCGAGATGTGGTGGTGAAAACCAACCAAGCTATTTTCGTGCTCGGACAGACGGACCCAGGCAGGGACCCACAGGGAACAACAGGGACCCAGGGACAAACATAGCTCCGTAATGGAGTGGCTGCACCACTCAAAAAATTATAAAACGCCAAATTCGGCACGCGCTCATCTCACCCCCACCTTCAGATACCCTGTGACACCCCATGTGTGGTACAAGACACCTTCCAATTAAAGGAGAAATCCAGACCAAAGCACATGTAGGCTACCCATGAATCAGCCTAGAATCCTGTCCCAACATACAGTACATGTTGGCCTAATGGCCTTGAAGATGGGGTGCCACAATTTCTGTATTTTTCCAGTTTTTCATGTGTCTATGAGGAGACAGTAGGGGAGAGCCGCCAAGGATGTAACATTTTGCACGTTTCATTTTTTTACTCAGAGATCCGTTTATCTACACATTCAGGCAACGGACCTACACATGTCAGCTACCATAAACCACTTCAAGTTATTTTTTTGATAAAACAGGTCGGGAGTTATTAAACCGAACGTGGACGCTGTTTCAGTGTTACATTTGCTGCGCATATCGGATTAATTGTAACGGCATGCATGATAAATGTAACAGCGCTAAAAAACACCATTAAACATATCGTTTTCAGCTTAAAGCAATTATATTTCATTGAAGCAACTCCTTAGCATTGTTTTCATACCATGGATGTGATAAGAAAATGTATCAAACATAAGGGAAATATTAAATAGTATATAGAGTAATAGAGTGTACCAGTTTGGGCTTTTTTTTGTTTTTCAATGGGATTGATTAAAAAAACGTTTGATTGATTGAGTTGTACAATGTTATACAACCCTAAACTAATTTTAGAATACACTACACAATACAATACAATTTTAGAACATATAATATTGGCCAATATGTCAAATATGTAAATATTACATATAATGGTATTGAATGGAAGCGGACCATTTGTAACATATGTTACAAATGGCCCACTTTTGCAAGTTTTCTTTGCCGTTGCTTACAGACCAGAATGAACGTGAATTCCGTCTAAACACGACGCAAACTAATGAAGAACATAAGCATGAAGACATCCATGTGGATTTTTATTCACCAACACCAAAGAAAAAAATTGTAGCACACATATACTCCAGGTGTAAAATTATACGCTTTTTGAAAAAAGTCAGATTTTCGCCAATAACTCCCCGTAGGACAAAGGTAAACACTTCAAACTTCCTGGGCACGTAGAGTACGTTGCTGTACACATACTGACGCGATGGCGTCATGGTGGCGTTGACCAATCAAGAGATAACGTCCATGTTACAACCGTGAAGCGTTACAACCTTGGCGGCTCTCCCATACTTCATTAGACACCCTGGAGTCGTTTTTACGTGCAATGGTGTATTAACTTTGTATTTAGGGTTTCTTCCTGGAGGCTGAACCCTTGACAGTCAACAGGGGTAGCTACTACCTGTCAGTGGGGAGTGTTGGCTGGGAGGAGGAGTAGGACTAAGGCCCTATACTCAGTCTCGGTCGAAATGGGTTAAAGAGGATGGATAATGAAGGTGCAATTAAAAAGAGGCATGGGAGTCATAATAACCGACAGAGCTGGGCAGACAGGAGAGAGCGTTGCATGAAGGGAGCATGGTATGCTAGAGGAAAAACTGAATGTGGTGTAAAGTACAGTTGGTGTAAAGTACAGTTGGATAGACATGTTGGATATATGTTCCAACAGCAGAGATACATTTAGTTTTTTTTTTTCTTTTTTTAATAACTGCTTACTTTGCAAACCCAGGCTTTGCACACGCGCGCACGCACGCAGGCAGAGAGAGTGCCGAAATGAAATACGAAAGCCTGTTTAGTCAGCAGGAAATATTTGACAGCTGTATGTTGTCTCAAATAAATATTGAAGGCTCCCCTGCTGCTAAAATGCAAAAATGAATAACTCAGCCACTATAAGACTATATATATATACTACAGTACATACGCTATTTAGATGTTTCATCAAATACAAGACACACCACAACAATAGACATCAAATTACAGAAAAGCAAGCCACACCCACACCCACACCCACACACACACACACACACACACACACACACACACACACACACACACACACACAAAGACGAAGGAGGTGGGATGGATGGCTATGAAAGCAGGGATAGTTATGAGCTGAAGAAGGTCAAGGACTTCAAGTACCTGGGCTCATGGGTCAACGCAACCGAGTAAGATCTTAAAAGTGAAGAAGGCATGGAGGGCCCTGAACGGCATGGTCAGTGGTCAGATTTCGTCGACTACCTTTTTTCACTGATGAAAACTAAATGGAAACTAAATGAATACTAAGCTATGACGACTAAAACTAAGACCAAATATATTGACAATTTCGTCAACAAATAAAAACAAGACTAAAATGTTAGGAAGCTAGTGGACAAGAGACAAGAGATCCAGTATAAGTCATTTTACACTTGGTTGCATGCTGAAAATAGCAGATCTACAAGCTCACAACGCGACACGCTGCGGCGCATTGTGACCTTGTAGATCGGCTATTTTCAGCAAGTGTAAAATGAGTCATTACGACGGCATCAAGGCCCCCCAAAATACATTTTAGTCGACTAAATCAACTGTAGATTTACCAGTATGCTGCGTATGAGGGAATACCACGGGTGAGAATACACATGTTACCAACAAGACTCTGTATGAGGGAATACCACGGGTGAGAATACACATGTTACCAACAAGACTCTGTATGAGGGAATACCAAGGGTGAGAATACACATGTTACCAACAAGACTCTGTATGAGGGAATACCACGGGTGAGAATACACATTTTACCAACAAGACTCTGTATGAGGGAATACCACGGGTGAGAATACACATGTTACCAACAAGACTCTGTATGAGGGAATACCAAGGGTGAGCCAGAGAATAGCAGCCAGGAGAATGAGACTATAGCAGGACACTGCCAAAGACACCCAGAGCTGCCAGCCAGCTAAATTGGTGCTGTGGGAACCAACACACGGTCACGAGGACACTAACATACGTGTGGATGTACTCAGGAACGATGCAGGAGCACAAAGAAGCACCAACGAACTGGCCAGATGTATACGGAGAACCGAGATGACGGGTGGAAGCAACGATGGAGGGCTCGTCTGAGGACGACCTAGACATGTAGTTATGAGTCCATTAGTGAAAGATGCACACAGTTGCACCATAGCAGCAAGATATACAGAACAAGCACTCCCAGGAATGGCATTCATTTAACATGTTTTTGGAACTTAGCTCATGTATTGTTCAAGCTTAGAGAGCATTTTGTTGGAGCTTAGAGAGCATTTTGTTGTGACATCTCTTGACACATTTTTTTGGCAGCCACCATATATACCTGCTATTAGGCATGTGTTTTTGGTGGGGAGGATCAAGGGCCCTTGTCTCATAAGAGCAACCTAATATATGCTAAACAGCAATCTGGCTGGATATCCCTTTCCAGTTGTCTGGACTCTGGAGAACCAATTATATCCTCAGAAAGTGGCTATTACTGGGCACTTGAAGAAAGGAAGAGAAGAGAAGCACTCCATTGAGTAATCCAAAAGTAATAAAGTCACGGGTGCAACAGTTCAGTTCAGGTAGATACAATTCATAGAAAAAAATACCAGCACTCACGTTATATCCAATGGGATTTATTTTTCATTTTTCCCCGCCGGCATGCTGCAAGCAACAGACAACACACAGACGTCTCGGCCCGGAGGGCAGGCCTTCCTCAGCATAAATCTGAACAATATGTGACCAGATTTGACTGAGAGCCTGCCATCGCGCAAATTCCAGCTTTTCACCAGAGGAGAATATACATAATTTGTAAAAGTACATCGACATGTACATATGAAATAAATGCTTAAACATGTAGCTAGGTGTAATGATAGAGACCACAGAAGTGAACCTTTCAAGCCTGTTTTCTCAACTCGCCGTTTCTCTGCAAGACATTACTCTATAAGCCATATCTCTAAAACTGGTGGGGCAAACTGAACAACCAATGTCAATTTGAAGCTATGATTCCCTGCTTTCATATGACATGAAAAAAACGAAATAAAAAATCCAATGGCAGTCCCTTATAAAGGGGACCTGGGTGCCACTCACAAAACGCTCCGAGTACTCCATCTCTCTCACATTATTCATAACATTACATACTATTATACTGCACACTACAAGTTTTAGGCGCCGACTAAATATCATAAGATTTTAGTCGACAAAAATGTATTTTGGTGGGCGTCGATGCCGTCGTAATGTCTGTTTTTACAATTGCTGAAAATAGCCGATCTACAAGCTCACAACGCGTGTAGATCGGCTATTTTCAGCATGCAAGTGTAAAATGCAAGTGTAAAATGACTTATACTGGATCTCTTGTCCACTAGTCCCTTCCTAACATTTTAGTCTATTGTCAGTATATTTAGTTTTAGTTTGAGTCATCATAGCTTAGTTTTAATTTAGTTTCCATGTAGTTTTCGTCAGTGAAAAATAGGTAGTCGACAAACATTTTTCATCTTAGTTTTAGTCGACGAAAATCAACACTGACTGGACACTGCCAGACAGAGAATCCTCTGCAATACCACACTATCACACATATAGGGGAGACTGTTGGGTAAATCAACACTGACTGGACACTGCCAGACAGAGAATCCTCTGCAATACCACACTATCACACATATAGGGGAGACTGTTGGGTAAATCAACACTGACTGGACACTGCCAGACAGAGAATCCTCTGCAATACCACACTATCACACATATAGGGGAGACTGTTGGGTAAATCAACACTGACTGGACACTGCCAGACAGAGAATCCTCTGCAATACCACACTATCACACATATAGGGGAGACTGTTGGGTACATTTTTACCAAGTTTAGATTTGGAGTAATGCAATCTGTCAGTGCAATACTTTCACATTGTATCAAACTATCTAGAATTGATAGAACAGCTCTGAATACTAGACGGGCCCTCCTCCTCCTCCTCCTCCTCCCACAACTCATATGATATCGAAATGGCCACACATTTTTTTCTTTGAATCAACTGTATTCTATGGAAGTGACAGTGATATTTGACGGAATAAATGATCGATCTCTTTGCTATTGTGCTTGCCTATTGTAATACCCTGTCTTTGTGTTTGTTTGTTTTGTGTTTTTTCTCTTTCTTTTTTTCTTTTCCTTTGTGAAGTGTTTCCTTTGTACAGTTAGGACCATCTCGAAAATGAGATAGGCTACTATATCTCAATGGGGTATTCCTAAATAATAACAAACAACAAAACATCTCTGAGATGACCATGACCATGACCACGACGCTCCAAAGGCAGCAACAAAGCTAGAAACTAAGGGCTCTATTTTGCCTTTTATTATTATTTTTTACTATTTTGAAAAACAGCCAATCTACAGGCTTACAAGATTGTCTATTTTAACTATTCGAAAATGTTTATCAAAATAGTAAAACAAGGCAAAGTAGTTTAGAGATCAGGGGTTTAGCATGGACGGAAATAGAGCCCTAAATGTTTATATAGAGTTTGGATGTGTGAGAATTATGTCATAGAACTATGACTGTCAATTCTGGGATATGTATATACGCTTATACTGATCACTGTATGCAACGATCACAGTGATTACAGTGATACAATGATTATACTGATCACTGTATGCAACGATCACAGTGATTACAGTGATACAATGATTATACTGATCACTGTATGCAACGATCACAGTGATTACAGTGATACAATGATTATACTGATCACTGTATGCAACGATCACAGTGATTACAGTGATACAATGATTATACTGATCACTGTATGCAACGATCACAGTGATTACAGTGATACAGTGATTATACTGATCACTGTATGCAACGATCACAGTGATTACAGTGATACAATGATTATACTGATCACTGTATGCAACGATCACAGTGATTACAGTGATACAGTGATTATACTGATCACTGTATGCAACGATCACAGTGATTACAGTGATACAATGATTATACTGATCACTGTATGCAACGATCACAGTGATTACAGTGATACAGTGATTATACTGATCACTGTATGCAACGATCACAGTGATTACAGTGATACAATGATTATACTGATCACTGTATGCAACGATCACAGTGATTACAGTGATACAGTGATTATACTGATCACTGTATGCAACGATCACAGTGATTACAGTGATACAATGATTATACTGATCACTGTATGCAACGATCACAGTGATTACAGTGATACAATGATTATACTGATCACTGTATGCAACGATCACAGTGATTACAGTGATACAGTGATTATACTGATCACTGTATGCAACGATCACAGTGATTACAGTGATACAATGATTATACTGATCACTGTATGCAACGATCACAGTGATTACAGTGATACAGTGATTATACTGATCACTGTATGCAACGATCACAGTGATTACAGTGATACAATGATTATACTGATCACTGTATGCAACGATCACAGTGATTACAGTGATACAGTGATTATACTGATCACTGTATGCAACGATCACAGTGATTACAGTGATACAGTGATTATACTGATCACTGTATGCAACGATCACAGTGATTACAGTGATACAATGATTATACTGATCACTGTATGCAACGATCACAGTGATTACAGTGATACAATGATTACGGGGATCAAAAAGCTTGGGATATGAATTATTGCTGATCATCTCATTGAGATCAGATTCTAAAAATGTCTTCTACATCCTGACAGTTTTCTGAAAAAGCTATGTTTCTATTTAAAAAATAGCAGACCTACAAGCTCGTAGCGCGCCGCTCGTAGCGCGCCACTCGGTGGCGCGCTATGAGCTTGTAGATCTGCTATTTTTCAATAACTAAAGCATAGCGTAATGCTAACACCAAAACGGGTTCCCGCCCAAAATGTTGTTTAAATAGAGGGTATCTGCGTGACATCATTATACAGGAACACAAACGCCTGTAAAAAACTTAACTACTTTCTGTCCTCGTCAGTTCATACATCCAAACAGCTTATGACAAAGTGTGTGCTCCTTACTTTGTGTGACCTTGTTGTTGTGTCTAGTATTGTGTAGTACTCAAACAACAAGAAACTAGTCATGGCTATTGGCTAGTGATGGAGACAGAAAAGGATGAAAATGGAGACAGAAAGCACAGAGAAAGAAAGCATCTGTGGTTGAGGCCGCCCAGCTCGTCAAGTGGATTGATCACACCTGGTCATCATCATCAAGTGGATTGATCATGCCTGGTCACATAATGACCCGTCCCTTTGCGTGGGCCCGTGGTGATGGAAGTGGCAGAAGAACTGGCAGCGAGCCAAGGAGAAGGAGGGTGATTTAAAAGTTTCCGTAATAGGCCGGTTTGAGCGATTTAAAAAAGAGCAAATGGTGTTTAACCCATTCTGGGCGGGAACCCCTTTTGGTGTTTTAAGCATCACCGGTGTCATTTCTCACTTCACTTGCCGTTGTTCTGTCCCCTGTACCATGTTGATCTGTTCCTGTATTGTGTTTTTGTATGGACGTGGTGTTGGGTGCTTGCACATAATGCACACATGGCACCAACGCATGGTGTTGTGTGCAGGCACACTACACTTTGTCCTTTTTATCATTAATTTTTTAAGAGCCTGCCCAGGGACTACAGATGAAATTTTCCTGCGGCTAACTCTGGTCCATGCATTTACATTAATGTGAAAACTGACATGTTCACACCCATTCACACCCATCCTCCGTGAACTCCACTGGCTCCCAGTCAAGTCCAGAATTGAATTTAAAATACTCACCATCACCTACAAAACCCTCAACAACCAGGCCCCCCTCTACCTCTCTGAACTCATCAACCGCCATGTCCCCTCCTGCTCCCTCAGGTCAAGCACTGCCAACCAACTGGAACCCCACAAATCTAACAAACGGACATGGGGAGACAGGGCCTTTGCAGTGGCTTCCCCTTCTCTCTGGAACTCACTCCCAACTCACATCAGAGCTGCCCCCACCTTCGAAATGTTCAAAAGCACACTCAAAACCCACCTGGCTTTCCCTACATAACCCCCCCCCCCACACACACACACACACACACACACACACACACACACACACACACAAACCCCCTTCTTGTTTGTCCCTCTTTTGATTTTGATTTCTAGTTTTTAACCTTTCAAATAAATTAAATAGTAAATAGTTTTCTAATAAATATGTCTGTACCTCTTTCTGTAAAGCGACTTTGGGTACCCAGAAAAGCGCTATATAAATCGTATATATAATTATTATTATTTTTTAATTATTTTATGTTGATTAATGAGCTTTGTCCCTGTCAAATAAATAAATAAATAAATGTTATACTTTGGCTATTGAAAAATATCAGATCTACAAGCTCATAGCGCGGCACCATCTGAAACATTCTGTGGCTAGGAAGCTATACATGGCTCTAGCATCTGAAACATTCTGTGGCTACGAAGCTATACATGGCTCTAGCATCTGAAACATTCTGTGGCTACGAAGCTATACATGGCTCTAGCATCTGAAACATTCTGTGGCTACGAAGCTACATGGCTCTAGCATCTGAAACATTCTGTGGCTACGAAGCCACATGGCTCTGAAACATTCTGTGGTTGGGAATGAGTTGACTATAGGATCTTTTGATATAAGCCTGCAAGCTTTCACCTACAAGCCTTATTATTACTAGAGGCTTTGCGTTCAAATTAATGCCTGACAACAACAACAAGGCACTTGTTGAAATGGCTAAAGAAAAATGTGAAATACCTGAGCCTATACATGGGCCTTAAGTAGAGATAAGACAATTGAGCGGTGTGTGTGTGTGTGTGTGTGTGTGTGTGTGTGTGTGTGTGTGTGCGTGCGTGCGTGTGCGTGGGCCGCTGGGCGGTGCATGCAGATGTGCTCTCATGAGAAGCAAGAGGATGCCTGCAAAAAGCTATAGTTTAGACCTGGACACTTCACTCACAGATGACAATATCCACGTACTGTAACACAGTCTGTAATACTGTACTGTAATACAGTCAACTGGAAAAGAGGGAGTTGTGGTATATACAGTAGGGCATAGCAGTGGGCGTCGTGCACCACTCAATAATCTGCCATTCATTTACAAACATATTTCAATTATTTTAAGCCGAGAATCAAGCCATCCAGTGATGGCAAGTTTTTAAGGAAATGAATAAAACCGATGCAATACTGCCTTATCAAAGTTGGTGTTGTGACTTCACTTTAGATATTCTCAATTACTTGCATGAGAAGGAGAGAGGTGGTGGAGTTAGCGGTTTTAGCAGACAGATTGAGGGTCCAATGGAGTTAGGTTTTGTCCAATGTGTTTTTTTACTACTTTCCATTGGTTCAATATTTTCGAAACACACAGACGTAAAGGGTGTTCAATAGCACTGATTTATGGAATAAAATCAAAAACCAAAAAAAATGAGTTATGAGGTTTCAGAGACGTCCCTGCCCCTCGATCTGGCTTCCTCAGTGCTCCGCTATACTGTATATCATGATAATACCACATACTCTGTTACATCCTGACAAGACCTCTGGGAATACATATAGTAATGTACGATTGACCTTGAGTGGACAAACAGCCCTTATAAAATACAATATCCAATCATATTACACTGTGAACATCACTCCATTTCCTACTCCTTTCCTATTCATTGGCTATTCTTTGCCTGGGCCCCAATAACAATCTACTGTATTGTGGAACGACAGAAGGCATACTATTTGGGATTTTCTAATATACATGTATTTTTTGGACATTGTACATAAAATATGATATATTATGGCGAGTTTATTAACAGAGAACCTTTCTTCCGTGCCGCTACACGGAACTGGCGAGGAGCCACTAATAGTTCTGGTTTGGTGTTTTTCTCTCTCTCTTGTTTTTCTCAGCGTTTTCAAATGGATTTAGGGAGGCAGCTGCCTCCCTTGCCTGCCCTCTATGGCAAATATGCCCCTCTGGTCATGAAGTAAATTTGTTATTGAGAAATGTTTGTACTGTTTATCGCATCCTTGGCAGCAGTTCTTGTCTAACTCGTGGGTTGGAAGAAAATCTCTCTTCAGTCTAGTGGGCTAGAACTCAATACAGAATGCACTAAAGCAATGCTCAAAAACACTGTTATTACTGTTAAGCATTAGACAACTTGGAAGCATAAGACAAAAGGTCAAAGAAGACTGCATGCACACAAAGTACAGTAAGTACTAAATTAAAATAATCTATACTTTATTGATAGGTTTATATACAGGTTTAATGTTAAACGCCATTGACAATGAAGGGAACATTTACGTCATCTTGTCCCTAACACATGTCCTTAATGCCATTAACAAAAAAGATAATTTAATGTTGGTTTTTAGTTCAATGTTTGTTTTAAAAAAAATGCCCTTGGCAATGAAGGGAACATTTACGTCATCTTGTCCCCAACACAAACATTAAATGTCATTGACAATAAAGAGAATTTAATGTTTGTTTTGTCACCGTTTGTTTTACATCACCTAGACCTTATTTAATATATTAGCGCCCCTCACTTCACACGGGTGTGATTTTTTGTTATGAATATGGGTTCCTTGAAATCAGTACCTTGACAGCATGCAGCTGAGCTTCTAAAACAGCCATCATGTGAAAAACAAATGTGAGCATGTAAATCTTTGTTGTTGTTTAGATGTATGACTTTAACACGCCAGGGAGCTCTGTCTGTCACATTGTGCGTGAGAATGGACTAGTCAGGCAGGCACCCAGCGCACAGGAAGAAATCAATACCCAGGCAAAAAAGAATAAAAAGAAAAGAGAAACTATGACAGAAACAGAAATAGATGGAGAGAGAACGAGAGAGAGAAACAGAGAGAGAGAGCACGCGAGAGAGAGTAGATTATGTAACAAAATCACTTTATTAGTGTTTTCTCCATGTACTGTAAATATTGATCACATGTGTCGCCTACTATCCAGGACTTGGGCTCTGAAGTCGTGCTATCGATGCATGTGGGGAGGAGAGCTCTGAAGCAATTGATCTAAAAATCTTTAAATCACTGCTGTTCTATTACCACAACTTGGGATGTACACTACTTACCACAGCTTGGGATGTACACTACTTACCACAACTTGAGATGTACACTACTTACCACAACTTGGGATGTACACTACTTACCACAACTTGGGATGTACACTACTTACCACAACTTGAGATGTACACTACTTACCACAACTTGGGATGTACACTACTTACCACAGCTTGGGATGTACACTACTTACCACAACTTGAGATGTACACTACTTACCACAACTTGGGATGTACACTACTTACCACAACTTGGGATGTGATACCGAACTTTCATTTAAATGTCATATTGATGCACATTGTACGAAAAGTTCGTTTCAGTATTGGTGTTCTCTATCGCTCTAGAAACTGTTTTACATTCTCAGTTAGGAAAATACTACAGCTTACTCAAACCGCATCCAAAACCAATCTGAAAACTCTTAATATTGTTTATAACAAACTCTGCAGATTTATCTTAGGTTGTCCTTTTACAACTCACCATGGTACTATGTACAGTATGTAAATCTTCAGTTGCCCTCTCTCACAATAAGACAGCGTCACTGTGGATTCAGTTTATTTTTAAATGTATACATTTCAAGTATCCTCAATATCTCAAACAGTTTCTAGAACCACCCACTACCAATTACAAGTTAAGGCATTCCACTCAACCTTATTTTTCTGTTCCTATACAGTCTCCAACGCATTAGGTAAGAAAGCATTTATGTTTAAATCCCCCTCTGATTGGAACAATTTACCAACACATATATATATATATATATATATATATATATATATATATATATTGTTATACTACGACCTCTTGACTATGACTATTGCACTCCACTTTATTCATACACTAGTACACTTTATTTTTTTCTCCATTGAACTTGGAGCTGTATTTCATGTCATGAAAAAGTGCTATACAAATAAAGTGTTATTATTATCATTATATATTTACTCATAAACAATGAACATATAAACAATGAGCTAAACTAAATATTAATTTGAATCAACTATATTCTAATGCTGACCTATGGAAATGACAATGATATTTGACGGAACAAATGATCCACCTTGAGCAGAAGGGAGTTCCAACCGCACCTCTAGTCTATTATGGCAGGCCAGTCTGGTGCATCTCAGAGGCAGGACAGGTTACAGGAGGAAATGGAGGCACTGGAGCAACTCAAGACAGTTTAAGCCCTTATTTTATCAGTCACATCTTGAATTAAAAAAAATAACGCACATGTTGTTGCCTGGATCAAAGACAGCTCTGCTTCAGCTCTGCTCAAGAGGGGCGCGACAACTCAAGCGTAAAAAAAGGCTAAACAGAATCCAGGTCTGGTGAGTCGCTGGCGTGTGCACGGAACGAGCACGCGCACGACACGTTCACAAGCTGAGCTTATAGATCAGCTATGTTCGGTGGCGCAACCCAGCACTCTTTAGCTATAGTGGAGATGCGGTGTGTAACGACATGGATTTGTTCAACGCAAAATACTGTGTTCAAGTTCACGGAGACTTCTGAAAAAAAGCAATTCTCCTGAATGCTGCCTTCCGGCATGGCGAAGGAGGGCATTTGCATTTCTTTCACCATGTAGTAAATGCTGTATGCTGTATTGTCTCCTTCAAATGATCCATCTTGTTGCTATTGTGCTTGCCTAGAGTGCTGTCCCTGAACGGGACAGCAACTTGCTCAATCAGCAAAGTCTATATGCTCTCTTGCCCCATTCTTTGGTGGTTTGATTGGCGCGTTCGAGGTCGGCGAAGAGCAGTCTGTCTCCCGTGGAAATTTATGTCTGCGTGATAAAGTATTGAAAACGCTGAAAGCTTCACCGAACCGTCTGAGCATGCAGGACCTTTCCGACTGATGTCAAAATCTGGTCCGGGCGACCGCCCATGGCAATTAATTCTCTGCTTTCAGCGCTATCAAGAAAAGAGCTATGATGGCCTCCAGCCACCCACTACTCCTACACAATTTATACACCGCTGGCCTCTAAAATGGACGGATTAATATCAAGGACTGCCATAACTCTTGGTAAGAGAAGAGTCCTTTTGGAACCCTCTTACAAAGAACCCTGAACCCCTGAAGCCTGGACCCCACTTGAGAACCACTTATTTACACAAACAGATGTACAGTACGTCATGTATGTTTTACAAAGCGTCTTTTTATATACAGTATAAAGAATAATCCTTCTCATTTCGGGCCGATTGTATTCGCAACCTTATTCTTTCAGTCATGACCCACACTTCAGTGCTCGGTATAGACAGAGAGCTTTGGCTTCTGGCTCAGCTCTTCTTTTCGTCAAAGCAGCGCAAGTGAAATACTGCCCCCGCCGCTCCGATTCTGGAGCAGCAGCTAGCATTCTGGAACATTCCACATTCAACAACATGACTCACATTTTGACGAAGGGGTCGGAGTAGCCGTTGGAGTCCATGGCGGCCAGATGAGCGCAGCGTATGATTCCCACGATGAGGCTGCTCTTCTCTGGGTTGTAGCACAGTGACACCAGGATACGGCCGCGCTGCGTGACAGGGGCGAGAGACATTACAGTTACACCATGACGTGGGCAGAGAGAGACAGCGTCAATATTACAGTTACACCATGACGTTTTGTGCACACGCCCGCGACTCACCAGACCTGGATTCTGTTTAGCTTTTATTTTTACGCTTGTGTTGTCGCTCCCCTCTTGAGCGGACCTGGAGCAGAGCTGTCTTTGATCCAGGCGACAACGTGTGCGTTAATCGATGCCCATTTACACCATCACGCTGCATGATGGGGGCAGAGACCAGGCACGTGCACACATAGACATCAAAGGGGGCTTCAGCAGCCCCTGTCAGTAAAACAACTGCCCTCTCCAGACCATGAATGAAGTATTTACTATGGTGAAAGAAATGTAAATGCCCTCCTCTCCTTTCCATGCCATACCCAAGAATAGTTTTTTCTGAACTCTCCAGATCCTGAACGCAGCATTTTGCCCTGAAATAATTTGTTTAGAAATCCATGTCATCTCCAGTAGCCAAACGAGTGCAGGGTCGCGCCTGGAATATAGCAGATCTACAAGCTCTCAACACGTGACACGTTGAGAGCTTGTAGATCGGCTATTTTCTTCCAAAAGTGCCCTCCTACGGAATTTCCGACCCTGGCCACAAAAATAGCGGATCTACAAGCTCACAATGTGTACAGTACAGCACCTCTCAGTTCAGACGGGTCTGATTTTTCTATTATCAACACAGGGCATTAACAATATATATATGCTGTATTTATACTGTATTATTACTCCTGTGGTTATCAAATACAACACTTACACACGCAGTTTGTGTTTTATAAATTTTGTTTGTTCCGTTTCAATAAGAAATAAAAGGATGCAACAGATACATAATTGATGAACACGACTCGGAGACCTATAATTAGACAATCTATGGTGCAGGGCCGGGGCGCATGCAGCAGAACGCAGCCAGCCAGTCTCCTGGGCATTATCTGGGCACAAAGTGCGGGGCACACCACCACACAAAGGGGCTGCATGAGGCAGACGTGGCATGAATTAGACCCGTCAGAGCATATAGTCTCTGATTCCCTTCAAGAGTCGGTTGTGTTCCTTCGCTCAGAGTGCATTGTTATTTAGCTAAGTTAGAGGAGGCGCAATGTCGCAAACACTGTAGTTGCTGAGGAAAAAAAGGACGATTCCGTGGCAGTGGTTTTCAACCCTTTTAACGTCAAGGTCCATCATTTATTCAGCATTTGAGCCTCTCAGACCCAAAACTGTGAGTATTTTGTTGTCGTTGGATACAATTTAGTCTACAATTCCATGCCTTCCATGGCAAACGATCAAAATAACAATAATTATTCTACATTCTCTAATTGTGTAGACTTCTTGTAAATTAAGTAATGTAGATCTATGTTTAACCAGTCTACAGAAGTGAACATTTCAAGCCTGTTTTCTCAACTCGCTGTTTTCTGCAAGACTCTACTCTATAAGTCATATCTCCAGTACTGGTGGGTCAAATTGAACAACCAATATGTCAATTGAAGCTATGATTCCCTGCTTTCACAAACGAGAAAAAAATAGAAAATAAGAAAAATCGGTCAGACTCGGTCAGAAATGGTCACATCTTTTTCTACTTCTCCAGTTCCTTAATCCGACGCACCTGTCCCCCGTAGGTGTGCACGAGGACTTATTTTTCTTCAAAGGCTACTTATACTGAAATAAATGCATCTCTAATGCGTCTCCCTTTCTCGCGACCTCTCTGTGTGTACCAGCACATGTAGCTTACTTATACTGAAATAAATGCATCTCTAATGCGTCTCCCTTTCTCGCGACCTCTCTCTGTGTGTACCAGCACATGTAGCTTACTTATACTGAAATAAATGCATCTCTAATGCGTCTCCCTTTCTCGCCATGCACCTCTCTCTGTCTGTGTAGCAGCACAAGTAGCTGAGCTCTGAGCGTAAACTCAATAAGGAAGATCTCTCTCTCTCGCACTCACCTCATCTTTATTGCATGAGGATGCTTCAAACAAACATCCTGTCGTTCAGGGGTGAAGTGGGAACACTTCTAGCCAATCTGCTGTCAGCCAATCAGGTCGACTGTGAACTGCATTTTAGACATTTAAATACCGCTGACACTAAATCCAAATAATGCGCTCTCTATAAGGATACATCTGCACCGGAGTGAAATAACCACTTAACCCATTTTTGAGCGGTGCCTCCACACTACTCCAGAGGGCCACTATAGTTCCACACTCACTCCAGTGGGCCACTATAGTTCCACACTCACTCCAGAGGGCCCCTATAGTTCCACACTCACTCCAGAGGGCCCCTATAGTTCCACACTCACTCCAGAGGGCCACTATAGTTCCACACTCACTCCAGAGGGCCCCTATAGTTCCACACTCACTCCAGAGGGCCACTATAGTTCCACACTCACTCCAGAGGGCCACTATAGTTCCACACTCACTCCAGAGGGCCACTAGTTCCACACTCACTCTAGAGGGCCACTATAGTTCCACACTCACTCCAGAGGGCCACTATAGTTCCACACTCACTCCAGAGGGCCACTATAGTTCCACACTCACTCCAGAGGGCTACTATAGTTCCACACTCACTCCAGAGGGCCACTATAGTTCCACACTCACTCCAGAGGGCCACTATAGTTCCACACTCACTCCAGAGGGCCACTATATAGTTCCACATGCACTCACTCCAGAGGGCTACTTTAGTTCCACACTCACTCCAGAGGGCCACTATAGTTCCACACTCACTCACTATAGTTCCACGCTCACTCCAGAGGGCCACATTGCATATATCAAAAATAGCAGATCTACAAGCTCAAAACGCGTTGTAGATCAGCTATTTTTGCTATATTTGAATTGAAATCCTGAATATTATGTTTAGCTATTTTCTAATTGGAATCCTGAAAAGTAACATTTTTAATTTCAAATGCATTTAGTTATAGTTATGTTAACTTTATGAACTAAATACAAATACATTGGACATAAAAAAGACAATAACATCTTAATACTAGTAATTAGCTGAAATCAATAATCATATCGAGAGAGTCTTCGTATATGAACACTTTGAATGCCCAGATGTAGTTGGAACCAGTAAATCAGTGTGCCCAGCGATTTGGAGCTACGGAGCCCATTTCAAGGTGCACAAGGTCGCCATCTTGGATGTAGCTTTTGTAGCTAGATGTAGCCAAAACACCTCAAGGTGTTAACATGAGGCCACATGAACAGGTTCCGTACATCCGACGTGTCCACACGTCATAAGCAATCCAACCCACGGATTCAAAGGAAGTGTGTACAGTACACGTCCTAGCGCTTGGCTCTTGGTTCATGCGCGGTCCGGTCACGTCTTAGTTCACCGCTGCAGAAAGAATGCCTCGTATCTCCTAATCTAGGGCGCTCTCCGTGGTTTTGATCAGATGGATATACTAAGCTCTTCATTTCTGTCTTCTCACCTGCCTCTCGTTCAAAAATATGAACGCGAGGGATCATCAGCGACTTTTATCGGATTCTTAGCGAGGTAAGCAAGCAAAAACAGAGATTTACAGAGTAAAAGCGGCCATGTCTTCCCGGCACCCCAGAGCTTCTATTTTGAAGGAATCCCGGCGCTGATTGTGTTTTAAGTGATGGTGGCCAGTTGCCCACGTATGATGTAATGGAATCAATTATTTGCAAATGTCAAAACAAAAAAAATCCTTTACTTTCCACTTTAACCAGTGAAGCATTAAATTAATCTAGACAGAGATGGGACACTATTATGATTCCAAAAAGGAT
This sequence comes from Protomyctophum bolini, assembly GCF_963924005.1. NCBI lineage: Eukaryota > Metazoa > Chordata > Actinopteri > Myctophiformes > Myctophidae > Protomyctophum > Protomyctophum bolini. The sequence goes on from NC_137864.1 coordinate 19,957,264, forward strand.
GATGAGAAACATAAGATCCTATCAGTGCAACCGCCGCATGGAATAATTGGAAAGCTGCCCGTTTTTTTCCCCTGAACTTCTACTGGTTTCACTGATTTATTAAAAGTACATGTCATTCAGATGCACAGCCGGTGATTAAAATCAGATAATTAAAACCAGGCGGGGAAGGTGTGGGTGTCTATTAGAATTCCCAGAAAGATAAGAAAATTCATTAGATTTTCAGATGAGATCAAAGCAAATTACCAATGATCCCCCCCCCCCCCCCCTTTGCTTCAAACAATGCTAATGGCATAATAGCTCTAATGCAGTGGGTTTCAACCACTGGTCCGGGGACCACCATGTGGTCCTTGAGGGGGTTCCAGGTGGTCCCACAGCTAAATGATGGAGAGTTGGTAACCAAATGGACCCTAATTAGATCTTTAACTCTTTAGAGGGTTAAATGAAACCATATGGACCCGTATGGGTCCATATGGTTTCATTTTACGCTCTTAAGAGTTAAATTATTCTTAAACATCTGCATTACTAATTTTACAAGAAGTATACACAATTCGAGAATGTAGAAGAATTGTTGTTTTGATCAACGTTTGCCTGTTGTCTCTCCTATGGTAGCAACATCTAACGTACAGCATGGAATTGTGGACAAAATCTTACCCAACGACAACAAAATATTCTTTAAGTTTTGGGTCTGAGAGGCTAAATGTCATCGAATGGTGGTCCGTGGATCAAATGGTCAATACATAATGGACCTTGACATGAAAAGGGTTGAAAACCACCGATCTAATGAAGAGTCCTACCTCTTCCTCTGCTGTGGGCGCTCCCTGCTCCACAGCTTGATTGTTGCCTTCTTTATTCTAGGAGACGGGGAGGGAGGGAGGGAGAGAGAGAGAGAGAGAGAGAGAGAGAGAGAGAGAGAGAGAGAGAGAGAGAGAAAGAGAGAGAGAGAGAGGGAAAGGGAAAGGGAAAGAGAGAGAGAGAGAGAGAGAGAGAGAGAGAGAGAGAGAGAGAGAGAGAGAGAGAGAGAGAGAGAGAGGAGAGAGAGGGAAAGAGAGCGAGAGAGAGAGAGAGAGAGAGAGAGAGAGGGAAAGAGAGAGAGAGGAAGAGACAGGGAGAGATGGCGACGTTTATTCCATATAAAAGGGCAACATCACATACATAGTGGAACACACAGTATGACAGGCACGCATTCACACAGGGGTCACTCACAGGGGTCATTCACAGGGGTCACTCACAGTCACAGGGGTCACTCACAGCAGAGCCATTGAGTAAGACAGAGTTACGACAACTCTGTTCACTTCATATAGGGCCAGTCCAATGGCGGCGGCTCTTCTACATAGACTTCTATTGGTGAATAGTGACACTGGAAGTTTACGGAATGCATTGGAGTCCATGGGCTCACGCGAGTACATGAACCACCACGTGACCGGGCTGTTTTCTGCCCCCTCAATGTCGCAAGTCTTGTCTATACTCTACTATGGCTCTGGTGGTGGACATTTTTGTCAAAATTAAATTCTTTGCTCCAAAAAGAGTGGACAATAAAATTGACGAAAAACACACGTTAGCCCTGAATGACCATAACAAGGGATTTTAACTCTGAGGGCTCCATTTTCATCATCGCTAAACCCCTTATCCCTAAACTTCTTAGTTAAAATGGCCAGTCTACAAGCTCACAACGTGTCAATGTATATTGGCTAGTTGAACTATTCAAAAATGTTTTTCAAAATAGTTAAAAAAGGGCAAAGAAGTTAAGGGATAAGGGGTTTAGCGGTGACAAAAATGGAGCCCTCAGAGTTAAAATCCCTTGTTATGGTCATTCAGGGCTATAGTGTGTTTTTCGTCAATTTTTACAAGAAGTTTAGGGATAAGGGGTTTAGCTCTGAGAGTGTAACAAATGGAACCAAAGGGTAAATGGTAAATGGTGCATTTATATAGCGCCTTTATCCAAGGCGCTTTACGTAGATTGTGCATTACATTCACCCATTCACACACACATTCATACACAGATTGCGGGCGGAAGCCATGCAAGGTACCAACCAGCACATCGGGAGCAATTTGGGGTTCAGTGTCTTGCCCAAGGACACTTCGACATGTAGACAGGAGGAGCCGGGATTCGAACCGCCGACCCATGGATCATTGGACGACCTGCTCTACCTCTTGAGCCACAGTCGCCATAAAATATCAAATGAGAACCACTGTATAGTACTGATTGTACTCCTAATGTGCCATAGAGTTGTAAATCAGTGTCGTACATTTTCTGAAGAAAACCTTGGAGTCTGACATTTAGAAATTGGGTCTTATCAAAATAGGAACATTATAATGGTGTGTGAAATAAAAAATGAAAGTCTTCGAACAGACAGATTGATGACCCTGCACAATTTCAGCATGGCAATTATTGTATTGACACGCGCGCATACACACGCGCACACACACGCACACGCACACGCGCACACACACACACACACACACACACACACACACACACACACACACACACACACACACACACACACACACACACACACACACACACAGTGTATGTACCTGTGGTGCAATTCTCTCCAGTCCCATGTTGTATCTCTTGTTCTCCCCCTCTTTCAGTTTCTTCAAGGCCACCCGCACTTCTCCAATGAACTCATTTCGACCAAGTCTGTCCATGTCACACACACACAGTCTACATGCACGCACACGCGCACACATACAAGCGCGCGCGCACACACACACACACACACACACACACACACACACACACTTAGATGAACCCATTTATAGGACTGAGAACAGATTCTACAAAATGTCTTCTAAATCATGACAGACGCTTTCCACACCCCCACAGGGAGTGCAGTGCCCGGTATAGAGGCGGTTGGACCCACGCTTCTCCAGAGCCACCACAAAAGGCTCTGGTCAGGCTCTGCCAGTGGGCCTAATGAGGCCAACTCCTTTCACCTGGCACTGCACTGTGGGGGTGTGGAACGCGTGTGTCGAATGTGAAGTCTGTGGGTCAAACGGTTCTCGAGTTACGTACATCATAACCGTGCACACACGTACGCACGTACGCAGAGACGTGGCACATTTATAGTAGGATTATTAAAATGTCAATGTCAGGCCTAAATGGGTTAATAGCAGCGATTCAGGGCTGGAGCCAGGCTGATCAAAATGTACATAAAGTACCCAAAGTAAAAGCACTCGTCGTGCAGAATGTAGCCTACTTATAGTTCTTTCCACACCTCGCAATAGGAGAGAAATCCTCTGCAACCCGAAAGAAATGGAACAAACGTTGTGAAATGCAACACATCCCAAACATCACAGATCCTCAAAGCATCATCCCTATTCTGGGCACGACCCAAAAATAGCCGGCAATGTGTTAAAATATCAGATCTACAAGTTGTGAGCTTGTAGATAAGATCGGCCAATTTCTGCGAAGAGATTTGGTGTAGAAGGAAAAAGGAGATGTTTGAGAACCCCACTTCTCAGAGTGGGGTCCCGGGGACCCCCAGGGGTCCTTGAGGGAGTCCCAGGGGGTCCCCAGCCAAATGATATAGTTAGGAACCAAAATGGACCCATGCGGTCCTGAGAGTAACTCTGAGAGTGTACAAATGGAACCAAATGGACCTGTTACCCGTGACCCTCAGAGTTACTTAGCAGTGATTTTACTACATAAATTGTGGGTCTCAGAGATAGAAATTCGTGTAAACTAATGCATGTCAAACTGCGGGGGTCATTGAAATTAAACGGGTTGAGAATCACTGCTAGAGCCGTAAAATTCTTTGACGTGTTTTTCCAAGTCAAGGACCCCTTAGCTGAGAGAGAGAGCTGAAGCAGGGACCCCCTACTGTACATATTCTCCCGTACCACCTGTTGAGAGCACCCCTGGTTTAAGCGCTTAAGCGCTTAATACATTTATTACCATAACTGCACGTGATATTTCTAACAGCGTCGCAGCTGCAGAAATAAGCCTGCACACATTTTAGGTCATAACGTATTCCCGCTCCGTATAAAGTGCAACCACAAACCAGGTAAGACGGGTCAGCTGCTAACTTGGAGTTAAAGTGGGAGCAAGCATTCCCAAATCGCTTGAAATGCATGAGAAAAAATAATGTGTCAGTCTCGACCCTCTGCGTGTTTCTCCAGAGTGTGTTTCACTTTTAATCAGCATGGCCAGACGGACTGATTTAATGCCGAACACAAAATGTGGGGTAAATGCCATTTGGAGGTTTTGGAGGTTATCAAGACATTCACCGGGTAATCATTCATAAATATTACAGCTTTCCATGGCAGACCATGACTTGGCAGGATGCCCTCTTGCATGGGCAGCGGCTGCTCTCTCTCTCTCTCCACCACCTGTTGGGCTGTGCCCAGACCGTCACTGCACAGTTGTTGTCACTTGTTTTTTGATACCCCATTTCTGTCCCCCCCCCCCCCTTATATGTCTCATTAACTCTCTCTTTTTTTTTTGATGTCCAGCTTTGAGAGTTTGTGTAAACACAAACATTGACCTAAGTTCCCAAGACAAACATTGACCTAAGTTCCCAAGACAAACATTGACCTAAGTTCCCAAGACAAACATTGACCTAAGTTCCCAAGACAAACATTGACCTAAGTTCCCAAGACAAACATTTATATGGGCACAAAAGGGGCCAGGTCCACTCAGCTCCATATATGGGCACAAAAGGGGCACCATATAAGGAGTCCCCAAAGCAGCTACAGTATACGTCCAAAACCCAAATATGTACGAGCTGCGTTCGCTTCCCGCGTTTGCGCGTCTTACTCGTGTACAATGATAAGAGCGCCCCTCACTTCACACGGGTGTGATTTCTTTGTATTCACTCACACAGGCTTGCGCGCACACACACACACACACACACACACACACACACACACACACATTTTCCGTTTGACACGTTAGCTCCAGCCTGTTCCTCCTCATAACTGATGGGATGTGTCTCTGGCAGTCTCAGAATAACTCACTGTGATTTATACTCTCGCCCAATGCTTCACGTCAGTGGTTCCCAAAGTGGGGTCCGGGGACCCCCAGGGGTCCTTGAGGGAGTTCCAGGGGGTCTCCAGCTAAATGATATTTATAGGAACCAAATGGACCCTTATGGGTCTGTAACTCAGTGTACAAATGGAACCAAATGGACCCATTAGGGTCCATTTAGTCTGATTTTACAATATGAATTGAGAGTCCCAGAGATAGAAATTCCATTAAATGGGGGTCCGTAGATTAATATGCATGTCAAACTGGGGGGTCCTTGAAAAAATCAATCAGGTTGAGAATCACTGCTAGAGCTGTACAAATGTTCTCTTATGGGGTCCCTGGCATATATTTTCAAATGTTGGGTCCGCGGGCTAATTAGTGTCAATTTGGGGGTCCTTGATGTGAAGAAGGAACCACTGCTTTACGTCAGAGCTTTGCATTCACTCATGGTCCAATGCAGTGTTGATTTGGACAGCATTTTATTTTATTAGTCATAGTCTCTTTTACATCTACAAGCTCCTCTATGAGCTTGTAGATCGGCTATTTTCACCAAACAACCAATCGTAAAATGACTTATACTGGATATCTTGTCCACTAGTCCCTTCCTAACATTTTAGTCTAGTTTTTATTTGTTGAGGAAATTGTCAATCAAATTAGTCCTAGTTTTAGTCATCATGGCTTGGTTTCCATTTAGTTTTCGTTAAGGTAGTCGACGGACATTTTTTGTCATAGTCCAACGACCTGCTGTTTGCAGAAACAACCTACAATGGGGATCTACTGCAACGGCTGTGATACACCACCATGAGATAACATCATCCAAAACACTTCTGGGCATTTCAGCATTCAAGCAGCATTCATTACATGCATTATTCCTTGTTTGTCATTTGTAAAATCGATCAAAAATAACTTAATAATTAATGTCTTCAAAGCTATAATCACCTCTAAACCACACACTAATTATACAGGTCTATATTTCATCAACTGGACACTAAACATCGCAACACAACCTGTTGTGAGCTTGTAGATCCGTTATTTTTTGGTGCAGACAGAAGGCTGGCACCATTACCTCAACGACCCCACTCCAGATAAGCTGTAGAAGACGGATGAATGTTGATTTGGTATATAAATTATGTAATTATGTTGAACTGTCGGGACCCCCAAAATAATCCTATTTGAACTGGGGACCCCCAAAATAATCATATTTCAACTGTCGGGACCCCCAAAATAATTATATTTGAACTGTCGGGACTCCCAAAATAATCATATTTGAACTGTCGGGACTCCCAAAATAATCCTATTTGAACTGTTGACAGGTTGAGAACCACTAGACCAGGTGAAGCATGTACTTACTTACATACTTCTTTAACTAAGTGGTATTCCATTTGAAATTATTATGAAGACAAAATCTAAAAACTAAAAAGTAACATTTAAAAGGACATTTATCAGTCTTACAAGGATATACTAATTAGTTTCCGTCATCAGTTCTCGCAGTACCTTTGGGGTACACACACACACTGTGTTTCCTGTTTTTGTACAAGGGAGTCATCTCTGCTCAACGATGAAACCACTAAAACTACCCCACTTCAAAGACTCCACCTCAACTCCAGTAAACTACCCCACTTCAAAGACTCCACCTCAACTCCAGTAAACTACCCCACTTCAAAGACTCCACCTCAACTCCAGTAAACTACCCCACTTCAAAGACTCCACCTCAACTCCAGTAAACTACCCCACTTCAAAGACTCCACCTCAACTCCAGTAAACTACCCCACTTCAAAGACTCCACCTCAACTCCAGTAAACTACCCCACTTCAAAGACTCCACCTCAACTCCAGTAAACTACCCCACTTCAAAGACTCCACCTCAACTCCAGTGGTGGGGACAAAGTACTCAAAAGTAAAAGTATCAATACAGCATTGTCGAACTGCATGTATTTACTTGAGTAAATGTACTTAGTTACTTTCCAGCACTGTCAATATTTGCATCCAGTGCCATCACAGGTTCACCTTACATCACCCTTACACCCAATCAAAGTGAGGGTTTTTCCACTATATCTCTCCTCCAAACACTGGTAGAGCGAGAGATAGAGTTGAGTCTATTATACGCAGCACCCGATAGATGGAGTGATAGAACGAGAGACAGAGACAGAGAGAGAGAGAGAGAGAGAGAGAGAGAGAGAGAGAGAGAGAGAGAGAGAGAGAGAAGCGACAGAGACACAACCTTTACCGTTGTTATCTTTCTTGCCACATCATATCTACGACTCATCAAAAACACCTGCAAGCGGTCCCTCTCTCTTTGATCTCTATATCCCGGTCTGATAATAATAATAGCCCTGTTCTATTCTACTTTGATCGTATTAGGACGGTGTCACATTCGCAAAGATGTCAGAAATGTTGAAAATCTCTGGAGAGGAGGAGGAGGAGGAAAATAAACACGAGGTTGAAAGCGGAAATAAAAAAGAAAGAGAGAAAAAAAGAAGTGAAGGATCTTTGCGTTTGCCTCGGGCAACAATGGGAGCCTGGGATTCTCCCTCCATTTAATTGGCCTGCTTCTCAATTAAACCTCTCATAATGCAATATGTAAGGATTTAAGTTTTTTTTAGGCATAGTATTAGCTTGATGCATGGATTGTTCTTAATCCACTGTTTTTAATTAAAACGTCTTTGTCCTACTGTCCAGTGCAATGTGCACTGCTCACTTCACAGGGGTGTGATTTTTATTATTATTACAGTATTAGTTTTTTATTATGAAAGCAGAGAGTCTTCTGTTTCATACGGTATGTACATGTCGCTATAGGCCTTATTTTGTGAATAATAGTTCTTCAGGTCCATGCCTTCTCTAAAGTTCTCTCTGGTGGGCGCAAGCTACATTCAATAGCCAATTACTGACAAACTGTACATGGGATCAACTTCCTCCTAAAAGTAGACATTCAGGGCTTTCATTCAGTGTGTAGTATGTATATGATATTATTTGTGTTCATTTTTATATCTGTCTGTCAATGTCTGTCAACTTCAACCTTCCATATCTCTGCTGTTTTTTCAAGCGAGCAGCGTGCAGGCAAAAGCAGGTGTTAGAAAAAGGTCAATATCTCCAGAATGGAAAATTGAAGTGGACAAGTTAGGCTTTCTTTTGATTTATGCGGTGTGATTCTCGCTATAAGAGGCCCCTCGCTGTGGGCCCCTAAAAAGTTCAAAAGTCCAATGTTAATCGCTCAGCACCACCAGGCCTGAGCTCACAGAAAACTCTAGCATACAGCGTTTTGTGGTTCTATTTTTTACTAATTGTTTGGGTTGATTTGTGTTGATTCCTTTTAGCTTGATGTGTACTAGATAATCTTTAAGGTTATTATTTTTTCTGTAGGCCAATATAAATTTATAATGTTTTAGAAGATCATCCGTTCGGTTCTCAAAATTCCTTTTTATTCTGTTGTTGGCTAGTGTGCTCTGTGTTGAATAACTGGTTATCAGGGCCAATTTAGGGCCTGGATCCCGCACTCTTATTTCTAAGAAGGTATTTTGAGCTTTCCGGAGGAATGTCCTACCCTAACCCTAAATACAAAGGGAAGACATCATTGCACATAACCACACCGAGGGGTCTAATGAAGTACTGTCACCTCTTAAACACATGAAAAACTGGAAGAAATACAAAAATCATGGCACTCCATCTTTAAGGTGTACGACTCAGTAATGCTCTCTTATCCAAGCCATGTTTGCTGGTCTAGCGCCTGCAATGCCGTTTTGCAGAAGGCCTGCATGTTTTTTATTAATGCAATCGATTTGTTTAGTTTTTCTCTCTAGCACAGCACAGTTTGCACTGCAGTACAGCAGCATTTTGTATTGAATAGACCCCACGCCTGTACTGTACGTGCATGGCAATTCCATTTAAACACTGCATTCTTTCTTCCTGCTTTTGTGTCCTCCTGTGGAAAAGTCTTTGCTTTAAAGCACCACTATATAATTCTACATCGACTGTCTGAGCCTTCGGGCAGTTTGATTCACAGGGAGGCTTGATACCTCACTAACCAACACAGACCAAAAGGTAGAATCTCCCCTTCTATCCCCTGCTGGGCAGCAGTGGAGCGAGATGCAGAAGGGCATTAGCTAGTGGGTAAACATCTCCCCGGGGATCTCGTCCCTCAAGGTAAAACACCTCCCCAGAGATCTCCCCTCCTGTGTGTTTGTGTGTGTTCTCCATTCTCCTCTGTTGTACTTTGTGGTTTAAAGAGAACCATGTTTATTGGTATAATAAGGATACTTTTAGTTTGGTGGTCATGTTCTCTGTTCACATGCTGATGTCCTGATAGGATAGCTTTCTTTCTTCGGCTAGGGTGACCGTAATTATATGTTATATCTTTTGTGTGCCAGTCCCTCATTTCCAAGACTCTTCAAGGTGTCCCACAAATCCAGACACTGAAGTCCCACATTATGACATGGCAGGCAATAGTGTTCAAATGCCCCTATAGACAGGGCTCCATTTTCGTCAGCGCTAAACCCCTTATCCCTAAACTTCTTTGCCTTTTTTCACTATTTTGAAAAACATTTTTGAATAGTTCAACTAGTCTACATTGACACGTTGTGAGCTTGTAGACTGGCCATTTTAACTATTCAAAAAAAGGCAAAGAAGTTTAGGGATAAGGGGTTTAGCGCTGACGAAAATGGAGCCCTTTAGTCCCCATGGCCTTCTGTTGTACAGCACTCTCGTCTCTTTTCCAGCAAAATATATGTTTTAAGCCTGTTAAAATAACATGAGGAATATCCTCTATAGGCTACAGCAAGTCAGCCACATACCACCCAGGACCAACATTAACATAAAAAAAGTGAGACGCTAGCAATTTAGGTAATAAGTTGCTAAACCAGTTAGCGTACGTCTTTAAATGTTCTGATGAATTGAACATGGATGACCCTGATGTAAACAAGTCTTAGTGCTTTTTCATGGTTTTCATTCTCGTAGCAGTTTTTGTATTGACGTGTGCTTTCGTTTGAAGTGAATGCACCCATTCTACATACTGTGAATACAATATTTGTATTCACAGTATGTGAATACATACGTCCCCGTCCCCCCCGTCCCACACAAGCGATACCTCAAATGAACAGTTTGGATCTGCATGGTCTCAACTCAACTCAACTCAACTTTATTTATAAAGCACATTTAAAACAACCATAGCTGCCACAAAGTGCTGTACAGTACATAGGTAAAACAGTAAGAAAACGCATAGACTAAAAACACAGAGAACAAAGACAACACACAAAACAAAACCCAAAACAAGGGAAGGAGGGTGGGGGAGGCTAGTTCAGGAACAGAGGTCTCATGCTGTGTTAAAAGCCAAAGAATAAAAGTGCGTTTTAAGCGAGGTTTTAAAAATGGCCAGAGAGGGGGCCTGCTTAATTTGCAGGGGAAGGTCGTTCCAGAGCTTGGGGGCAGCGACTGAAAAGGCTCTGTCCCCTCTAAGCTTCCGCTTCGCCCTCGGGACCTCTAGCAGCATCAGGTCAGCTGACCTGAGGGAGCGGGCAGGAGAGTAGGGGTGGAGGAGCTCGGAGAGGTATGGAGGGGCGAGACCACTTAGAGCTTTAAAAGTAAAAAGCAGAACCTTGAACTTAATTCTAAGATTCACTGGCAGCCAGTGGAGAGAGGCGAGGATGGGAGTTATATGCTCTCTCTTACGCGTGCCAGTAAGAAGTCGGGCAGCCGCGTTCTGAATTAGTTGAAGCCGAGCAAGGGAGGACTGACTGGCTCCAAGGTAGAGGGCGTTACAGTAATCCAGCCGAGATGTAATAAAGGCATGGATTACTGTCTCAAGGTGCTGAGTGGTTAAAAAGGGTTTTACTTTTGCCAGTTGACGTAAATGAAAAAAGCTAGACTTCACCACTGAGCTAATTTGGCGATCTAGCTTAAAATCGTTGTCCATTTTAAAGCCTAGGTTGGAGACTGTTGGCTTCACAAACTGAGCCAGGGGGCCTAGATCAAGAGGAGGGGGGTTACCAGAACCATTTGGGGCAAACACTACCACCTCAGTTTTCTTCTCATTGAAGCTTAGAAAGCTTAGGGCCATCCAGGCTTTAATGTCGTCTAGGCAAGAGAGAAGAGCTTTAGGGTCAGCGTCTTTCTTCTTTAGGGGAACATAGATCTGACTGTCATCAGCATAGAAATGGAACGAAATGCCATGTTTTCTGAGGATGGACCCTAGCGGCAGGAGGTATAGGGAGAAGAGCACTGCGGCTAAAATAGAGCCCTGTGGAACACCATACGACAACGGCGCTGGTGACGATTCAGAGCCAGCAGCGCTGACAGACATGGTTCTGCCTGTCAGGTAGGACCTGAACACCCTGGTCACCCTATTCTAAATGAACAGTTTGGATCTGCATGGTCACCCTATTCTAAATGAACAGTTTGGATCTGCATGGTCACCCTATTCTAAATGAACAGTTTGATCTGCATGGTCACCCTATTCTAAATGAACAGTTTGGATCTGCATGGTCACCCTATTCTAAATGAACAGTTTGGATCTGCATGGTCACCCTATTCTAAATGAACAGTTTGGATCTGCATGGTCACCCTATTCTAAATGAACAGTTTGGATCTGCATGGTCACCCTATTCTAAATGAACAGTTTGGATCTGCATGGTCACCCTATTCTAAATGAACAGTTTGGATCTGCATGGTCACCCTATTCTAAATGAACAGTTTGGATCTGCATGGTCACCCTATTCTAAATGAACAGTTTGGATCTGCATGGTCACCCTATTCTAAATGAACAGTTTGGATCTGCATGGTCACCCTATTCTAAATGAACAGTTTGATCTGCATGGTCACCCTATTCTAAATGAACAGTTTGGATCTGCATGGTCACCCTATTCTAAATGAACAGTTTGGATCTGCATGGTCACCCTATTCTAAATGAACAGTTTGGATCTGCATGGTCACCCTATTCTAAATGAACAGTTTGGATCTGCATGGTCACCCTATTCTAAATGAACAGTTTGGATCTGCATGGTCACCCTATTCTAAATGAACAGTTTGGATCTGCATGGTCACCCTATTCTAAATGAACAGTTTGGATCTGCATGGTCACCCTATTCTAAATGAACAGTTTGGATCTGCATGGTCACCCTATTCTAAATGAACAGTTTGGATCTGCATGGTCACCCTATTCTAAAAGAACAGTTTGGATCTGCATGGTCACCCTATTCTAAATGAACAGTTTGGATCTGCATGGTCACCCTATTCTAAATGAACAGTTTGGATCTGCATGGTCACCCTATTCTAAATGAACAGTTTGGATCTGCATGGTCACCCTATTCTAAATGAACAGTTTGGATCTGCATGGTCACCCTATTCTAAATGAACAGTTTGGATCTGCATGGTCACCCTATTCTAAATGAACAGTTTGGATCTGCATGGTCACCCTATTCTAAATGAACAGTTTGGATCTGCATGGTCACCCTATTCTAAATGAACAGTTTGGATCTGCATGGTCACCCTATTCTAAATGAACAGTTTGGATCTGCATGGTCACCCTATTCTAAATGAACAGTTTGGATCTGCATGGTCACCCTATTCTAAATGAACAGTTTGGATCTGCATGGTCACCCTATTCTAAATGAACAGTTTGGATCTGCATGGTCACCCTATTCTAAATGAACAGTTTGGATCTGCATGGTCACCCTATTCTAAATGAACAGTTTGGATCTGCATGGTCAGGGGATGCTCCCTATACCACTCCCCTACTGGGCGGGGCTTTTCTGTTTTTTTTAAACCCATTTAAGACTTGAGAACTGATTCTACAAATGTCTTCTAAATCATGACCGTTTTCTGAAAAATCACACCGGTGTGAAGTGACTGGTGCAACTCCGTGTGGCGGTCCCTGGAACTTCCAGACCCACAGGTTGAGAAATGACAGAGTTACTGTGTGGGGGTCCCCGGGGTGTGTGTGTGTGTGGACACCACTTAAAAACCACAGTGGTTCTCAACCTTTTTCATGAAAAGGACCCCCAGAATTATCATGCATTTGGCTGCAGATTAAAATCTTTGAATATATATTCTTCCACAGCTGAGATGGGGTCGGCGGCCAAATGCATTATAATTTCGGGGGTCCTTGACATGAAATAGTTTGAGCACCACAGACCTAGGGTTTTTTCAATAAACTGTCAGGATTTGGAAGACATTTTTTGTAGAATCTGGTCTCTGCAGGTCTAAAATGAGTTAACACTCCATTTTCTATCTCCGTTTCCCTGTCTGTTCCGTTGTTCCCCTCAGTCTTTCTTGGCCACTGTCTGTATAGTTTCCTCAATTCTCACCTCTCTGTCACTTGGCATCATTCACACTTTCCCTCCTCTCGCGCCCTCTCGCTCTCTCTCCGATCCATATCGGCATCAGTCAGTCAGTCTTCTCTCTCACTGTCTCCCTATTTTTGTCACTGTCTGCTTTTCCGTCTGTATTTCTCCGTCTCTCTCTCTCTCTCTCTCTCTCTCTCTGTTCCTCTGTCTCTCTATCTTGACTCCATACCTCTCTGATCCTCCCCCTTTTTAGCTCCTCCGAGCCTCCGTGCCAACATGTCTTCAGGGCTGTCTCCTTTCTCCTTGGATAGAGGTCAGGTGGGCTTCCTCATGGTGTGAGGGGCCGCAGATACTTTCCTAGCGTGTGTGTGTGTGTGTGTACCCACACACACATAGGACACGAGAGAATGTATATTACATTCAATGTGTCAATGCTTATAGAACCTGCATGTACAGTATTATGCAATGATGCAAAGAAGAAGTCCTTTTGGCATGCGTTCAGAAGTGGGGCATTCATTAATTCATTCTCTCCATGCATGCAGCCTGGATGCAGTCAGTGTCCTTGACATGCATTCCGAATGACAAACACCTGACCGCCTGTCTGTATCTGTATATCTGTGTGCATGTATCTGTTACAAGAGGATTAGATGTGTGTACGCATGCGCGTTTGCTCGCAAATCCAGCTGTACGACAAGTGCAACAAGAGTGTCCAAACTGCCTGCGTTTGGAGTTTGTTTCCCCGAAGACACTTCAGCACAATGACGTCCGACTCTAATGCTGCTAATCTCTGAGCAAACGGGAGCATTCTGGAACCCAGTGTGCCACGGAGGAAAAACAAACTCTCTCTCTCTCTCTCTGAATCCTCTTTCACTGACAATCAGGATGGGTGCACGGTGATGTAACCGCAGTGGTCCCCAACCGTTTCATAAACTGAAGTACCACCTCAGAAAATATGTGTACCACATTTTAACAAATACTGTACACTTTTTGAGTGGTAATAATAATAAATAATAATAAATAATAAACAGCTGTGTGTGTCCCTGGCTGTGTTCCTGGGTCTGAGCACGGCAATAGCATATTATCACCACCAATTGTCACTGTTGTGCAGCCTAACACACACACACACACACACACACACACACACACACACACACCAGGGGGAGAGCTTGTACAGTACAGTATACAGTAGAAATCTCTCTCCTCTCCTATGATCATGTTTTAGGGTGGCGCTCCATCTTTAAGTAAAACATGTGAGTAGCCTATACTTTTTCCACCACTGCAAGGCAGTGTTGTTTTTTGTAGCAACATTTGATTTTAATCGAGGGGGGGGGGTAGCGTATTCCTTTGCCCGATTTGTGTGTGGACACATTTTTGACCTCAGCGACTCTGCAGAGTCTCTGCGGGCTATAGCTAGCTGGCCAACAGCTCAGCAGAGTCACCACAGGCCTCCACCCGCTAACCAAGCAATATTTTTGGCCTGCAGGCTGCGATAATGCATTAACTGGGAAACATCCACTGGGGAGGCATGGACAGTTATTGGCATTAGCGCCAGCGATTTGGAGGAGTCATGAATAGTTTGTTCCCCTGCGTAATGAAGCCATCATTTGGCGGTGCTGGGGATTGGGCGATAGTTGAGCCGCGGCATTAGCCCATTTAGACCTGAGTGAGGAACGCATCTGTGTCACCTCATAGCTTTTAACCACTTTAACCATTATTTTAAAACTTTTAGCTGTTGAAAAATAGCAGATCTACAAGCTCGTAGCGCTCAGTGCCGCAGTACAAGCTTGTAGATCTACTATTTTAGAAGAATCGTGAAAACGTGTGCAAATCTTTGAATACTCTTTCACAGCAAACGTTTTTAACTCAAATCTTTGCTTCAGGGTGGGGTGGGAGTGGGGTCCCTGGAACAACATATTTTCAGATGGGGGGTCGGAGGCCATGCAATTACATATCATTGTATCATATCATTTGGCGGTCCTTGACATGAAATAGTTTGAGAACTGCACTGACATATAGAAAAATAATATATAGAAGACATTTCTGTTGTAGAGTCTGTTGTCAGGTCTTCTTAACGGATCAGGGAAATTAATATCCTACCTGAGTGTTTTGGTGGTCATGTCGATGGCCGTGATGCCGTGGTACACCAGCGTCTCGTTCCACACCGGGTTCAGCGTGTTCTTCAAGGTCTTTGTGCGTAACTTGTTTGCCTGGAAGTGGAAGAAGAAGAAGAAGAATGGACATCAGAATCAATCTTTATTATTGTCACATCACATTACAAGTAAGGCGGGTGAGAAGCTTGGGTTGTGCTGGCTCATCATTGCAGTAAAAAAAAAAAAGACTGCAAGTAGAGCGTACACAGCTTATGTCGGCGCTGCCAGCAGCTTTCTGGCAACTTGAAGAGAAAAGAAGTCAAAACCATGGAGAGCTCCGTAGATTTAGAGTTATTCAGCTTTTTAGTCAGCCTGCATGCAAGAAGTGAACGTACCGTTCTAGGATCGCTGAAGAAGGAAAGGCCAAGCAAAAAAATTATAATAATACAGCGATCCCGTTTGATATCAATAATAAAGCTTATAATGACGGAGCGTTCTGCCAGGAGCAGTTGGAGGGAAAACACATTTATTTATCCCCCCCCACCCCACCCAGCTCCGGAAGTCACAGACATCTGCCACCTAGTTTTTTCGGGGGAAGAGGACAGCAGGCTTTCCACACTTCACCTGTCCCTGTGCCCCCCCCCCCTCCACCTCCCTCCCATGTCACAACACCACCAGCAGCAGCCGCCAGATGCCCTGATATCAACCAACCACACATCCTCCAACACAGCAGCACACCACTCACTGTTTTAATACACGACAAATGAAACGTTTCCACCATAATAAAAATAAAAGGCCCAGGGGGCCACGCACTACTATAATAACTGTACTATAATAACTGTACACTGCCGACGCTATTCAACACTTACTTTTCACTGAGATTTATTAAATGGGCATAATATACTGTATATAGGCTGACTCATTCTCTCCGTGCCTTCAGGAGTTCAGGTTGTGGTCACTGGTTAGTTTAGTTTGAGCATATTTTATTTCTCTCGTGCTTTTCAAATTGCAGCTCTGTGTTCTTCTCTGCGGGGCTAAATGGTGCATTTATATAGCGCTTTTATACACTTTACAATGATTGTGCATTATTCACACGTACGTAGTGCCGCACACACACACACACACACACACACACACACACACACACACTCTGATGGCGGTGGAAACCATGCAAGGCACTATCCTGCATGTTGGGAGCAACTATAGGAGTCTTTCTGAAGCCCGGGATCGAACTCAGTTCCCATCCGGGCCGCTCTACCGGCCACTCTACCCCCTGAGCCACTGCTGTTAATTGACGTCATGAACACATGATGAACACATCATGATTTTTAATTAACACTCTGGATTTTGCTGTGTTCGCTCTTCCAGCAAACTAGTCAATTCGAGTGTGAAAACTTCTAGTGCTTTTCAACGTATAATTATCCTCCCCTTCCCCGCCTCTCGTCTCTCTCAATGTCGTGTGTCTCGTGGGTGAGAACGATTTTTGTGCTTTTCATTGTGTTTTGTGGCCCGCCAGGCTGTGATGGCAAAGCAGTGTAATGTGCTGTAGAGCCCACACTGCATTCCATTGTTCTGCCATACCGTCAGCCTGTCTTCTCCTCCTCCTGAGTTCCATTCACCAGCCATGCAAACTGCACAGTTTGGCTTTCTGTTCAAGCCCTTTCAACCTGGTGTCCGTGGTGACCCGGCCGCACTGTATGTTGGGAGCTATTTCATACTTTGTTGAAAATGGCTCGCAACATTTGCGGGTGCCTGATGGAGGGGGAATGAAACATGGTTGAAATAATGTGTTCCCTCCACGCACTATACGTCCAACCGGGGAAACTCCCCCCGTCAGGTGAAAAGAAGCGGCTTGGACTCCTCATGCATTGAAGGAAGCATGAGGTCAGTCCGCTGCTCTCCCCAGGTTGGCGGAGGGAGTGTAGCGCCCATGATTACATTAGATAATTGACACTGGGTGGAAAGAATGGGTTACAAAATCGTGGGATAAAAATTATAAACAAGAAAAACTATTAACTTTGTTTGAAGAACTTACTGTGCTGCACTGTTGTGACAAAAAGAGAGCTGAGCCAGAACAAGCAATCTTCTTTCCTATACGGTCATGCAGTGTGGGTCATGACATGACTGAAAGAATAAGGTCGCGAATACAAGCGGCCGAAATGAGTTTTCTCAGACGGGTGGCTGACATCTCCCTTAGAGATAGGGTGAGAAGTTCAGTCACGCAAGAGAGACTCAGAGTAGAGTCACTGCTTCTTCGCCTGGAAGGGAGCCAGCTTAGGTGGTTCGGGCATCATAGGATGCCTCTCGAGCATCTCCCTAGGGAGGTCATCGAGGGGGCAGACTGCTCATGAATATACTGTTCATGAGCAGAGTTAGGTTGAAGGATGGATGGATGGACTTATACTGTTCATGAGCAGAGTCAGGTTGAAGGATGGATGGATGGACTTATACTGTTCATGAGCAGAGTCAGGTTGAAGGATGGATGGATGGATGGACTTATACTGTTCATGAGCAGAGTCAGGTTGAAGGATGGATGGACTTATACTGTTCATGAGCAGAGTCAGGTTGAAGGATGGATGGATGGATGGACTTATACTGTTCATGAGCAGAGTTAGGTTGAAGGATGGATGGATGGACTTATACTGTTCATGAGTCACGACTCCCCGCAGCTACGGCAGCTTTCGTCATCGTGCCATGCAAACATTCAGCCTTCACTTCTCTGACACCAACCATACTTGCACTTCCTTTGAAATGTTCCCCCATTTCAGGGTCATGTCTAATGAAATCCATTAAGACCTGAGCTCAAAATTCTAAACATTTCTTTTCAGTTTCAGTATCAGTGGTGCTCAAACTATTTCATGTGAAGGAACCCCAAACTTGTATGTAAATTGGCCACGACCCCAATCTGAAAATATGTTGCACCGCATTTTCACGACTGACGAATGGCGCGCTACGAGCTTGTAGATCTGCTATTTGTCAATAGCTAAATTATACCATAATGCTTAAAACACCAAAAGGTGTTCCCGCCCAAAATGGGCTAAGGTCTGTCATGCGGGTGTTTTCAGCCCTCAGCTATATCTGTAAGGAATACAAGGGGCATGCATCCTGCAGTAGTCACTTTGAGTGGCACCACACAAAGCCACAGGTGAACATGTACAGTAGTTGCGCAACAGACCTTAACCCATTTTGGGGCGGGAACCCCTTTTGGTGTTTTAAGCATTGTGTTATGACTCTCACCTATATGGTCATGCAGTGTGGGTCATGACATAGGATCATATATGGTCATGCAGTGTGGGTCATGACATAGGATCATATATGGTCATACAGTGTGGGTCATGACATAGGATCATATATGGTCATACAGTGTGGGTCATGACATAGGATCATATATGGTCATGCAGTGTGAGTCATGACATAGGATCATATATGGTCATACAGTGTGGGTCATGACATAGGATCATATATGGTCATGCAGTGTGAGTCATGACATAGGATCATATATGGTCATGCAGTGTGGGTCATGACATAGGATCATATATGGTCATGCAGTGTGGGTCATGACATAGGATCATATATGGTCATACAGTGTGGGTCATGACATAGGATCATATATGGTCATGCAGTGTGAGTCATGACATAGGATCATATATGGTCATGCAGTGTGAGTCATGACATAGGATCATATATGGTCATGACATAGGATCATATATGGTCATGCAGTGTGGGTCATGACATAGGATCATATGTCGGGCATTTATATTACTAACCCTACCCTAAATCCCAAACCTAACCCTATAACCACAAGCACGACGCAACGGACCATCTACCCTGTGCATTTTTTTGATTACCAGACAAACATAAATGTATTCTTTATGACGGAAATCATTCATTACAATAATTTGTGTGTTAATCGCCAAAAATGTAATGGTGACAGACAGCCCTACGCGTTGCTGACCTTTTAGGTAAGCTACATTTGGCGCATCATACAACAATAAGTACTGATCTAAACCGTGCCGTTTTAGACTGTATATTGGATGTACTACAAGCAGCCTCACAGTGAGCTACAATTTTTGAAACATCCTGAAAGTGTTTGTAAATGCGTTGTCTTCTGGGGGGGTCGCTGGTACAACACTACACACCAGGATGCTTACACACAAGTGCCGCGGGTCCACGGGAGAATACACTGAAGAGGGAATCTTGTAAAAGACAAGAAAGCGGACACACACGCTGAAGTGTTCAATATGCTATTAAGCCTTAATCCATTTAGACCCGAGGACGATTCTACAAATGTTTTCTACGTCAGTGGTTCTCAAACAAGGACCCCCAGAATTATATGTAATTGGCCTAGGACGCCAATCTCAAAATATGTTGTTCCAGGAACCTCTAATGTGAGTATTCTTTCCACTAGATCGAATCAACACTTTCTGACAAGAAATTGTCAGAAAGTGTGCTTCGTTTGGCAGGTGTGAAGGCTCAATCCAAGTCTGATGCGGATCAAAGAACTGCATTCTACTCTATTTCACTGCAGGTGTGAATGCAACCTGCATCAAATCAAATAATGGAAATAAAGCAAACAATGTGGCGGATGAATGATGAGGAAACACAGTTGGAGACAGAGAAAGCATATTTTACGCACGTTACCGTGGATAGACGCAGTCGAATGAGGAGACTGAAGCACTCATCGGAAAATATGAGGATGAGTACATTAATCAATTGCTTATAAGGAAACTCATAAAAACACTGCAGTGTAGCCTACAGAATAGTCTGTCTGTCTGTCTTTGCATAAACATGGAGTGCCGTCACTGTCGCTGTGTGGGGACTGGGAGTAGTGGACACTTTCTTCATCTGTCTAAACTTGTAAACGGCGGAGGTCGGATTCATTTTGCGCTGCTGTCTGCACTCAGATGCTCTCAGCGCTGTGCCTCCATGCCCAAGAGAACAGTGCGTGTGGAGAGAGAGAGAGAGAGAGAGAGAGAGAGAGAGAGAGATCCAGTCCCTGACGGCCCGACGACACACTGCATGCACGTAACTCTAATTTTTCGTGACGTTTTAACTATTACTCTGAGTATAATTTGAACACCACATATTTCACAGTGTAGTTTGTGCATTGAACACATTGATAAAGTTCCCTGCTGGCCTGGGCCGTGGCTTAGCGGTCCAGGCGCCTTGGCTGGTAATCCAGTCTGGCAGTGTGCTGCGGGTTCGACTCCCGATCCCGAAGGCATGTCACCCCCCCCATCTCTCTCCCCATTTCCTGTCAGCCTACTGTCTGTCCCTCCATAAAAAATAAAAAAAGATAAAGTTCCCTGCTGCGTTTCCAATTGCTGCGGATCACAGCGCAGTGTGAAGGCAAACGCGGCAAATTTAATAAGCAACTTCTCTGCCCATTCGCATCGAGTCTATACCGAATTAGAGGTGTGAACGTGACCTTAGTCACAATGAGTCACCTGGAATGTTTTAGTGTTATAGTCTAGTTTTCTGTGGGTGTGAGACATGATGAGGAACGTCTCACACCCCCCAAAGCCCCCAAAGCAACCATCCCCCCCCCCGCCACGTGCACAGAGCGCTGCTGAAAGCACCGTGGCGACAAAAAAAAAACACTCTGTGAAATCTGGGGTGGTAATTAATGAATGAAAGGACCTAACATTTCAATCCGTATGTGTGTACGTGTGTGTGTGTGTGTGTGTGTGTGAGTGATGTTAGACTACAGTAATATGCGTATGAGCATGGACAGGCGCGTGCCATGGGTGTGTGTGTTTGTATGTCTGACATAGTCTGAATAGCTGTTGATGAGTTAACAGCATCCTTTTGTGAGGAAGAAAATGTGTGTGTGTGTGTGTGTGTGTGTGTGTGTGCATGCGTGCGTGCACGAGTGTGTGCCTGTCATCGTCACTTTCACACTTCCACGGCTCTACCTTGGAGCAGCATGGTCCTGTGTGTGTGTGAGAGTGTGTGTGAATGTGTGTGTGACTGCGTGTGTGTGTGTGACGTGTGTGTGTGTGTGTGTGTGTGTGTGTGTGTGTGTGTTCCTTGGAGCAGCATGGACTGTGTGGTCGATATTTACCCCAGGCAGGTGTGTGTGGGTATTGGCGTGCTCACTGACGTTCTCTCTCTCTCTCTCTCTCTCTCTCTCTCTCCCTCCCTCCATCTCCCCCTCCCCCCTATCTCCCTCTCTCTCTCCCCTCATCTCCCTTTACCACCCTCTCTCTCTGTCTCTCCCTCTGTCTCTCTCTCTCTCTCGCCCATCAACACTCGCCATTTGCCTGTTGACGTGAGCCGTATAACAATCCACAGTGTTGCCATGACGACCACCTGCTGCCGTCCTGCCCCCGCCCCTCCCCTCCCCTCCCCTCCCGCCTCCCTCCCTCCCTCCCTCCCACCACACGCACTGTTGGTATTTCAAGGTCAAAGAGGGTCACGGCAAGATGGAGAGATAGTGACAGAGGGTGGATAAAGGGAATGTGAGATAACAACAAAGGGGACCAAAACACACAGACGGGAAAGGGGGGCTGGAGGGGGGCTGCGGGCGGGCGGTGGTAACGGCGGTGGTTTCTGAGGGTTGCACCTTAAGACCTCTGCGGTCGGTCGCATCGGTGCAAACCGTCCGTCTGGATGGATGTCTGCCCCGTTTGTCACACCAGCCTCGCTGTGTGTGTGTGTTAACCTTGAGCCAAAAATGGCTGACAACAGGTTGCCGCCGCCTATAGCCCAAGGCGTTAACGCTGCCCTGCACGCGCCTCATCTTTGGGCTGCTGCCGTTTGCATTAACTCTTTCTCTGCCACTAGCTTGGTAGCATACTTGTAGTTAAGCTGTGCCAGCACCTGCGTCCACTTTAAAGATAATCGGTTTCCTCCCCCCTGTAGCCCCATTCACACACTCACTGCAACCATTGGCTATCATCATTGCGAGACAAAGTCACAAATGACATCCGAACTTTGGATGGCTGAGGATCACCAAGGATTCCTGAGTTATGGAGGTTTGAAAATCCTGCTTTGAACCTATAGGTAAACGGAGAGGACTTCTATGTAAACCATCATTAGCCCCCCCATAGCACCCCCAGTCACAATTTTCTGGAGCCGTCGCTGATATGAGGGGGTATACGAACATGTTCGTACCTGGCTGATAACGTCCCATAGCCGGGGGGTATGAATATATTCGTACCTCGCAGAGAGAGAATTAAGAACAAGGCGAAAGGGGGTGATGAAACAGACCAGAACACGTTATGTTTCTGCTCGGCAGAGCGGAGCATTGGCCGGTGACCAACGCAGAGCCCTGTGCAATGGCTTGAAACCACATGCTAGATTAGTCTAGCTGCTATAGCAAGCTCTTTTCTTTTTCTGCACGGGATTCGGTGACATTCTGTTTGACCTTTTTCATGTAGCTGGCAAAAGAAAAAGAACACGAATAAATTGCTTGCATTATGCTCAAACACATTATACATATATAACACACACACACAGTGTACAATCATTGGAGTGTAAAAACTGTACCCCCACGTGGACTCTTTACATGTCTCTGACTGGGGATAATGAAATCGCACGTGGCATTTTAATTAATTAAAAACCTCTTTTGTTTCGCCCCAGTTATTTTCAATCGTTCGTTGTAGGTTCTTTGCTGTCTGGTGTGCTCTATCTAGACAAGAAGAGAACGGCACATGTTGTGAATGGGGCAGAGAATCAGTGTTGATTTCGTCGACTAAAACTAAGATGAAAAATGTTCTGTCGACTACCTTTTCCACTGATGAAAACTAAATGGAAACTAAATTAAAACGAAGCTATTGTGACTAAAACTAAGACTAAATATACTGACAATTTCGTCAACAAATAAAAACTAGACTAAAATGTTAGGAAGGGACTATAGTGGACAAGAGATCCAGTATAAGTCATTTTACACTTGGTTGCATGCTGAAAATAGCAGATCTACAAGCTCGAGCTTGTAGATCTGCTATTTTCAGCAAAAGTAAACGATACGACGGCATCAAGGCACCGCCAAAATACATTTTAGTCGACTAAATCATCTGCAGATTTAGTCTGGAGTTCTGACCTTGCTAGCCCCGGGCAGGAGATGAAGCTTGACGTATGGATCCGCGAGCCCATTGGAGTCCATCGCCTTCAGTCCCTGCAGACACACACACACACACAGAGACAGCACGCACACGCACACACACACACACACACACACACACACACACACACACACACACACACACACACACGCAGATGAGTCAATGGTGACTGGTGATGACACAGAGCGTCAGATTGTGTCCTCCCGCCATAGTTACATCTGAGCATAGTGCTACCGGGGTGTCCTTTTCCTTCGCACCATTGTGCCCTTTTTTTCCCTCGTCGGGCAAGCTCACAGGACATTAATTAACATCATCTGACAGTCCAACAACATACGGCGCAAAAATCTGTGCCCTCGTGTGTACTATACTGTACGTCCGACCGTTCGGCCGTTCTGGATAGTATCTATAGCCGGAGCTAAACGTTAAATGTTGTGTTTTGCCACGTTTTTTCCGCCGACGGCGATCGGTATGAAGCTTTACGTGCCAAGACATTGTGATATGTTACCGTCGTATTTTATCCATCTATAAATGCACCACGTCTCTGTATGTGTGTGTGTGTGTGTACAGTACGTTATTGACTTTGATATTTGATGCCTGTCACTTTATTCACATTCTCTCATGCCTAATGCGGCCGTCTCTGAGGCCAGCAGGTGTGCATGAAGGTCCATTTCAAACGGGCAGAGATTTACCCGAGAGGAATAGTAAGAGAGTGACGACACTAAAGCGTTGACTCCCATTGTAACAGTGGAATGCGGAAGTGCTCATTCTCTCTCAATGGGATAGTTCCAATGTTTGGAACTATAGCCCATAGGCACCCGCTTTGCGGCGAGATCAAAGCGTGTCGCCACTCTCTTATTATTCCACTCTGCGATTTACGAGCATAGTAATTCATTTTCAGTGAGAGCTGCATTTTTTTTTGTCTTTTTTAGTTTTTTGACGCTTGCGTTCGTTCATCGCTGCCCGTTTGAAAGGACCTTTACACACGTTGTATTATTATTGTTTGTTTTTAAAAGACTGAATGGTTTTGGCACCTCAGTATCTGTCGGATCTTATTGAGGTGTATAATCCCCCACGGTCACTGCGGTCTGCGGGCCAGCTAAACCTTAGGGTAAAAAAGAGTCTTTTCCATCATATCCCCCACATTATGGAATGCGTTCTCCACCCAATGTCAAACTGGCCCCCTCCATTGAGACCTTAAAATCCCGACTAAAGACCCACCTCTACACCTTGGCTTTTAACCCCGGTTGAGTTTCTGTGGTCCATGTTTTTGCGAACGCAGTGAGCACTTACTATGAGACCTAGCAGATCATGTCTGTGTGTGTGTGTGTGTGTGTCTGTCTGTCCCGCTTTTGTGCCCATATATGGAGCTGAGTGATTACGTCACCATGACTCAGCCATAACCCCAAAGCAGCTATACGTCCAAAACCCAAATATGTACGAGCTGCGTTCGCTTCCCGCGTTTGCGCGTCTTACTGGTGTATCTCCGTTTTGTATTTGTGTGTGTGTGTGTGTGTGTGTGTGTGTGTGTGTGTGTGTGTGTGTTTGATCTGTGTTTATAGCTACAGTGTATTTAGTTTTATTCTTCTGTACAGCACTTAGTAAACTTTTGAGTTGTAAAATGTGCTTTATAAATGAAGTCATTGGATTGGAAGGTTTGTACAAGTCCTTTCGGGTCCCTTTCAAGGTCCATTTTGCAATTCTGCACAGAGCAGTGCATTCATCTCAATACTTTGACAGTGTCTCTACTGCACATACCTTGGCCTTATGGATGGTGCAGTGAAGGCTGTTGTTGCTCACATCAAAGTTCAGGTTGAATTCCAGGGTGCCAAGGTAGGCTGAAAACACACAACACCATGGTTACTGAACAGGTAGGCTGAAAACACACAACACCATGGTTACTGAACAGGTAGGCTGACAACACACACACACAAGACCATGGTTACTGAACAGGTAGGCTGACAACAAACAACACCAGTTACTTAACCTGTACACACACACACACACACACACACACACACACACACACACACACACACACACACACACACACACACACACACACACACACACACACACACACACACACACACACACACACACACACACACACACACACTGTCAAGAGACCTTGTATCTCCATATTTCAGCTTCATGTTCTTTTCATAAATTAATGTCTTATATAGAGGGTATATGAGCATGACATCATCCCCATACCTGGAAGAGGCGGGAACGTCTAGTTTCCGGCCTTGACAGCACATACATCACTTTGCCGCTCACTTTCATCAGAGTGAGGCCAAGGTTGGCCTCCGGGGCAGAACGCCAAGAAAACTAGTTTTCACCTATAACACCCCATCAGAGCATCCACCTCTGAAGATAACAGAAGGCACTGTCAAAGTGCCTTCTCTTGAAGTCAATGACTTCAATGGTACTCAATGGTACTTGAAGTCAATGACTTCAAGTACCTGGGCTCATGGGTCAACTCAACGGAGCAAGATCTTTAAAGTGAGGAAGGCACTTGCATGGAGGGCTCTGAACGGCATGGCCAGTGTATGGAACTCAAACCTCCCTAGCTGTCAAACCAAACTCAGCTTCTTCTACGCAGCGGTGGAGTCTGTTCGCCTATACGGCAGTGAATGCTGGACCCTGAAGCCAACCCTGCAGAAGTCTGTATACGGGTGCTACACCACTATGCTGCGCGCAGTACTTAACATCAGCAAGAGTACACATGTTACCTCGGTATGAGGGAATACCAAGGGGAAAAAACCCACAGGACTTATACCGATGTACCTGGAAGAAAATATCTTGTCTATGGGATTTTCTCTTGGCAATATTGGTAGGGGCGCAGTGGAGTAACTAAAAGTATAGATTTTTTCTGGCCTAAAATGCATTTTATACACGTGGTGGATGTCTTTCTAATGATCAAAGTAGCAAAAACGTTCCTTTTATATTAGCAGAGGTCGAGAAGCTGGTCTGCATTTCATGCGAGGGCAATGCATTGGACGTCCCATAGCTCTAATGCAGCGGCAGCAACGGCATTAAGGCATTAAGGCCTCTATGGACCATGTAGCCTCTATGGACCATGTAGCCTCTATGGACCATGTAGCCTCTATGGACCATGTAGCTGTAGCCTCTATGGACCATGTAGCCTCTATGGACCATGTAGCCTCTATGGACCATGTAGCCTCTATGGACCATGTAGCCTCTATGGACCATGTAGCCTCTATGGACCATGTAGCCTCTATGGACCATGTAGCTGTAGCCTCTATGGACCATGTAGCCTCTATGGACCATGTAGCCTCTATGGACCATGTAGCCTCTATGGACCATGTAGCTGTAGCCTCTATGGACCATGTAGCTGTAGCCTCTATGGACCATGTAGCCTCTATGGACCATGTAGCCTCTATGGACCATGTAGCCTCTACCATGTAGCCTCTATGGACCATGTAGCCTCTATGGACCATGTAGCTGTAGCCTCTATGGACCATGTAGCCTCTATGGACCATGTAGCCTCTATGGACCATGTAGCCTCTATGGACCATGTAGCCTCTATGGACCATGTAGCTGTAGCCTCTATGGACCATGTAGCCTCTATGGACCATGTAGCCTCTATGGACCATGTAGCCTCTATGGACCATGTAGCCTCTATGGACCATGTAGCTGTAGCCTCTATGGACCATGTAGCCTCTATGGACCATGTAGCCTCTATGGACCATGTAGCCTCTATGGACCATGTAGCTGTAGCCTCTATGGACCATGTAGCCTCTATGGACCATGTAGCCTCTATGGACCATGTAGCTGTAGCCTCTATGGACCATGTAGCCTCTATGGACCATGTAGCCTCTATGGACCATGTAGCCTCTATGGACCATGTAGCCTCTATGGACCATGTAGCCTCTATGGACCATGTAGCTGTAGCCTCTATGGACCATGTAGCCTCTATGGACCATGGAGCCTCTATGGACCATGTAGCCTCTATGGACCATGTAGCCTCTATGGACCATGTAGCCTCTATGGACCATGTAGCCTCTATGGACCATGTAGCCTCTATGGACCATAGAGCTGTAGCCTCTATGGACCATGTAGCCTCTATGGACCATAGAGCTGTAGCCTCTATGGACCATGTAGCCTCTATGGACCATAGAGCTGTAGCCTCTATGGACCATGTAGCCTCTATGGACCATAGAGCTGTAGCCTCTATGGACCATGTAGCCTCTATGGACCATGTAGCCTCTATGGACCATGTAGCCTCTATGGACCATGTAGCCTCTATGGACCATGTAGCTGTAGCCTCTATGGACCATGTAGCCTCTATGGACCATGTAGCTGTAGCCTCTATGGACCATGTAGCCTCTATGGACCATGTAGCCTCTATGGACCATGTAGCCTCTATGGACCATGTAGCCTCTATGGACCATGTAGCTGTAGCCTCTATGGACCATGTAGCTGTAGCCTCTATGGACCATGTAGCCTCTATGGACCATAGAGCTGTAGCCTCTATGGACCATAGAGCTGTAGCCTCTATGGACCATGTAGCCTCTATGGACCATGGAGCTGTAGCCTCTATGGACCATGTAGCCTCTATGGACCATGTAGCCTCTATGGACCATGTAGCCTCTATGGACCATGTAGCCTCTATGGACCATGTAGCCTCTATGGACCATGTAGCCTCTATGGACCATGTAGCCTCTATGGACCATGTAGCTGTAGCCTCTATGGACCATGTAGCCTCTATGGACCATGTAGCCTCTATGGACCATGTAGCCTCTATGGACCATGTAGCCTCTATGGACCATGTAGCCTCTATGGACCATGTAGCCTCTATGGACCATGTAGCCTCTATGGACCATGTAGCCTCTATGGACCATGGAGCTGTAGCCTCTATGGACCATGTAGCCTCTATGGACCATGTAGCCTCTATGGACCATGTAGCCTCTATGGACCATAGCTGTAGCCTCTATGGACCATAGAGCTGTAGCCTCTATGGACCATGTAGCTGTAGCCTCTATGGACCATGTAGCTGTAGCCTCTATGGACCATGTAGCCTCTATGGACCATGTAGCTGTAGCCTCTATGGACCATGTAGCCTCTATGGACCATGTAGCCTCTATGGACCATGTAGCTGTAGCCCATACCCGAAAAAAAACCCACCTTTGGACATACATGGTTTTCAAATAAATGCAGCGTGCCTCTGTGCCTCTGAAATGGAGTGGAGTAGAAGTGTTGGGAATCGGAAATACTCAAGTAACGTACAAATACCTAAAAATTGTACTTAAGTACAGTAAGTAAATGTACTGAGTTACTTTCCACTGTTGGAATTGGTAGTGGATGGGATATCCTTATTGAAACAAGGCTGCATGGCGTGCAATAACAACACGAATCTACATCTGCCTCGTTTGATTCCAGTTTGTCAAAGGAAGGAACCAGAAGATTGCCTCTCAGTGGCACGTATAGATGATCAGAGATGCCAGAGCACTGGAAGTGGGATTGACTGACTGTGATGCATGATGGGAGAAACAAACACTTGACACCACAATTACACGGAAAAACACATTCTGTGATTCTGAGCAATTTACCCAGGAACTCATTTAGGCACAAAGAAACACACGGACGCTCCCGGAATGCAAAGTGTGTGTGTATTGTAATGGCTTGCGATTTACCCACCCAACACAAGGGTGATAGCGCGCGGCCGCGCGCACCCACCCACTCTCTCTCTTTCGTGTCACACACACACACACACACACACACACACACACACACACACACACACACAGTGTCTGGACATTTTGACATGCTGGTTCGGGACATTCGCTCATAACCACTGAACTGTTTTTTTTTTTACAGCATTGCATTATTATTTTTTTGGCTGCCCACTCCGACACGATGTTTTCAGCTGCCCACTCCGACACGATTTCAACAGGACGTGGAAGTGGAGTGACACGTTTCACCGTTTCCAGAAAAGGAACCACCTGTCCTGTACAGTCGTCTGATTAGTCTCGCGTAGCCAGACAACTATTCCACAATCTGAATGCTATTTCGGGGCAAGGAAGCTGAGCAAGGAGCAAGGAAGCTGCCATTTCCGTTCACGTATTTTAAAATATATATATTTTTTCCTTTTCTGCTAAGCAACAAGCTTTATATGATTTATATTTATAGTAGGATAAAATGTGCAATGACTGTAAAGACGAAACGGAAATGGAGGAGGCTCCACTTCCACTTCATATTGTACTGCGAGAGGCAACAGTCTGGCAACGCGAGACTACACCGTCTGACCATTGCTGCCGACAGACCCAGCCACACACATAGCTGTCTATAGGAGTGGTTGCACCACTCAAAAATCATAACAAATCATAACAAAGCACTCACTGTCTTCGTCGTCCGAGTCGGCCCGCTCTCCCTCCTCGTCGTCGTCGCCGCGGCTCTCTCTGCCCCCCTGATCGAACTCGGCTCCGATGATGTGCCCATTGAACGTCTCCTCCTTCAGGATCTTCTTCTCGCGGGGCGGCGGCGGCGTGCACGGGTAGTCGTGGAAGCGCGGGAAGAAGTCAGAGATCTGTGGGATGGGCAGGATGGGCCCCGGGCACACGTTGATGGCAAAGTGCTCCTGCATGCTGATCTTCACCGGGGAAGGGGGGGGCAGGGCATGGTGGTGGTGGTGGTGGTGGTGGTGGCCCCGGGGGGCCACGCAGGGAGAGGACGCCGGAGAGGGGCCAGAGGAGGGGGGGGCGCCCGAGGAGGAGGGGGGGATGACCAGGTGGGTGGTGGAGGAGGGGGGCGGCGGGGGGGGCTTCGAGACACTCATGCGGACGGCCGGATGTGACTGTCAATGGGACAGGAGTGTGTGTGTGCATGGGAGGAGGAGGGTGGGGACGTTTGCGCGAGTGTATGTGTGTGTGTTTGGGGGGGGGGGCATGTGTGTGTTTGTGTGTGGCGGGGAGGGGAGGGGAGCGGATGGGCGAGAGAGAGAGAGAGAGGGGGGGGGGGGGATGAAAAAAGATTGAGGTGAAAAGAGGGACAAGGGAGGATCGTCGTGAGTAAAGAACAAGCGATGGGAGAATGAGACGTTATGGGCGGGAAAAATGAGCGAGGATGGTCAGAGGGGACGGAGAGAATTAGGAGGACGCACCGGGGACGAGACAACAACAGACAATAAGAACACAATCACATCTGTATCAGACTGTCTCTCTTTACACTCTGGCTGAGACAACAACAGACAATAAGAACACAATCACATCTGTATCAGACTGTCTCTCTCTACACTCTGGCTGAGACAACAGACAATAAGAACACAGTCACATCTGTATCAGACTGTCTCTCTCTACACTCTGGCTGAGACAACAGACAATAAGAACACAGTCACATCTGTATCAGACTGTCTCTCTCTACACTCTGGCTGAGACAACAGACAATAAGAACACAGTCACATCTGTATCAGACTGTCTCTCTTTACACTCTGGCTGAGACAACAACAGACAATAAGAACACAATCACATCTGTATCAGACTGTCTCTCTCTACACTCTGGCTGAGACAACAGACAATAAGAACACAGTCACATCTGTATCAGACTGTCTCTCTCTACACTCTGGCTGAGACAACAGACAATAAGAACACAGTCACATCTGTATCAGACTGTCTCTCTTTACACTCTGGCTGAGACAACAGACAATAAGAACACAATCACATCTGTATCAGACTGTCTCTCTTTACACTCTGGCTGAGACAACAGACAATAAGAACACAGTCACATCTGTATCAGACTGTCTCTCTTTACACTCTGGCTGAGACAACAGACAATAAGAACACA
This sequence comes from Protomyctophum bolini, assembly GCF_963924005.1. Classification (NCBI taxonomy): domain Eukaryota; kingdom Metazoa; phylum Chordata; class Actinopteri; order Myctophiformes; family Myctophidae; genus Protomyctophum; species Protomyctophum bolini. The sequence continues at coordinate 19,988,467 of NC_137864.1, forward strand.
ATCACATCTGTATCAGACTGTCTCTCTTTACACTCTGGCTGAGACAACAGACAATAAGAACACAGTCACATCTGTATCAGACTGTCTCTCTCTACACTCTGGCTGAGACAACAGACAATAAGAACACAGTCACTGTGTCATCTGTATCAGACTGTCTCTCTTTACACTCATGAGACATGAGGGTCAGGGCTTTACACAGCTGCACAGCTCCAGTGTTTGAGTAATTAATTGTGTGGCGTGCGCTCGTGCATGCTGTGTGCACGTATACACACTTACACAGTGCCATTCCTGTACAGTACACACCCACCCACGCACGTGCAGACCGTGTGCGGTCTGAACAGGAATGGCAGTTGAATGTCCTGTGATATGCCAACGATATCAGCGTGACATTTATATCTTGGGTTCTAGCTGACAACAAAATAACAGCTCGCTCATCTCCGCCGCACGATGGAGGTGTTATGACACGATGGTATCTTCATTTAATTCTCTCTCTCATCTTCCTTTCACATGAGTATAGTCTCTCTCTCTCTCATCTTGCTTTCACATGAGTAGTCTCTCTCTCTCTCTCTCTCTCTCTCTCATCTTGCTTTCACATGAGTAGGCAACTATATTCACGTTGCGCAGCTTGAGCTCTTACTTTGCTACTTATGCTTGTGTTTGTCGGTCAATCGAGTGGAAAGACTTGACGTGCGGGGCGGATAATTGTTCCTTAACCCATTTGGGATGGGAGTGCGTCGCCTGTGTCGCCTCATATAGCTTTAAAACCACTTTTAAACTTTTGCTGTTGAAAAATAGCAGATCTACAAGCTCGTAGCACGCTACGAGGGGAGGGGGGGGTCCCTGGAACAACATATTTTCAGTTGGGGGGGAGGGTGGGGGTCCAGCGGCCAAATACATATAATTTTGGGGGGTCCTCCTTGACATGAAAATGTTTGAGCACCACTGATATATAGAAACAGAGGTTTTTTCCCCCACAAAACTGTCAGGATTTAGAAGACATTTTGTAGAATCTGCTCTCAGTCCTGTAGGGGTTAAATGCCACCTCCCGTAAAAAGGCAATGTGTTTTGATTCAAATGGCAGAGCAGGATGTTATTCAAAGTGCAGCTGCTGCCGTATGGTTTCTGCCGTATACAGAAACCTCCCATCGCCAGATTTCAAACGTTGTTCGTCATTAAAAAACTGCCCCACTTCGTCGTACGACAAATACAGCGAAAACGGCACGGCTTTGGGGCTTCATGGGGTGCGGAACTGATTGAAAATATGTCACTTGTGACCCATGGACCTTGACAAATTTGGATTAATTAATTTCTATTTTCATTTTCATTTTTTTCATGTCCTATGAAAGCAGGGAATCATAGCTTCAAATTGACGTATTGGTTGTTCTGTTTGACCCACCAGTTTTAGAGATACGGTAATGTCTTGCAGATAAATAGCAAGTTGAGAAAACAGGCCTCAACGTTACACTAATAGCTACATGTTTAAGCATGTTTTAGCTATACATGTTTCAGCATATTTTATAGCTACATGTTTAAGCATGTTTTACACATATAGCTACATGTTTAAGCATGTTTTACACATATAGCTACATGTTTAAGCATGTTTTACACCTATAGCTACATGTTTAACACTCCCAGTCCAATCCGGTTACATTATTTGGGTGAACTGCTCCTTTAAACACTTTCCCTGTGGAACCCGACTTTCCCGACCTGATTGATAAGGAACTCTTTCCCTGCTAAACACGCTAAACCCGACTTTTGTTTTATTTATTTTATTCGCCGAGTTTTGATAACTTTTAAGCCATACATGGGTTTCCTCGGACAATCCGTGATATGTCACACGTTTGGATCACGTGACCGGAGGGAAAAAACCCCAAAACAACTTCTCAAGGCTTCTGGGAAATGGAGGCTCAGTGCATTCCAACGGTGAATCATGGGAAATGGAGGCTCAGTGCATTCCAACGGTGAATCATGGGAAATGGAGGCTCATTGCATTCCAACGGTGAATAATGGGAAATGGAGGCTCATTGCATTCCAACGGTGAATCATGGGAAATGGAGGCTCATTGCATTCCAACGGTGAATCATGGGAAATGGAGGCTCATTGCATTCCAACGGTGAATCATGGGAAATGGAGGCTCATTGCATTCCAACGGTGCATCATGGGAAATGGAGGCTCAGTGCATTCCAACGGTGAATCATGGGAAATGGAGGCTCATTGCATTCCAACGGTGAATCATGGGAAATGGAGGCTCATTGCATTCCAACGGTGCATCATGGGAAATGGAGGCTCAGTGCATTCCAACGGTGAATCATGGGAAATGGAGGCTCAGTGCATTCCAACGGCGAATCATGGCGTCCCTCTGTGTCGCTCTGTGTCAGCGTCTTTGTTTTGGATGGCGGTTTTGTGAATAATGTCTCGAACGCGCGATTTTAACGTGGACGATCGCGAAAGGGAGGAGCTACATTGACTGCCGCGTGATTCTTCAAATGCGTGATCAAACATAGCGGCGCTGTCGCTGTGTGTGTTGACCAACCGGACCTATAAGTTACAACATGTACATGGACGTCCACACCAGGGGGGCAGTCAGACCTATAAGTTACAACATGTACATGGACGTCCACACCAGGGGGGCAGTCAGACAGATTTTTGTGAAGCCAATAAAGAAATCGGGACTTCCTGAAAGTTCATATAATGGCCTGTTGTGGCGCTGTCATTGGGGTCCATAGAGGTCCATGTATTTGGGCCCAACTTCACCTAGACTGTATTACCTTAATAAACATGGTCATGAATACTTTCTGCTTCCAGTCACTAGTTTAAAGTCTCATTTCTCATGTCATAATATTCTTTTTTGGAAAATGATGGTCTCATTTATAAAAAAGAATGACCATAAAGTTGCGTATGTTCTGAGGGGCATGGCTACCGTTACAGTCTATGATCGGGAGCACCCCCCGTTCAAGTCAAAATAAAAACCAACGAAGAAGAAGGGGGGAAGTCCCGCCTCGTTGTCTGGGCCAGCCAATGGCCAGCTGGGCCCAAACGGATCTAGAAAGATTTACAATTCAAGGACTGACTGGCTTCATCTTCCATATCAGACCCGGAGAACACTTTGTCCATATTCTTTTACAGTCTATGGTCTACACCAAAAACAGCCAAGGCAAACAACGCGTCACTGTTTGCTTGTAGATGGTTTCCCCCCACATGAGGCATGTGCGTTCACATGATTAACGCCTCAGTGTCCCTGTTCTCAGCAGACCAACATTCTGCAACTCAACGATGATAGCAGATCTACAGGCTCGCAAAGCTTGTATAGATCCGTTTGTACAGTACGTTCCCTTTTTCGGCGAGAGAGATTAGGTGTAGAGGAGGGGCCCCCAGGGGCCAAATATGGGCCCCCAGTCAACAAAGATTATAGGGTTTAAGTGATTAATGGTTAACGACAGCATACAATTTTGCACGCAACTGAAAGTGTACTTTCAAACAAGTAAACAAATAGCCTTTTAAGGAAGCAAAAACAGTATTGTATTTTCACTGTAGTGTATCATAAGACATTCACTACCTCCTTTGGGCACACACAAACACGTGTGTGTGTGTGTGTGTGTGTGTGTGTGTGTGTGTGTGTGTGTGCGCGCATGCATGCGTGCGTACATGTACATGCATGGGTCTGTACAGGAACATCAGTGACTAAATATGTCCTATGATACACCATTTATACCCATGCAGAATCATTTTGGGGGGTTAGCTGATTTTAGCAACCTAAATAGCAGCTCATGCACGTCCTCCAATAATATCGAGTCTCGGCTCACATGCTTCCCCCCAAAGAGCTACTTATTTTGCTCCTTGTATGAAACCAAGTTTCTTTAAAAAAAGAAACCCATGCAAGTAACATCTCTCTGTGCTATTATTGTTATTAAGCTACTGCACACTCACGAGCTCTGACTGGAAGCGCTGCCGCTCATGTGCACGAATTAAACTCGGACGTTCCAATCGTTGTCAATTATACACAAAAAAAGATAATCCGTCTTCCATCCAATGCATGCTTCACGTTCATTCTGTGCCCCGATGAAGGACGCAGAACGCTGGGGAACGACCAGTGACCAGCAGCATGTTGCTCGTACACACTTTCACTCCACGGAACTCTCACAGGACGAGTGCTCATACACATACATGCGCATATGAGGACACATACATACATGCGCACACACAGACACACACACACACACACACACACACACACACACAGGCACAGTTGCGCACACTTACCCAGGGACTGTCTTCATCTGTGCCAGCGCTGCTCCATCTTGTCTGCTCTCTCGCGCGTCCTCTGTCTCTCTCTCTCTCTCACACACACTGGGAAGAAGCGGCGTGCACCACATCAGCTTTGAGTCAATAAATCCTCCCGTGCCCACTCTCTCTCTCTCTCTCTCTCTCTCTCTCTCTCTCTCACCCGCTCTTCATCGCATATATGCACTCCTCGCCTCCTCCTCTGTATCACTCCCCTCCCCTCCCCAACGGGTTGAGTGTGACGTGTCTGCTTAAATTTGCTGTCAGTTGTGCGCACACGCAGCGCATATAGTATAGTGTCACTCACTTTCTCAGCAGCACCGGGGCGATTTAACACAACGCAGAGAGAGAGAGAGGGGCACAGAGAGAGAGAGAGAGAGAGAGAGGGGGGGGGGGCACAGAGAGAGAGAGAGAGAGAGAGAGAGAGAGAGAGAGAGAGAGAGAGAGAGAGAGAGAGAGATGGGGGGGGGGGGGGCACAGAGAGAGAGAGAGAGAGAAAGGGAAAGAGAGAGAGGGGGATAGGGAGAGGGTGAGTGAGCGGGATGGAGATAGAGACGGGCGTCGGGCATTATGAGACTGAAACCCCAAACAGAGACAGTGCATGGCATCATGCATATACAGTATATGCACCATAACATGGTGTGTACATATACAATATACAGTACAAGACAATCTCAGCTCTTCAAGTATAGGTCCAGGTGTCTCCTGTTACAGGCCTAACAGTGTATTTATATTTTATTGTATGGTATTTTACTTTATGTGTTGTATATTATGTAATCTGCCTTGTAAGAATCCTGGGAGCAAATGTCATGGTAAATACCTTTGGTATTGTATAACATACAGTATACAGCAGGGCGTTCTAGTCATTTTTACTAGTTGACTAGTTGCCTAGTTTACTAGTCGACTAGTTGTTTAACTACCTATTATGTAAAAAAAAATATTTGTACATTTAAAAACTGTGTACATTGTTGACTATATAACTATAATCTACCTGATATTGAGGCCTACAAAAATAAAATAAAAAGGAAAAATCTTTTTTCTTTTCTTATCAACTAGTCAACTAGTACCAACAAGGTCGACTAGTTGAATAGTCGACTAGTTGCTTAATGCCCTAGTGCACAGTGACTATACTGTAGAATGCAACCAGACACAAGAAGAAAGAGAGAGAAAGGGAATAGGACCAGCAGGTCAGAAAGAATTGCTAAAAAAAAGATAAATTAAAGCCTGTAGGTATGGAGAGCAAATGAAACGCAAAATCTTCCTGGCCATACTGACCGATTACTCCATGTCAACTGATGAAGACTGTGCATGCGTGCGTGCATGCGCACATATAAGTCCGTGACAGTCTATAAATCCACGTTTGGGTGTGTGTGCATACAGTATGTAATCATCTAGCTGCAGTATAGCACATACAAAATGTGTCACAAACCATGCTTCATGCGTGCATGCGTACTTATACGTGCGTGAAAGGGAGTGGATGAGATCGTCAAGGGACATGTAAAGAAAAGGATGAACCTTGCAGCCAAAATGAGTTGCAAATGATAGATCATAATCAGCTAGTCAAATATTTGACGGAAATTAGGATAGTCGCTCTCCCGGAAAATGTAACAAAAGAAATACACAAGGAAAATAAAACGGGAAAAAAACACATTATCTTGGCTCGGATGGCTGATGAGAGAGAGCTCTCTTTGATTTGGATAAGTAGAAAATAAAAAATGCAGGGCTTTGACAATTTAATGAAGTACCACGGGTTGGCATAACATCAGAGAGCATGTACTTCTCTAACCCATTTAGACCCGAGGACGATAAAAGTCTTCTAAATCCTGACAGTTTTCTGAAACACCTATGTTTCTATGTCAGTGGTGTCACGTTTTCATGTCAAGGACCCCCAGAATGATCTGTATTTGCATGGCTGCGGACCTCATCTGTATTTGGCTCGCTGCTTTAAAACACCAAAAGGATGTTCCCGTCATGAATGGGCTAAGGATACAGTAACGACCGCGAGCATAATCCATTACGTTTATGGTTCAATGGAGGGAGAATGGAATAAATACAATTATACACGTGGGTACAGGCTTGTGCATATTTAAACGTATCTAAACAGCATGATCAGTCATCTCATTACATCTGCTACTCACTCGTATTGGGTTAATGAGCCATTAGACCATTACAGTTACCATTACATTGGGGCACTAACCCCTCCTATGTATTCAGCTATAATGTAGATTTTCGTCTCACACAGACATTAATTAAATTCCCATTGACAATGAATGGAGAACTTTACATCGACTTTCGGCTTAGTGTCTATTTTCGAGGGAGGGGCCTGGGGGGAGGGGGGGTTCCTGGTTCCATCCACGCGTCCTTGAGAAAGACACTGAAGCCCGACTGCCCCCCGGGCACGGTTCAATGGCTTTCCACTGCTCAGGATGGGTATACGCAGTGGACAAATTACAAGGTACAAAGTGCACATTTACTAGGTACGTACACATGGGCAACTGGCGGCCCGGGGGGCCACATGCGGCCGCCCACTTTTGCTTAATGTGGCCCTGCAGGTTAATTACAATAAAATGTTATTGTCTTTATTTATTTTTACATAATTATATAACTAATTGCATTTGAAATTAAATAAAAATGTTCATTTTCAGGATTCCAATTCAAAAATAGCAACAAATTATTCAGGATTCCAATTCAAATGTAGCAAAAAATATAGCTGATCTACAAGCTTAAAACGTGTCACACTGTGACGCGTTTTGAGCTTGTAGATCAGCTATTTTTGCAGTAATATGCAATTTGGCCCTCTGGAGTGAGTGTGGAAATATAGTGGCCCTCTGGAGTGAGTGTGGAAATATAGTGGCCCTCTGGAGTGAGTGTGGAAATATAGTGGCCCTCTGGAGTGAGTGTGGAAATATAGTGGCCCTCTAGAGTGAGTGTGGAACTATAGTGGCCCTCTGGAGTGAGTGTGAAAATACAGTGGCCCTCTAGAGTGAGTGTGGAAATACAGTGGCCCCCTCCATCGACAAAGGTGCCCAACATAATATTCCAATGACAAACAAAGGGGACACATTTATTATGCACTACAACTAATACTACTAAATGACAAGATAGCCATTTGTCAAGATTTTAAAAAAAAAGTCAAGATATCTTTGTAAAGCTTACTGTACCCCACTGTAAACTGCCCAGTGCCCACTTGTGGTGCAGCTACAGTAAAGGTACCAAACGCAGTCTTATATTCAGGCCAATAGGGTAAATATAATTAAGTTGCGGGTGGCATACAATGATGCTCTCAGAATCCTGCTGAGGCTCCCGAGGTGGACGAGTGCCAGTTAAGTAAACAGTTTCCCACTCTGAATGCTGTCCTCTGGAATTTATTATTCAGCTTTAGGACGAGGTTACAAAAAAAAAAAAAAAAGAGAAATTATAATGACAATGAGCATGCCTAAGAACTAAGAAGAGCAGCATCTGGTACTCCTGATTCTAGAAACACTGGAGAGAGTGTCTGTATGTTTCTTTTTAGATTGTTGTATATGTTTTTGTTGGAGCTTTTAACCCATTTAGACCTGAGGACGACTACAAATGCCTTCTAAATTAGTTTTCTGAAAAACCCTATGTTTCTATGTCAGTCGTTCGTCAAAAACGTTCGCTCTGAAAGAATATATATATTCAAAGATTTGCGCCACATTTTTTCAAAAATAGCAGACCTACAAGCTCGCGCTACGAGCTGCACAGAGCATGGCCTATGGCGCACTATCAAGCCCTGGTGGCGTTATGCCAGTCATGTCACCAGTCACACTTTAAACATGGCAGCACGGCTTTTGACAGCCTCTCGGGGGTATAAGGTCCTATATTACTCCCTCGCCGAGCTGTCAAAAGAATTAGGGAGAGAGAGAGAGAGAGCGCTTACAGATACAGCCAGTCAACCATCTCTGAAGCTTCTCCATGTAGCGGGGACCCCCTGCAGATGAGATATACTGAGGGTTCTCCTGTTTTGACAGAAGACTCAACCACGTGTCTGAGTCATGGCTGAATGCTACATGAGTTTTTGGGTAGTTTGAATTGCTTGGAGCAGTGATTTTTTCAACCAGTTGGTCCTTGAGGGGGTTCCAGGTTGGTAACCAAATGGACCTCTTGAGAGTGTAAAATTATAATAAAAAGAATAATGTAGTCATATGACTACATTGGGGTGTAACGAAGTGTCTCTTTAATACGCAGCCTTTCCCTATAGCTACAACGATGTTTGTAATATTGTCTTCAGACACAGACATGTAGAAAACATCAACAGAAAAGCATACTGTAGCTAGCATATTGTGAGAGGGTATGAGGGGTATTATTATTGTTTTAAAGCTGCTATTAGCAATAGTATGTCAATATTCTAATTACTTTTTATTTTATTCAGACAGCCAGCAATTGGTCTCTGTGACACATCTAGGGGCCGCAATCTGCGTTCAAAGATTTTCCTAGAAGCTTTGTCATTGGTCGATTTGCCAGTCTAATTCCTGATTGGTCATTTCGACAGGTTTTTTTTTCTTTTTTAGTTGTTGACCAATGACAAAGCTTCTAGGAACATCTTTGAATGCAGATTGTGTCACAGAGACTAATTTTAGAGCATTTTACTTATTGCTGCCTGTCTGAATACCAAAAAGAAAATAGTATTTCTTATAGCTACTTTAATTATTTGTATAGTGCATTATTTACATTTATTTTCCTTGAAAAGTACTATTCTTTTTTCACATGCATGGTAATTTTTTTGTCTCCACCAGGCCCAAGTATGTTTTGCACTCCTGTGTGTGTGTGTGTGTGTGTGTCCGTCGGACAGCTAATCTCAAGGTTTTGACATTGGCCTCTTAGAGCGCCACCAGGAGGCCGCTTTGTGCAAAAATAAAATGTGGACAGTACACCTACAGATTTTGTCCAAACATCACGCAAATTGGTACACAGTCTCTAAAGCCATTCAACGAAACATGTCTTTCAGATTTTTGCTGAAAAGTGCTCAGTTTCAAACAAAATGCCGCAAATCATGAACACATTGTGTGATTTCCATGAAATTGTGCACGCACAGTCCCACTATGCCGAGGAAGAAATACGACTGGAACATTTTCAACTCAACCTCATGGTTGCCGATTAGTGTTTTTACCTCTAACTGCACGGATCTGTGTAAAACTTTGTATGCACACTCCCTAGAGGCCAAGGAAAAACCTTTGCCTGGAGTTTTTCACATTGGCTTGTAAATTTTTCAGGAGTAGCCTGCTTGGCGCTTTGTACCCGTTTTGTACTCCTCAATGCAGCGTCCGATTGTGGTGAAACTGTGCATGCATATTCCCACTAGGCTGAGGAAGAAATGCCACTTGACAGTTTTCAAATCAGCGTCATGGTGGCGCTACAACAGGCCAAGTCGCGTCTCACACACACATACTGTACACACACACAAACCCACAGACCCACACACCCACACACAGACATTTATATTACTCCTAAACATTTTGCCAAACATCACACACTCCTATCCTCCCGGTGGAGACCTGTGCCCAGAAGGGCACTTTTTCTAGTTTGTTGTTGGATTGATTCCATTTTGTTTATGTAACACCATTCTACCCCTGGGCTCACATTCCACACACTCCAATAATTACCTGAACTATATGACAGCTGTGTCAATCATCATCTCTGCGAGCGTGGATCTCTCGGCCAATCCGACGGTGGGACACCATCGGCATCCAGACATCCCTGAATGAATAGAAAACAGGAATCAGAAAATGTATCTGGCAGCAGAAGCAACACCAAGAGCAGAGTATAAACTAGAATGCTATCTGGCCCTGAACAGAGAACACAGCTGAGCACCGTCCGTGACACAACCTGAGCCGCGATGACAAACACTTCACTAAGTCCGTATTACTTTTAGGACAAGATGTTAAAAAAAATCGATACAAGCACAAGTTCACACAAAGTTTCTTGATGTTTTATCATTAAACATAGTGTTTTTTCCCCTTCCCCTCACATGCCCCCCTGTACTAGTGCTTGTGCATAGTCCTAGGGGAACTTTTGAGAAACACTTTGTCAGAGCATGTGGTTTTCAACCCTTTTCATGTCAAGGTCCATTATTTATTGGGTATTTTTTGAGCCACGGAACCACCATTTGATGAGATTTTGCCTCCGAGACCCAAAACTTAAAATATGTTGTTGTCAATTCCATGCTGTGTTCATGTTGGTACCATTAGGAGAGATAACAGGCAAACGTTGAATTGTGTAAACCTCTTTAAAATTAAGTAATGCAGGTGTTTAACAATAATGCAACTCTTGAGAGCGTAAAATGAAACCAAATTTGGTTTTCCATTTTACGCTCTCAAGAGTTAAAGTTATATATATATGTGTCCATTCGGTTACTATAACTCTCCATCATTTAGCTGGGGACCACCTGGAACCCCCTCCAGGTCCACTGGTGGTCCACGGGCCACTGGTTGAAAACCACTGGTCTAGAGGAAAAGGTCATGCATGGGGACGGTCGTGTCTGTACAACTAACAGTTCAGGATCATCAGGTGACTCAAATCAATATGTTACAGTTTACACCTGGGATCATGAACATGAGAACACGCTTGAAAACTGAAAGTTTGAACTGACGGACGGTGGAGCTGCCAGAGGAAAGGTCTTGGGGTCCTCAAAGTCAATACAGCATTTTATTTATTTTAGGAGCATGAATTTGCAAAGCAAATATTTCATGGCAACCTGGCATTACCTTTTGCAAAAATGTTTGGTCAGAATCGGGGCTGATCGTGCAGGCCACTATAAGATAAAGGACATGCTGGGCTCAGCAAAATCAATAGGCTTTCTCCTCCAAAGGAGCATAAATTTGCACAGAACATTTCTATGGCAAAATTGACTTTTTGAGATACGATGGTCACAGACAAGCAGATGGTATTACATAACCTGCTTGGCACTGGCAGAGGTAAAAAATAAATCTATATAAAATATCACACAACACGACAAAAGAGTAACATTTTCATAATGTTGATCATGTTCTCTTGAAACTGGATTCCCTGCTATGCTATTATTCTCCAGACCAGTGGTTTTCAACCGGTGGTCTGGGGACCACCAGTGTTCGTTGAAGGGATTCCAGGTGGTCCCCGTGCTAAATGATGGAGTTGGTAAATGAATGGACTCTTGTAGATCTTTAACTCTTGAGAGCGTAAAATGAAACCAAATGGACCTGTGCAGGTCCATTTGGTTTCATTTTACGCTCTCGGGTGCGTGGCTCAAATGCCCCCAAAAAATAATGGGCCCCGATATGAAAATGGTTGAAAAGCCCTGCTTTAGACAGCTAATCTAGGAACTTGGTATCAGTCTGCACCTAGCATGTTGCCGGGAACCCCTTTTGGTGTTTTAAGGATTACTAGAACTGTACGTGCCCGTCGCAGTCGGCCACCGGCCTACTTGGGAACGATGCAACTTGGGAACCTAATGATATACGTTGTCATAGCACCCGTTTTAACTGTCAGCAGGTGTTCCACATGGAGATCTGTGGATGTGCCTGTGTGTGACGACTGCAAACTCACTGGGAAAAGTGGGCAAACTGACTGGGAAAAGTGTACTTGGCAATCCATTTTATTGGTTGAGCCTCAATTGGCTGAGGCTGGAAATTGCACAGGTGAAAGGAGTTGGCCTCATTAGGCCCACTGGCAGAGCCTGGCCCAGGTGAAAGGAGTTTGCCTCATTAGCAGGGGTGAAAGTGGGCCGGGGCGGTCCGGAGCTCCGACCCGGTAAGACCTGACCGGCCGGAACGCGCCGGAGCGCACCGGAGCTATCAAAATACTATATTAAATAACCTGCCACGGTGCCCACAAACGGATGTCCATGAGGAAAACAATCAAAACATAATCTACTAACGTCAGAATCGAGTTTTCTTAATAAAAAGTGCTTCTGAATTGTAACAGTGTGTTTGTGTCAGCCAGCGTAATGATGTTGTTATTTTATTAAACCACCACCGCACGCCACGGACTGGAGGAGAGAGAAGAGTTTCTCCCTTCGGCTGGCTCACAGTAGTGCCGTGCTGCAGCGCCGTGTAGGCAGTACCAGTCACGTTCGGAAATAGAGCACTGAGCGCTACGACGAATCCACCAATGTTCAAACCATGTTTCTGGTTGGCTGACGAGACTGGCACAACGCAATACTTAGTTCTGATTGGTTCAGAAAAAAAACAAAAACAAAACAGGAAACTAAATGAAATGCAGGCGGCAACTGTTTTGAGAAGTAAACTAAAAAGTCAGTAGAAGAATGCGCTAAAAATATATATAAGCAAAATGGCAATGCAACCAACATTAGCTCAGCTCTTTAAGAGAAAGGAAAGAGTTGAAGAAGATAATGTCATTAAAGACAAAGATAGAAAAACAACCAAGACCATAGGCAGAAGTGGCAGCAGAACCTGCACCAAGCACAGGTAATAATAATAATAATATCACTGATACTCAAATACGCTTTACATGTGTCTGGGGGAAGGGGATCCAGAGCAGGTTGCTGGGCAAAGGAAGAGCAGCTCACTCAACGGGTTGCATGGCTCGCCGTGACTCAGGACAAGAGGATAAGGATTACTACTTTAGGGTTAGGCCTCTGTGGACGTTGTTTTAAGTGTTCTGTTCTGTTCTGTTACCTGCTCTGCTCTATCGATCCTCAACTAAAATATTAGGAGATGGAGTTTGGGGTAATTTTATTTTGCACATTGACAAATTAAATTCTTAAATGATAATCTGTTTCTCGTGTATGCCTCGAATACAAAACTGATCAAATTCAGGTTTGTCTGTCTTAGACTAGTACATGGGCTTATTATAGATATCTGGTATATGGTTGAAGCATTCCATTTCCTTGTGATTATGGTATAAATAGGACAGGAGTAGGACTTGTTACAATCAATCATGTTATAGTAAGTGTAATGAAATAGGTAGCCTAATGCAGGTGTAAGACCGGTTTTGTATAACTGTGCCAAAAAATGCAGTTTTCTATGCATTTCAGAGGTACTGTGGGGTTTGAACCCCCAATGTTTTTCCAATGTCATCGCAGAATGACATTTCTGGGAGCTCCTGTAAGAAATGAAAGCCACTTTCACCCCTGCTCATTAGGCCTACTGGCAGAGCCTGGCCAGAGCCTTTTGTGGTGGTTCTGGAGAACTGTGGGTTAGACAGACTGCACTGCACTCCCTGCGGGGGTGTGGATCAAGTGTGTCAAATGTGAAGTCGCTGGGTCATACGGTTCACGAGTTACGTGCACACGTGCACGCACATACACACGCACGCAGACAGAGACATGGCGCATTTATAGTAGGATGTTTTACTTTATCTATTGAAAGATAGCAGATCTATAAGCTCGTAGCGCGGTCTTGTAGATCGTAGATCGTCAATGGGATTCTCTCTTGGCAATATCTGTAGAGGGCACAGTGGAGTAACAAAGTATATATATTTTTTCTTCCGGCGAAATAAATTCCTTTTCTGGCCAAAAAGTATTTTTATATGTGTGGTGGGGGGCTCAGAGTGCATCCACCGTGGACAGTAGGCTTATCACAAACCATTTTGTATTGGCGAGTAGCGAAATCGTTCTTTGTATTTTTGCAGAAGTCGAGAGGCTGTCATGTGGCGGCAGGGAATGGAGAGTCCCATAACCTTAAAGGAGAATTCAAGGTTCAAGGTTCAAGGTTGTCTTTATTTGTCTCCCTTGGGAGAAATTTGTCTTGGAGACAGAGTCACAGCTGCATACAAATAACAGACACGGTCACATACGAAAAGGAAAAACACCATGAAACACCCACATACACAAAACAGAGATATTGCACACATTCCCTTGATAAAGTGCAACTATTCAAAAAAACATGCTTTTGGCAAGTCAGTAAAGTGCATTCGGCAATCTCTGATCGAGCATTTTGCCATGCTAGAAGGCTTTCTTACCTTTATTTGTAGTTCCCACCAAAGAGGTCCAGGTGTTATTTTGTGCAAAAGTGCATTATTGTCTATTTCCCCTAATATAAACCCTCAATGGGGGTTGGGTTTTTGTGTTAATTCGCTTATTTCCATTGAAATGAGTAGTAAAGTGTGCTGCTTGGGATACTATTTACATTATGAAGAGAGGAAGAAAAATTATTTTTGAGCGATGGAAATAAGCACATTAGCACAACACCCCAATGCCTCATTCAATTCAATGCAATTCAATTCAATTAATTAATTGAGGGCTTATGGTAGTGGAAATAGCCAATAATGCGCTTTTGCTGAAAATAACACCTGGACCTCTTTGGTGGGGACGTAACAACTACAAATAAAGGGAAGAAAGCTTTCTAGCATGGAATTCTCCTTTAATGCAACGGCATTAAGGCTATGGTCTGGACCAGAGCTACATGTTGCCGAAAGCTCAAAGTCATCTTGACACAGGACTATCAAGCAACAATGATGTCCTATAATAGATTCACCATGGACTCACTATATCTAAATTGCAAAGAGAGACGATTGGGTGACAATGCAGTGACAGCAACAATGGGCAAATCGGACAGAGTTTACTGGCGAACCAGATGCCGCTTTCTGTCACAGTGACCCACCCTGCAGCACGGAGATCCGTCTGCAGCTTTCAGCGGTCAAGCCTAGTCTATAGTCTATTGGATGAGTAATCAATTGTGCTTGACGAATGTAGTCAGACAAAGGTGCTGAATTATTGATTATTCCCACATCCCCAGGATACAGATTAGGTATCAGATTGATTGGTATCCAACTAAAGAAAGTGTTGTTGTCCACATTGAGTCACAGCAGCCAGAGGGAGTATTTATGGCAAGCCGGGGAAAGTCAGTTTTTGATCTATACTTGAAAAGCAAAATGTTTTGGATTTGCTCAGCCCCCATGGCTCCGTCCTGGACTGCAATCTTTGAAACCTTTTCATTTATCTCTGTAAGAGAGAGAAATATTGTAGATGTCTGCTGATGTCTCACACTCTCACTGTCACTGTCAGGGGCACTGCCTTCTTCCTTCCTCCCCTACTAGGATGCAGTGTAAATGTAACAAGCCACACCGTCACACGCACTCCCAGTGGGAGACTAGAGAGTGCTTGGAAAACTTAAATACTTTAAAGAGGCTTAACTAAGCGTCTGTGCGATAATTGCTCTCTTACTTTGAACATGAATTTACATCAAAAGGCAGACGTAGTTTTCCCTGAAACCACACACAACATTCACTCATCATCCACCCAGGTTTATTTTCACACTAGGGGGGTGTTAGAGCAATATATTATTTATGCCCCAAAATCTATAAATCTCACACTATTAAGGCAACCGGACGGTTCCACGGGCTGCACAAGGTGCCCTTTTTTTCACATGAGCACCTGCCCCTCTAAATGTCTGTGCATGCCACTGGTTATCATCCCTGCCTGCTCACCTGTTTATAATAAATCACGTGTAGCCTCTGTTTATTATGACCTGTCGGAGATGAAACTGACATGGAAACCTTGTCATTTCTTCTGCCACGCACACTCGCTCTATTAAAGAAAAGGCTCCAATTATCCTAGTTGCTCCAGTGATTTATTATAGGCTACCTATTATTCTCTTTTTTACTTTGCTTCTGTTTCAATTGATAAACAACAGCAAGACTTTATTGTTGAAGATGCCATGGTGTTAAAGGTGCTGTATAAGTGACGTTGTTTTTGCAATAAAACAAAATGTTATTGGTTAAATCGCTGAAGCTCTACAGTATATTATGATAAGCATGGCTATCATAATTTACAATTTAGGCATTTAGCAGACGCTTTTAATCCAGAGCGATTTACAGTAGGGATGGAGCTCGTTAATTCTTATTGATAACGATCACCTTATCGATCAGGCTTATCGAGCTAATACAACTAACTAACTAATACAAATACAGAACATTTCTAACAGGAAATTTGACCTGTTTACCAATAAAATAATATTAAAGAAACTGTTAAAATTAAAATTGTTGTTTACCCTGGCAGTGCCGGTTGGCAGGTATCAATACACTTTTAGAACAACATGTTTGTGCCCGCGTGGGTGATTACATTTATTTATTGATCGGCTCTTGTCTTGATTGTTTAAACATGGCGTCATGGAAAGCTATGCTCGATAACAGGCTTGATAAGCCCAAAGCTTATTGATAACGGGTACTCAATAAGCTTGTTATCGGATTTTTCCGGGTATCGGGCGGTTATCGAGCTCCATCCCTTTACAGTAAGCAGGAACAACAACATGGTAATGCATAGAATTTACTAAAATAGTCCTCAAGAATCATACGCAAGAATACAGTGGAATATCTAATAAAACTATAGACACGTATACTCTGTGCTATTTCTACAAAAATGTCTATCTAATTTACATAAGTTGAGCCTTTGCATATGCCTGTAAGGTCAACGAAGGCTAGGGAAAGTGCTACGGGCTAAGATATAGTCTGAAGAGGTGGCTTTTCAGACTATACAGTACGGCGGAAGATTGGGGAGAAGTGCATTCCATAGTTTTGGAGCCAGAAGGGAGAAGAGTTTGGGGGACGTGTGGAACGTACGTCCCAGCGTTTTAAGTGAATGTAGTGGCTACACTGTTTGTTCAGTTAGTTGCTGTTAGTCAGTTGTTTGAATGTATAATATGTTTATTAATCCATTTGACGTCTTTTTAACTCTTTGTACTGCTATATAATAGGCCTACTTAAACAAAACATTTCTGTGAAAATATTCAATCAGCCTCAATCAATCCTACAGTAGGCCTACAGTAAATACACAGTACATATGTAGACAAAAATTACGAACGAAAATGCTTACAAAACAAGTGGGTTTTTAGCAGCTTGTTAAAGGCATCGACAGACTCTGCCCTTAATAGGGAGAGTGGTAGTTCGTTCCATAAGGAAGGGGCTACGAACGGCTACGAACCTTTTGTTCTTAATTTTGTTTTAGTAACAATGAGAAGGTCTTTGCCTGAGGACCTAAGTGTTCTCACATTAACCTTAGGTGTTAACAATTCAGTTAAATAAACTGGAGACAGTCCGTGCAGAACTTTAAAGGTGATTAACACAATTTTAAAAACAATTCTGCAGTCGATTGGAAGCCAATGTAAGTACTGGAGTGATATGAGAGGGTTAGAGTTTTAGTTAAAGGTCTGGCAGCTGCTTTCTGCACCAGCTGGAGGCGGTGAATTGAGGAGCGACTAAGAGAGCATGAACTAAGTACAGTACATGAACGTATTGCTATAATGATACCAGATAGATGCCTAAACAAATGTGATATTTCCCCTTACATTGATGGGTAAATTTGAACGCAAGTCTCCCCAAATGCAACACATCATGCTAAATATAATTATTTCCATCATAAATTAACTGTATGGGACTACAGTACATGCAAACAATATGGGTGCGTTCGGAAATGTGCACCGGGAGTGCACTGGCATATTAGTTTGTATTGGCAGTGCGCTCAGTGTGCCTATAACCGAACGCACCCTTTGTCTGAAAACAGTAAACACACACACACACACACACACACACACACACACACACACACACACACACACACACACGCATACACTCTCCACGCCTTTGTGGTGCTGAAAAACATAATAGGGTTCAGCAGTGGGTTAGCTCACTCAGCACAGCTTACACTGCAACATATAAGCCTTACCTCCAGGATATCGTCTTTCTTGACTATGTGCAAACAAAGTGCATAATTCGATCAAAACAAACATGATGTAATGAATTATGAGTTCAGAGTGGGGCACTTCTGGCGTCCTCATCACAAACATGCTGGACCGCACCTGAAGTCAATCACCCTGATTGTGAAACCAATTTGTCAGCCTTCTGATTGCTCCCTGACTGACTAACCAGCAGGCTCTTTCTGCCTTAATTGTTCCGCCCTGGTTCTGCCTTTGAATTTGCTAAAACATCATTTTTTTGGAGAAAAGAATTACTAAAAACAAACATATGTCCATGCAGTCACCATGCTGCACCTGTGATGTACCTTTTTACTGACACCAAGTTTAAAATAAGAATTTAATGCACATGCAGGATATCAATAAGAAGCAACTGAAAAACACCTTATTTCAATGGTAGTGGATGGAGGAGAGAAAGGATTTTTGTCCAACCACGAAACGGCAACCAATGGGTTCAAAGAGGGGCACAACCACAGGCGGGACATTTAGCAGATGCTCTTAGTCCAGACTCCAGAGCGACTTACAGTAAGCAAGAAAAAAAAAACATGGTAATATATCAAATACATCATACGTCATCATGAATCATACGTGGAATCTATATGTGTATACACTATACAGTGCTATGTCTACATAAAGTGCTATTTAAGTTACATAAGTTGAGCCTTTGCATACGCCTGTAGGAGGTCGAGGCGAGTCTGAAGAGGTGCATTTTCAGACTGCAGCGGAAGATTGGGAGTGAATCTGCAGTTCTGATTGCAATGGGAAGTGCATTCCATAGTTCTGGAGCCAGAAGGGAGAAGAGTTTGGGACGTGTGACAAAGGGTGAATTGCAGTTGTGAATCATGACTATGTGCTGCGATTGTTTTTCTTTTTCTTTTCTTTTTTAGCTCAAGCTATTTCTGATGCTGGTGCTGAGTGCACTTTGAATTCCAGCGCGTTCCTCCAGACTGTGCTGGTTGCTGGGCATTAGCCACTAGCCAGACTGCATAACGTAGAGCAGTGGTCCGGCCGGGACCCCCAGGGGTCCTTGAAGGAATTCCAGGGGGTCCCCAGCTAAATGATAGTTTGGAACCAAAAATGGACCCTTATAATGGGTCTGTAACTGAGGTCCATTTGGTTCCATTTGTACACTCTCATAGTTAAATTAAGAGGGTCCGTAGACTAATGCATGTGGGGGTCCTTGAAATTAAACGGGTTGAGTATCACTGCTAGAGCCGTAAAAGAAAATTAAATTATGGGGTCCGCGAGCTAATAAGATATTGATATTACATTGTTTTTGTACCTGATTTCAGTAAATACTATAGGAAAAAAATGCCTAGTTTTCCTGGATTGGGGACCAGATGGGGAGACCTGCGTTCATTAATATCAGCATTTAGAGCTATTTAACACTCATTTTGACCAATTGTTTTAATAATTAATTCATAGCACTGACGGAAGTTCACAAACACAGAACAAAAACAGCCATATACATGTACTGCACTGTATGCATGTATGTATGACTCTCACACATACAGGCACAAAGAAAACAAAAACATAATGATAAAGTAGCATCTCATGTACAGTACATATCCCTGAAGCCACACATTAGCAGATGAAAGCATCCAGGTTGCTCATGACTCTAACATGAATGTTCCACTTCCTCCCACCAGAGACGGAGTGACACAGAAAGAGAGGCAGAGAGGGAGTGGAAGAGAGGGTGAGAGAGAGAGAGAGAGAGAGAGACAGAGAGAGAGAGACAGAGAGAGAGAGAGAGAGAGAGAGAGAGAGAGAGAGAGAGAGAGAGAGAGAGAGAGAGAGACAGAGAGAGAGAGAGAGAGAGAGAGAGAGAGAGAGAGAGAGAGAGAGAGAGAGAGAGAGAGGGGACACAGGGGGGCTAATTCTTGATATAATTATACTCTGGTATTATTATATAGTGTCGCTTGCCGAAAATAGACGATATCCAAACTCACCGTTAATTCCGTAGCTTGGAGATTGCCTATATATTCATGTCGTCTTACGACGAAGTGTAAATCTATGAAGGCTATGAAGACAATAAGTGGTGGTTTGAGAAAGATAATTTCCCCCAGTCCTTCTGCATGGCCAGATAATCTCCACCCTATTACTTCAGCACAAAGCAGCACTGGTCCTCTATTATAATACGCAGCAGCCTGACATTAACCACACACAGTACGGTACTGTAGCTCCCATGCAGATAAACTCCTCTTCTATTTACATACTGCCAAGTAGGCCCTATATGCCCAACATACTGTAATAAACACATACATAATTCCCATTTGGAGTGCGGAGGGGTGAAAAAGTCACATCATTCTTGTGATTTACATCCAGAGTACAGCTGCTTGCGTGCGTCCTACACTCACCCTTGCGAGTGCAAATAATGTGCCTCTGCTTATCTCGAATGCTGGAAAGTTCTGCTTTAATTGTGGGTCGACAGAACTCTCGTTCTATACCTGGCTGTGAGGTCCTGCCTTCTACACGTATGTGTACTGTACACTGTTGTGTGACATGTGGAAGTTCCTTCTGCATTGAATCTAGCAACAATTACTATATTTGTTATCATATGTGATGTTTGATAGTATTACATGTACAATACATAATGTACTGTAGGCCTATGCTATATACAGTGTAAGGTCTGATGACTCATTGATGTATATTCATTCAGCAGTAAACTGTACGAGATGATAGACTGAATATTTATCGACAGACTGTACATACAGTGTGTTGTACAGGGCAGATTCAAACTATGGTCCTGGGTGTGCACTCGGGACCACTTGGCAGATGTTGTGGTAATATAAATGCTGCATAAACCGTTCCCGCGAGCGCATCACACAATCCCTCCCTGAGAGCACATGGAGGTACAGTATAGTCTCAGGAGTGTACTCGGATACGGATCACTGCAGTGTGAAAGCATTGAATACAGTGGAGTGAAGTGTACTCGGATACGGATCGCTGCAGTGTGAAAGCATTGAATACAGTGGAGTGAAGTGTACTCGGATACGGATCACTGCAGTGTGAAAGCATTGAATACAGTGGAGTGAAGTGTACTCGGATACGGATCACTGCAGTGTGAAAGCATTGAATACAGTGGAGTGAAGTGTACTCGGATACGGATCACTGCAATGTGAAAGCATTGAATACAGTTGAGTGAAGTGTACTCGGATACGGATCGCTGCAGTGTGAAAGCATTGAATACAGTGGAGTGAAGTGTAATCGGATACGGATCGCTGCAGTGTGAAAGCATTGAATACAGTGGAGTGAAGTGTACTCGGATACGGATCACTGCAGTGTGAAAGCATTGAATACAGTTGGGTGAAGTGTACTCGGATACGGATCGCTGCAGTGTGAAAGCATTGAATACAGTTGAGTGAAGTGTACTCGGATACGGATCACTGCAGTGTGAAAGCATTGAATACAGTTGAGTGAAGTGTACTCGGATACGGATCGCTGCAGTGTGAAAGCATTGAATACAGTTGAGTGAAGTGTACTCGGATACGGATCACTGCAGTGTGAAAGCATTGAATACAGTTGAGTGAAGTGTAATCGGATACGGATCGCTGCAATGTGAAAGCATTGAATACAGTGGAGTGAAGTGTAATCGGATACGGATCGCTGCAGTGTGAAAGCATTGAATACAGTTGAGTGAAGTGTACTCGGATACGGATCGCTGCAGTGTGAAAGCATTGAATACAGTTGAGTGAAGTGTACTCGGATACGGATCGCTGCAGTGTGAAAGCATTGAATACAGTTGAGTGAAGTGTACTCGGATACGGATACGCCGTAGTCTGAAAACCCACCTTTTCAGACTCCATCATGGCCCATAGCACTTACTCTACCCTAGATAGCACTTCTGTAGACTTAGATAGCATTTGAAACAGACTTATAGCATGTTATGTAGACAGCACTAGAATTGCATTGTATATAGTCATAGCACGCCATAGTACATATGTATAGCATAGTAGTATATATGTATAGTTCATACGTATAAGTTTCATTATATAGATATTCCACTGTTACTTTCTTAGCTTACGCATGTTTCATGATGAATGTTTTTATGTGATGTATTCCCATGCTTTTGTTCTTGCTTAATGTAAGTCGCTCTGGATTAAGAGCGTCTGCTAAATGCCTAAATTGTAAATTGTAAATTGGATCGCTGCAGTGTGAAAGCATTGAATACAGTGGAGTGAAGTGTACTCGGATACGGATCGCTGCAATGTGAAAGCATTGAATACAGTTGAGTGAAGTGTACTCGGATACGGATCACTGCAGTGTGAAAGCATTGAATACAGTTGAGTGAAGTGTACTCGGATACGGATCGCTGCAGTGTGAAAGCATTGAATACAGTTGAGTGAAGTGTACTCGGATACGGATCACTGCAGTGTGAAAGCATTGAATACAGTTGAGTGAAGTGTAATCGGATACGGATCGCTGCAATGTGAAAGCATTGAATACAGTGGAGTGAAGTGTAATCGGATACGGATCGCTGCAGTGTGAAAGCATTGAATACAGTTGAGTGAAGTGTACTCGGATACGGATCGCTGCAGTGTGAAAGCATTGAATACAGTTGAGTGAAGTGTACTCGGATACGGATCGCTGCAGTGTGAAAGCATTGAATACAGTTGAGTGAAGTGTACTCGGATACGGATACGCCGTAGTCTGAAAACCCACCTTTTCAGACTCCATCATGGCCCATAGCACTTACTCTACCCTAGATAGCACTTCTGTAGACTTAGATAGCATTTGAAACAGACTTATAGCATGTTATGTAGACAGCACTAGAATTGCATTGTATATAGTCATAGCACGCCATAGTACATATGTATAGCATAGTAGTATATATGTATAGTTCATACGTATAAGTTTCATTATATAGATATTCCACTGTTACTTTCTTAGCTTACGCATGTTTCATGATGAATGTTTTTATGTGATGTATTCCCATGCTTTTGTTCTTGCTTAATGTAAATCGCTCTGGATTAAGAGCGTCTGCTAAATGCCTAAATTGTAAATTGTAAATTGGATCGCTGCAGTGTGAAAGCATTGAATACAGTGGAGTGAAGTGTACTCGGATACGGATCGCTGCAATGTGAAAGCATTGAATACAGTTGAGTGAAGTGTACTCGGATACGGATCACTGCAGTGTGAAAGCATTGAATACAGTTGAGTGAAGTGTACTCGGATACGGATCGCTGCAGTGTGAAAGCATTGAATACAGTTGAGTGAAGTGTACTCGGATACGGATCGCTGCAGTGTGAAAGCATTGAATACAGTTGAGTGAAGTGTACTCGGATACGGATCACTGCAGTGTGAAAGCATTGCATACAGTGGAGTGAAGTGTACTCGGATACGGATCACTGCAGTGTGAAAGCATTGAAAACAGTTGAGTGTACTCGGATACGGATCGCTAGTTGAATGAAGTGTACTCGGGGTGGAAGAATCAAGGCGAATGTGAATCATGGCCAGCGGGGAACCAGGCTACCGTATTCGGGAACAGTTTGAATCAAACAAACAACCCTCATAGCGTCATAGTCTGAGCCTAATGCTTGTTCTCATCTTGATTTGGTTTAGGCTCTTATCCGTCCGTACCCAGGGCTGGATTAGCACCTCTGAGGGCACTGGAGCTCGAAGGGCACTCCTGCACATTCATGGGCAGACCCGAGCGCAAAATGTTGGCGGTTTTGTGTGGGTTTTTATGCAGTATTTTGGCCTATTCCCGGCCGCCTCCCCCGCCCCAGAGTGACAACCAGGCAGTAACAAACACATTAAACATAGTAAGCAAATGGGTGGGAGTCAGAGAATCCACCAGTGCCAGACATTGTATTTCAGTGTTTTTACTTTTTTTTTTGTCGAGCCACCTGACGTGCTATGTGTGCCGAATAAAAACAAAGCCATGGATGGCGGACGCGCTTCTTTTATTCACCCAGAATCACCTCTCCACCTGACCTGAACAACAGCCAATCTAGCGCATTGTTGATGCTTCACGGCACGCACAATTGCACTTTACAGCTGCATTCTCACCAACAATAAATACACTCATTTTGACTCAATATTTTTTGTAGATAATAACAAAATGGAGCTAAAAAAAAGTGCCCATATAACGGTAGATGATCTTCCATCCCTGTACAGCTATTATTGTGTTTCACTCTTCTGCTGCTGCTGCTATGCCACCTGAATCCCCCCCCCCCCCCACCCCGGGGATCAATATAAGGTACAATGGTAAATGATGCATTC
The DNA here is from genome assembly GCF_963924005.1 of Protomyctophum bolini. Taxonomy (NCBI): domain Eukaryota; kingdom Metazoa; phylum Chordata; class Actinopteri; order Myctophiformes; family Myctophidae; genus Protomyctophum; species Protomyctophum bolini. The sequence goes on from NC_137864.1 coordinate 20,012,619, forward strand.
ATTTATAAAGTGCCTTTCTCCAAAGCACTTTACAATGTGCACTGCATTCTAATGCCCTGCATGCATTCACACACGTTTACACAGCGACGCCTGCATGCAAGAAGGCCCCATTGGGAGCAAAAAGGGCTCGCATGCTGCCCCCTGTTCATCTGTTCATGGATGGCAACGGATACGACCTGATGATGAAGCCTGTATTGACATTCAGAACGACGTCGTGCACCCCGAAGGCATACATTGACATGATTTGGCTCCTGTGGCTTCCTTCTGCATACTTCTAACGCCGCCCCTGAGACGCACCAAACGGACCAGCCTGGATGTGGCTTGAGGCGCAGTGGAAGCACTTTGTTCCTCACCGTTGGGAGCGGTTATAAGGGTGTCTCGCTGAAGGACACTTCCACACAAAGCCAGGAAGGAGGAGGAGGAGGAGCCAGGCAGGCACGCAGGCATCCAGAACGGGAACCTATACCACTTTCGAACTAACACGGACACTCGATACCAAGTCAGAGCCGGGCCGGGTTTATCTGATCTGGTGTTAATCTGACTGGTATACAGTCATTTCCATACTTGTTAAACTAGTCAGTGCCTTGTGGTGGTGGGCAGAGCCATAGAGGAAGACATGAGTTACGACAACTCCGTTCACTTCATGGGGCCAGTCTAATGGTGGCTCTCCTACATTCATCTACAGACTTCTATTGGCGAAGAGCATAGCGAACAGTCACAATGTCCTGGACCGGAAGTTGGCGGAATGCACTGGACTCGGGCAACAGTCCAGCTTTAATGATCTTAAATCCCTGTGTTTTAGATCGTTTTTGACATTACAGAGACTTTAGTTGTCACTGTACGATACTTTAAGCAGTTGTCATGTTGCACAAATACAGTAGCTAAAAATAAATAGCACAAATATCTCTTATTTGAAAAGATATGCCAGGGACCCCCATAAGAGAAGATTTCTATGGCTCTAGCAGAGATTCTCAACCCGTTTAATTTCGAGGACCCCCAGTTTGACATGCATTAGTCTATGGACTGAAAGAATAAGGTTGTGAATACAAGCGGCCGAAATGAATTTTCTCCGACGGGTGGCGGCATCTCCCTTAGAAATAGGGTGAGAAGTTCAGTCACACCTGAGAGACTGGGAGTAGAGCCGCTGCTCCTTCGCCTGGAAAGGAGCCATCTTAGGTGGTTCGGGCATCTGGTTAGGATGCCTCTCGGGCGTCTCCCTAGGGAGGTCCGCGATGCACGTCTCACTGGGAGGAGACCCCGGGGCAGACCAAGGCGCAGATGGAGGGATTACATCGACTCACTGGCCTTGGAACCTCTCGGGATCCCCCAGGAGGAAGTCACTAATGTTGCGTTGGAGAGGGAAGTCTGGAGCTCTCTGGTGGAGCTGTTGCCCCCGCGACCCGACTACGGATAAGCGGTTGAAGATGGATGGATGGATGGATAGTCTACGGACCCCCATTTTAATGGCATTTCTATCTCTGGGACCCCCAATTTATATTGTAAAATCAATGTTAATTTTACTCTGAGAGTGTACAAACTGAACGGAATGGACCCTAATGGGACCCTAATGGGTCCATTTGGTTCCGTTTGTTCAGAGTTACAGATCCAGGATCCGTTTGGTTCCAAACTAACATTTAGCTGGGAACCCCTGGTGGTCCCGGGCCCAGACCCCACTTTGGGAACCACTGGTGTAGTCTACCGGTATATGCTATATATATGTACTGTAGTATGGCGTGGCGAAGTTTATGAAAAAGCATATGCCGCCTGCTAACCATTTCATCCATTGAACACACATATAGCGTATAGCCTAGCCTAAGATTTAGACTCTCGTACAGTAGATGTATTTTATCGATTCTGACATTTTCAATCTACGAGAGCCTATAGGGTTTCTCGCCACACGGTTGGTAGAACGGCACCGCACTGCCTCCGTAGAGCTCTGAACCCTGCTGCCCCAAATGTTCGATTTCTTTGCAGAATGAGTTTGAAAAAAAAAACTAAAACTAAAAAACGCAGTAAAGAAGTGTTTTAACGTTTTAATCCATTCTATCTCGGAATCTGTACTGTTTTTCGTCTTGCAGCTGCGAAACAGAGCCCCCATGTGGCTTGCTCTTTGCCCTTCCTTTGAACAGAAGGTCAATTAATTCCCTGCGCATGTCGCAGAGGGAATAATTATGGTATACTGTCTGAAAGAAATAATCAAGAAAAACGTAGGCTACAGCACTGCACACACATGCACTCGCCCACTTGTGGAGAAGTGGAGAAGGATGACTCATATACACCTCTGTAGACAAAGTCCTGCATGGTTTTTGCATGACATGAACTCTCATAATGTGCATTTGTTGGAGTTCATGAGCAACAACAAATTTACCCCCCCCCCCCCCTCCAAGCGGAGTAGAGCCATTGTCTATTAACATGAAAAAAATAGGCTTTCTGCAGCCCACTCCCTTGGGGTGAGGAAGGGTGGCAGGGGTCATTTTGACCGGAAAACAAGATGGTATAAGTACGCCTAAATCCATATTTAGATAATGTTTCAGGTGAAAGGTCACGGAAGGGTGAACCTTCTGAGAGCTTCACGGGCAAAGATAATCAACTTCAAAATCTCAAAATGGGTCAGAAAGACCTCCCAAGACACTCGAGCTGATTTGCAACCCCGCAATCCCGTTAAGAGCATTGTTCTGTCTGACGCCAAGGTTTCCATACCAACAAAATGACAGCCAAGAAAACAACAGACTATGAAAAGGACATAATCATCGACGGCTTATCCGCCTGAACATTGGGCTAGCTCCCTTTAAACAGAAGAGGCTTATCCGCCTGAACATTGGGCTAGCTCCCTTTAAACAGAAGAGGCTTATCCGCCTGAACATTGGGCTAGCTCCCTTTAAACAGAAGAGGCTTATCCGCCTGAACATTGGGCTAGCTCCCTTTAAACAGAAGAGGCTTATCCGCCTGAACATTGGGCTAGCTCCCTTTAAACAGAAGAGGCCCGCTGACCTTTCTTGCACACCATTTCAGTATTAAAATCAATAACCACATTCAAGATTAAAGATTCAGGGGTTTTATTGTTACAACAATGTTTTGTTTATAGCAAACAACAATATCAGCAATATTGAGGGGGGAGGGGCATGTACTGTATAAGGTCAAAGGCAAAGCACATTGTGAGGTACTTGAAGGTGGTTTGATTTGATTACCACCCCCTGTTGAATCACTTGAATGCTGCTGTATATGTTTCCTTCCCCCTTTTTACCTCCTTATATTACATGTTTTTGGTATAGAAGTGTACTGTACATGTGTACGTCTCTAAATGTTCTGATGAATTGAAAAGGGTGGACCCTGTTGTAAACAAGTGTAATGCTTTATCAGTGTGTCGTCCACAGTTAACAGCCTTTGTATATTTAGTTGTGCTTTTCATGTGAAACATACCCATACTGTACATACATACTGTTAATGAATACTTAAATCATGTTTTATTCATCGTGTCCTCTGCATTAGGAGCAGTGAGCAGCCAGCTGCACGCCGTGCATTGTTTATCATCTATAGTGTGTTTGCATGTGTTCGTATGTTGCTGTCTTAAAATATGCAAAGTAGAGGTCTTAACGGGTCCAATTTGACCAACACGCAACCAATAGATACCCGCTGCAATTATTAGAATTCTTGCCTCCGAAACCGAAAAGCACAGAGAGGTGTCGGAAACTGAGCTGAACGGAACGCGCCTATTATAATAAATATGAGGGCCGTTACCCGTACAAAACCAGAGGACCCCGAAATGACCGAACGCCCTATAGTTCCTCACGTGAGACACGTGACCAAGGCACGCACGCCACGCCACGCCATGCAGGCTCCCACTGACCTGAGGAGGGATGAAAAGGGGGGTGATTGACTGCTGTGACAGCCACCAAAGAATCATGGCGTTCATCTGCGTTTGTTATCATGTATTCTCCACTCGTTACGTCTCGCTCCGCACTCGAGTCATAACACCACTCATTTTATTCAGGTTGTTCTTTTCAATTGTCACCTGTATTTTATACGTACACACTACTGTATAGTGTAGAGTAGGTTTTTTTAAAGGCCAGCTGCCAAATATTTTCCCTATAGAGAAAACACTTCTGCTCTCTGCCAGATGCCATGTTTTATATAGGTTGAGTTTGTCCATCGCTCTCAAGATGCAACACATGTACACCGTGCTGGAAGTGATACCATATATTGTATATGCAGTTATGTGCACGCACGCACGCACTCACGCACGCACAGAACATTTTTACAATAAAAAGAAAACAGGGCTTATTACTGTAAGTGTCTTTTAAGTAAATTATGTAAAGTCAATAAATTACTGTCAGGCACAGGCGAACTGGCACTGGAAAATCGGCCGTGGCATTTTGTGATCTTGTGACATCTGCCATAAGTGCAGTTCAGTCAGACTGTCCAATCCGAGCATGATTACCATTTTTTCCCCCCTGTGGGGAAATCCATCCTCTGCATTCTAAACTATTTGGACTGGAGCAGTGGACTGAAGTATCTGCATGGGCCATAAGTCAGGGGATGTTAATGCAATCTGCATGGGAATACATTTTTTACCAGTTAACAAACACCAATGTGTTTGTTAACTGTGTCTACTAACATATCCCACATTGGTTTCTATTCAGCCACCCTTGGGGCATTTCTGACAGCTGCTGAAAGCAATTGGCAATTAATGTTCTACATTTCATTATGTTTTAAGTAACACACACCTTGGGCTAAATACGGCCATAGCCACTTTTTAGCCCAACAAGTGTTTTTGGAATGGAATTAGCTTGGCATGGATTAAGAAACCCCTAGTTTGACCTGTCACATGCTACTTAAAGCATATTGAAATTTCGAACATTTTGCCATATTCGTTCTTATTAGTACCCCAACTTTCAGCAACTGTCAAAAATTCCCCTAGGGTGGTTGAATAGAAATCAATGTGGGATATGTTAGTAGACACACTTACGGACACATTGGTGAAGAAAATTCTTGGTATGAAATGTATTTCCCAGATTTGACATTATTCTGATAATATCCCCTGACTACATACTATAAATGCAGATGTAGTGCATATTGTTCAGGAGGAGAGGTTCTCTCTCCCACTCACTCCACCACACAGATAAGGAAAAACAGCTGCTCCTGAGCTACAGACCACCTGGATCTGGAAGCGTCGTCGTTTCCCCAACAGCTACTTTACTTCACTTACCACACCACACCGAGTATAGTCACACAGGACAGGCTGTGCTGAGCCACTGACTGCACCAGGTGTCAAACTGTGATTAGAGTTTATTGGACTTTGTCCCCCCACCCACCCATCCCAAGAAATCTTTGCTTGGAAGTACTGCGTTCGATTTTTTACTCCGGCAGCACTGGAAAAGACAGTTATCACAACAATGCAATGCATCAGCACGCGTGCACGTGTGTGCATGCGTGCATGCGCACGAGTGCAGTTTAGAAACAGGTGGTAAGTTGTTGATATACGGGCACAAAGGGACAGCGCTTGTCGTAGGTGTATATACAGCCCTGCGTTCCTGTTCATTTCCGCTTTGTGTTGAGTCGTGGACCACTGGTCATGTTGCTGGCAGAGAGTAGTGGAGTAGTGTTCCATCATCAAGGCCAGGGACATTATTCTTTCTCACTGCCCTGAGCCCCCCCCCCCCCCCCCCCAGAACCCTGCCCTGAGCTCAAGAAACCACTCACTCTGTCATCATCTGTCTTTCTTTGCCAAAAAATTGCTCCCTTCGTTTACCCTCTACTAATATTAGGCTATATCTGTCTTTATGTGTCTCTCCCTCTCTCTCTGCCCCCCCCCCCCCCCCTGTCCTTTTCTCTTTTTGACAGCATCTCATTGGACACAGAGTCGCAGACAGATCCCATTAACCCTACCCATGACTTGTCCTTAACTTTGACACGCAGGGGATCACAAATAAAGGAACGGAGACATGCATCTCTCTCTCTCCCTTTGTTTCTTTGTGATTCTTCTTTGGTGTCATTTCGTGGCGGTCCAAGAAGCCAGCAGTGCAAAAATAAACTAAACTCGCCGTCAAAAGAAATGACAGATTGACAGGGCCATGTTCCCCTGAGGGTAAGACGGGTCATCGTCTTTTTTCCTTTTCTACTTTTGTGAGAAAAAGAAAAACACACCAATCCAAGTTCCACAATTGGAGCACAATGTGAGCTTGTAGAGCGACAGTGAGCAAACCAAGCACACCTGCGTCTCCAGCAGTTGTGTAAAGTAACTAAGTACTGTATTTAAATACAATTTGGCATTTGTATTTCACTTGAGTATTTCCAATTGCCAGTACTTTTATTTCTACTTCACTACATCAGAGGCAAATATTGTACTTTTACTCCACTACATTTATTTGAAAACTTTAGTTTCTTTGTAGATTTAGATTATTATTGCAAAACATATACTATAATGGACCTGGGACGTATCCTCAGTGATGTACCCTGAGGTCATGGGGGGTTTCGGGTCTCTCGAACATCATACCCCTCACTCAGGCGACCCAGCCGGGGTTGATCAAGTCCCGACGTACGTCTACCCTCCATCAGTCCCATTAGGGAAAGACCAGGGCCACCACAATCCGTTGCTGCTGGAACTATAATCTACCGGGACTGGGAGGAGTGTCAATCTGGCACGTGGAAGGACTAGGCTCTGTGGGTTGCCCCTCCTACGTCTCACCAGGTCCACTCTGCTCTCACCAGGCCCAGGACCTGTGCACCCAAGCCAAATTTGGTGGTCAAATGTGGAAGTAGGGGGGGGCTATCCTTTCATTACTCTATTGCTGCACCAGACTCCCGGTGTACATATAGCCTACTATAGCATATATTTCGGCCATTGGAAAATAGCCTATCTACAAGCTCGCGATGCGACGCATTGTGAGCTCGTAGATGGGCTATATTTTCAAAATATTTGTATACATTTCAAAACTTTGGCGGAAAATATTCCCATGGTTTGTTGTTGAAGAGAAAAACATGCCGCTATTATGATGGGAAACGAACACAACATGCAGAGCATGTTGTAGTCCAAACAAACCACCCGTTCACTTGCATTGAACTCATTTTCCCAGAAGCCCTAGCAGCCCAGAGCATGGCTTGAATTCCGGTTTCGTCATCATAACGCGACGGCCTCGTCACCAGGTCCGCGAAAAACGCGGCGTTTTACACAGCACCGACACCGATTAAATAGCGGAGTAGTTCTAAATGGCAGAATTGATACTTTTACTTGTTAACGGAGTAGTTCTACATGGCAGAATTGATACTTTTACTTGTTAACGGAGTAGTTCTACATGGCAGAATTGATACTTTTACTTGTTAACGGAGTAGTTCTACATGGCAGAATTGATACTTTTACTTGTTAACGGAGTAGTTCTACATGGCAGAATTGATACTTTTACTTGTTAACGGAGTAGTTCTACATGGCAGAATTGATACTTTTACTTGTTAACGGAGTAGTTCTACATGGCAGAATTGATACTTTTACTTGTTAACGGAGTAGTTCTACATGGCAGAATTGATACTTTTACTTGTTAACGGAGTAGTTCTACATGGCAGAATTGATACTTTTACTTGTTAACGGAGTAGTTCTACATGGCAGAATTGATACTTTTACTTGTTAACGGAGTAGTTCTACATGGCAGAATTGATACTTTTACTTGTTAACGGAGTAGTTCTACATGGCAGAATTGATACTTTTACTTGTTAACGGAGTAGTTCTACATGGCAGAATTGATACTTTTACTTGTTAACGGAGTAGTTCTACATGGCAGAATTGATACTTTTACTTGTTAACGGAGTAGTTCTACATGGCAGAATTGATACTTTTACTTGTTAACGGAGTAGTTCTACATGGCAGAATTGATACTTTTACTTGTTAACGGAGTAGTTCTACATGGCAGAATTGATACTTTTACTTGTTAACGGAGTAGTTCTACATGGCAGAATTGATACTTTTACTTGTTAACGGAGTAGTTCTACATGGCAGAATTGATACTTTTACTTGTTAACGGAGTAGTTCTACATGGCAGAATTGATACTTTTACTTGTTAACGGAGTAGTTCTACATGGCAGAATTGATACTTTTACTTGTTAACGGAGTAGTTCTACATGGCAGAATTGATACTTTTACTTGTTAACGGAGTAGTTCTACATGGCAGAATTGATACTTTTACTTGTTAACGGAGTAGTTCTACATGGCAGAATTGATACTTTTACTTGTTAACGGAGTAGTTCTACATGGCAGCATTGATACTTTTACTTGTTAACGGAGTAGTTCTACATGGCAGAATTGATACTTGTACTGAAGTAAGAGCACCAGGTTTATTCTCCAGCTACACAGCTGATCTGGGTGCCGAGCTCTGCGCTTTATTATTTGCTGCCGCTGACCCAATTAGGTCCCACCGCCTCGTGACTCTCTCTCTCTCTCTCGGTTATTTCTCTTTGCTCCTTTTGATAAATGGTTACTTGCTTTTTTAGGACAAATGACAGCTCAGTGATTAATTGTGCACACTCTTTCACCCCCCCCCCCCCATTCTCTCCCTCTCTCTCTCTCTCCTTCTCTCTCTCTCTCTCTCTCTCCTATCGTCACCTGGCTTTACCCCCATCAGCACATTCCCATAAATAAAGGAAAAGGGGGCGAGGCGGAGTGTAGGGGGAAGCGTGTGGCCTCTTTGGGCCACGCACTCCCCCTCCCCCCTCCACTGGAGAGAATGAGAGGATGGAGGGATGAGAGGATGGAGGGATGGAGGAGAGGATGGAGGGATGAGAGGAAGGAGGGATGAGAGGATGGAGGGATGGAGGAGAGGATGGAGGGATGAGAGGATGGAGGAATGAGAGGATGGAGGATGGAGGGATGGAGGAGAGGATGGAGGGATGAGAGGAAGGAGGGATGAGAGGATGGAGGGATGGAGGAGAGGATGGAGGGATGAGAGGATGGAGGGATGAGAGGATGGAGGATGGAGGGATGAGAGGATGGAGGATGGAGAGATGGAGGAGAGGATGGAGGGATGAGAGGATGGAGGGATGAGAGGATGGAGGGATGGAGGAGAGGATGGAGGGATGAGAGGATGGAGGGATGAGAGGATGGAGGGATGAGAGGATGGAGGGATGAGAGGATGGAGGGATGGAGGAGAGGATGGAGGGATGAGAGGATGGAGGGATGAGAGGATGGAGGGATGAGAGGATGGAGGGATGAGAGGATGGAGGGATGAGAGGAAGGAGGGATGAGAGGATGGAGGGATGAGAGGATGGAGGGATGGAGGAGAGGATGGATTTTTTAATTTTGTCTTAAAAAACATACTATAATAGCATGCCCAAAAAGTGTTGAAATCCAATTTTGTGTGAAACGTCCCTACGTCTTTCATTTTGAACCAGTAATTCAACTGGAATTTCTTAAAAGCCCATAATGGGATTACCAAGGAACCATCTTCCAGCTGTGTGCAATCAAGAATTGATCAATGACATTAATTAGAAGGAAATAAAACCCACCAACATCTCTTGTTTTAATGCTGAGACATGACCGATTATGTCATTAATCTGAAGTTAATCATCTCTCTGGGGTAAACCTGCACATGCCATGCACCAATAGTTCCATGAGAGATCCTCCCATCTGTTCTCCCATGACCTTCATTCTTGTGACTTTGCCCTTTTCAACTCACAAGTTAAACACCCCGAACGCCTGGGGGTATTTAGGACCATTAAATCAGGGCTCCCAGCGATTTGCAGCTTCAGAGCCTATTTCAAGGTGGCACGGCGCCATATTAGAAGTAGCTAGAAGTAGCCAAAACACCCCCCGAGGGGGTCGACAACTGATAGAACGGAGACCTACACTGTTTTAATGGTGGACATTAGAATGGTATAATGGCTCATTTATAGAGTGCCTTTATCCACGGTGCCTTACAATGACTGTGCCATACATTCATCCATTCACACACCTTTACATAGATTGTGCATTACATTCACCCATTCACACACACATTCACAGTTTTACATATAGATTGTGCATTACATTCACCCATTCACATTCACACACACACACACACACACACACACACACACACACACACACACACACACACCACCGATTGCGGAGGAAACCATACAAGGCACCAACCTGCTTATCCGGAGCAATTATAGGGGTTCAGTAGCCCTGGTCCAGTGCTCAGTGAGACTCGCTAACACACTGGACCAGGGTTATGGCTGGTACACACTGGACCAGGGTTATGGCTGGTACACACACTGGACCAGGGTTATGGCTGGTACACACACTGGACCAGGGTTATGGCTGGTACACACTGGACCAGGGTTATGGCTGGTACACACTGGACCAGGGTTATGGCTGGTACACACTGGACCAGGGTTATGGCTGGTACACACTGGACCAGGGTTATGGCTGGTACACACACTGGACCAGGGCTATGGCTGGTACACACTGGACCAGGGTTATGGCTGGTACACACTGGACCAGGGTTATGGCTGGTACACACTGGACCAGGGTTATGGCTGGTACACACACTGGACCAGGGTTATGGCTGGTACACACACTGGACCAGGGTTATGGCTGGTACACACACTGGACCAGGGTTATGGCTGGTACACACACTGGACCAGGGTTATGGCTGGTACACACACTGGACCAGGGTTATGGCTGGTACACACACTGGACCAGGGTTATGGCTGGTACACACTGGACCAGGGTTATGGCTCGTATGGACCTCGTACGCTCTCTCCCTGTGTGTGTGTGCGCGCGCGGAGAGAGACGAAGAGTTATTTCATGAAAATCAAGATTTAACGTCCTGTCTCACTGCAGCCCACGTAGGCTGCACTACACGCCGTCACAAACATTTCACTGTGTAGTCTGGCTATTCCTGTGTGTGTGTGGCATGCACAGAGAGAGAGAGGGGGGGGGGCGTCCTCTGTGTCGGTCTCGCGCTCGTATCACGGCATCATGCACGTGCGTGAGATGTAAAAAATGATAAAATATAAACAAATTAATATCAGGTCTGGATCGCATCTTGGTGAACTCTTGCAGTGTGTGATGCCAAGTCTGCGACCAATCGTTTAGTGTGAAAGCCACAATATATATAGTATAATGACAGACTATTTAAAAAAAAGACTCCTGTGAAATACATAACGATCTGATGACTCGCTGACAACTTTAAAACTGCTACAGTGTGTAGGGGCCATTAGGATTAGGGGTTCAGAGTCTTGCTCATATAATAAGGACACTTGGACACTCTGGGGGAGCCCACAGGGATCCAACTGGGAACCTCCATGTTTCCCAAGCGGTCGCTCTATACCTCCTTAGCCAAAGCCAATAGCCTGGGTGAGTGCAGGGGGCAGAAGATGAAAAATGAATTGCCTTGGCTGATGTGTTTGCATGTTTTTCTCATCATTAGCAGATAATGAAAATGGCATTGCACTGCTTGAATATGTAAAAAAAGTACCACTGATGCAGATTTATTGCAGAACTTGCTAGCGATCTCAGCTTTTACTGGAAAGTGGCCAAAGTTATAAACTATAAAATGTCAACACACACAAACAAACACAAACACATGTACCCGAAAGCCCAAAAGTATACCAGTGTCCACGTGCCTCCGTGGAACCTACGACGTCATATCATACTGTAGGGCTTTAAAGTGCTTGTAATGGTGGGTGAAGAAGGCACTTAGCAGACCTGCCGATGATGAGTGGAGAGGAGGAATGAAAGATGGAGAAGATGTAAAAGGTAAAGATGTTGAAGATAGAGTAGCCGTGTTTGTGCGTTCTAGCCAGTGCCCTTTGGGATGCCTTGCTGTCTAATGAGGCGATAGTGTGGGGGTAATTTAGTTCCCCATATGACATTTTCATTTCAACACTCACCAATAACCCATTTTAGACCATGAGAACTGATTCGACAAAATGTTAAATTCTAAAATCAGTTTTAGTTTTTCAGGAAAACCTATGTTTTCTATATCAGTGGTTCTCAAAGTTTTTCATGCCCAAGGACCCCAAAAACTATATGCAATTGCCCGCGGACCCCCCATCTGAAAATATAGTGCACATTTTTCACGACTTTTCAAAAATAGCAGATCCACAAGCTCGTAGCACGTCACTCGGTGCCGCACTATGAGCTTGTAGATCTGCTATTTTTCAACAGCAAAAGTATAACATAATTTGAAGCATTATGTTTGCTGTTGAAAAATAGCAGATCTACACCAAAAGGGGTTCTCGTCCTGAATGGGATAACTGAATGCATGGTCAGATTCCACAGCCCTCCTCTCCGCCTCCCGCTCGCTGTCTGTCTGTCACTCTTGGACACACGTTAATATTGATGTCGACGTGCATCAAACATTTCTGTCAGGGTCAGTTGCGCAAGCCAATTATAGTCACCTGAGGAAATACTCAGGTCTTATAAAACGAAAATATGGGAGAAAATGAAATAAATGGATAAAAAAAACATAACCAGAAAAGTCAAGGAGCATGCAGGTTGCACAAGCTACTGTTTATACATAACTCCATGTCCATCTAGAAAAGCGTGCTACCTCATAAGAAACGTAAGCATAATTTGATGTCACGCTGTATAGAATTGCACTTCACAGTCTTTAGCCAAGTAAACAAAAAAATAATAAAAGGGGGCTTTTACATTCCATGGGAGCTGACTGGTGCGTGTAATGCAATAAGAACTATTTCACTTGCACTTTTCTTTCTTTGGGGGGGGGTATGGAGATTATGTTTCCGGCTCTCTCCAAAAAAGCAAAGAGCTAAGGGTTATTTATTTGACTGACTGTAAGCATATTTGAGCATGGCAAAGTGATACATCACACAGGGGAATAGGGTCTGGATTGATGGATGTAGTGTCCCACTGCAGCGCCACTGAGAGAGATCGAGATAGGAGAGCTGGAGAGAGAGAGAGAGAGAGAGAGAGAGACACTCTACATTATTATGGCGCCGTGTCATTGTTCTGACTGCAGATTACCAACGATGGTCCGACTCGCCCCATTACTAACCCTAACCCTGGAAACCAGATGAATCTGACACAGGGAAAAATACAATCCCTGGGGAGATTGGTCTGGCACTTTACCCACTTTTTCACCCAGTGTCAATTATCTAATGTAATCCTGGGCGCTACACTTCCTCTGCTAACCTGGGGGGGGGGGGGGGGGGGGGGGGGTTAGCGGACTGACCTCATACTTCCTTCAATGAATGAGGAGTCCAAGCTGCTTCTTTTCACGAGACAGGGTGGAAGGAACACGTTATTCCGACCAGTTCCTTTCCCCTCCATCAGGTGCCCCGGCTGGCCAGGGGGAGGTAGCTTAAAGACCAGGATTACTGTGGACACGGGGAGAACATGCAAACTCCACAAAGAAAGGCCCTTTCGCCAACCCCGCCTCGAGTATGGGGACTGATGACGGAGGAGAGAACACGCCCTCAGTGCACCACAAATGTCCCCAGCGGGAATCGAACCCAGGACCTTCTAGCTGTGAGGCGACAGCACTACCGATTGTGCAACCGTAGCCTGGCTAATAAGCCAGACTCAAATCACACTGTCAACCGTGCCCCATGGGGAAGTTCATAATGGAGATGCTTCATCCTCAGGACCAGCGACAGCAAGAGAAGCCGATTGAGAAATGGGGTGCCACAGTGGGCTGTCCTCTCACAACTGCTATTTAACATAAATTTACATCCATGACCTTCCGGAGACAAAATCCAGGCAATATGGTTACGCTGATGACCTAGCAATCATGCTGCGTCAACCAACATGGTCAGCAGTGGAAGACGGTCTTAACCTGGACATGAGCACCTTGGCCGACTACTTGCGCAACCACCTGGAAGCGGGAATGGGAGTCGGCTGAGCCCACACGCCTGCACCGCTACATCCAAGACCCGGGAGACGGAGTCGAAGGAGAACACCTACCACGCCGGTACTGGACCCTGCTAAACCGCCTCCGTACCGGGGTCGGACGCTTCAAATAGTCCATGAAGGAGTGGGGCCTGGCAGACAGCGCAGCATGCGAGTGTGGCGAGCCTGAGCAGACTGCCGACCACATAATCACCACCTGTCCTCTGTACAGACCTCCTTCAGAGGCTGGCTTCTTCCAAGTGGGACCAGAGACAATGGCGTGGCTTTCTGAAACTGAGCTGGACATATGACGACGATACACAAAAGAAGAACCGTGCCCCCTGCACTTGTGGGTGACCAATCAGAGCCCACTAATCAAGTAGAGATGTCCCGACTGCATCGGTATCGGAAAAGTATCGGATCGGCCCTTATTAGGTCATATCGGGTCATATCGGTATTGGCGAATATGCCAGTCTAACCATGATGCGACAAAGCTAGGGGTAAGGGGTTGACACTATGGCAGGTATAAATGAAATGTTGGGGCATTTGGTGTTTGCTTTGGAGTGCACATTTGAATAAACATAACCCGAGATATATAGCTATAAACACTATTCCCGGTCGGTGGACTTCAAAATAAGATTTTTTTCTTCTTTCTGTATTATAAATATTATTCTCTGGTATCAGTATTCGGTATCGGCCAACACAGAAATTGTGGTATCGGATCGGAAACTAAAAAAGTGTATCGGGACATCCCTATTTCAAAGTGAGACTTTTTTTTGCTGTGACATTGGAATCTGTTTGAAACAGCCTCTTTACTTTAGAAATAAATCTCCCACACCACAGTTCCAGATCTAATGCCTAACGCCAAGCCACGTATTCGGAGTAATGGGATGTCGGGATTATGGCCCACTCTATAATAAAATCAATACTAAAACGACTCCAATTCTTGGATTCGATTGGACAAAATGTTCCCGTTAACCACATTTGTGGTCTGTCTCTGTCATAACTTATTGTAGCTGTCATAGCTCCCTTTATCCCATTCCGGGCGGGAAATGGGCTAAATGGGTGTTTTAATCACTATGTTATACTTTAGCTATTGAGAAATAGCAGATCTGCAAGCTCATAGTGCAGCACCGAGTGCCGGGCTACGAGCTTGTAGGTCTGCTATTTTTTTTTAATCGTGAAAATGTGGTGCAAATCTTTGAATATATATATTCTTTCAGAGCGAACGTTTTTAACTCAAATCTTTACTTCAGGGGGTACATATTTTCAGATAGGGGTCGGCGGCCAATTACAGATACTTCTGGAGGTCCTTGACATGAAAAAGGTTGAGCACCACTGACATAGAAACATAGGTTTTTCAGAAAACTGTTAGGATTTAGAAGACTTTCTTTTTTTCATGGGCCTCAGGTCTAAATGGGTTATACTATAGGCATCTACCTGTATGACCTAAGCAGAAAAAGCAGAAGCGAAAGAATATTGAGGGCAGCTCATTTTGACATTTGGCAGGATGAAGAAGTTCAAACCATCTGGGAGGTGACATTTCAGGAGCAAAACCCTGTGCAAGGCAATAATACGCTGCACCAGTCAAGTGAGAGTAAGTTAAGGTTGTGACATCATCAGAGTGAATTCTACTGAGCGAGGCAAAGATGCCAAGAAGAGACATAACGGAGGCGTTGTACTCTGAACTCTATATATATATATATATATATATATATATATATATATACACATACATACACACAGTAGGACATTGCAAGTGAGAAAGCTAAAATGTTTTGGATATAACTCGAAGAAAGTGTGTGTGTGTGTGTGTGTGTGTGTGTGTGTGTGTGTGTGTGTGTGTGTGAGAGAGAGAGGCTGCGCAACAGTGACACTTGGTGGTGAACAAATGCTATAACGCTATTTTCGCACTCAAGACTGACCCAGCCACCCAGCCAGGGACAGACCCAGGGACCCATGCAGGGACACACATAGCTGTCTATAGGAGTGTTTGCACCACTCAAAAATCACACCATATTGTGAAGTGAGTGGTGCCTTCCCAGCAAGCCAAATGACATTGAGGTCTGATGACTAGGCAGGACTAGGCCAGATCACAGCCTATATGGGGATGATCTTTACGTTCAGGACTAGGCCAGATCACAGCCTATATGGGGATGATCTTTACGTTCAGGACTAGGCCAGATCACTGCCTATATGGGGATGATCTTTACGTTCAGGACTAGGCCAGATCACAGCACATTATGGGGATGATCTTTACGTTCAGGACTAGGCCAGATCACAGCACATTATGGGGATGATCTTTACGTTCAGGACTAGGCCAGATCACAGCCTATATGGGGATGATCTTTACGTTCAGGACTAGGCCAGATCACAGCCTATATGGGGATGATCTTTACGTTCAGGACTAGGCCAGATCACAGCCTATATGGGGGTGATCTTTACGTTCAGGACTAGGCCAGATCACAGCCTATATGGGGATGATCTTTACGTTCAGGACTAGGCCAGATCACTGCACATTATGGGATGATCTTTACGTCATTTCCAGGACGTCTTCACCAGTTTAAATAATATAGCTTATTCTGGACCAGATCCGACTAGTTATGATATGACGTTAAGTTGATCTGGCCTCGAACAGACTCTCTCTCATTCATCCAGGAGCGTCCGTCTTAGTGGGCAAAATGTGTGTTGGTTGAAATCAGGTGATATTCTGGGCCAGTTCCGACTAGTCTTTTTTTGACTTCTGTTTTGATCTGGCCAGAATAGATGTCACTAATTCGTCCAGGTCCTGACCGTTCTTGCTGGGTTAATTGGAGTCAAGCACAGTTGTTGACTTAAGCACGTGGGTTGTAAATTAATGACCCCTCCTTCCTGGCGTGTGTGCGCGTGCGTAACAAAACTTTAAACTTTAAAACTACAGTGCAAGCTAGCTTGCCTTCCAGATGCAGACTAGGGATGCCACCGATTAATCGATTTTCCAATTAATCGCGGGAGTCTCCGAAATCATAATAATAAAAAAGAATAATAATAAAGTAAATAGCCAAAATATAGGCTAATAAGTCAGGCTGCATGATATATCGAACATGTACCTTCATCAGAGTGGAGAATAGAAGTATAAATCAAGTTGAGCAAAGCCACTCTTCTCTGCCCATCTCTCACACACACACACACACACACACACACACACACACACACACACACACACAGTTAACGATCGCTCGTTAAGTGCCTGCCAGACAGACAATCAGCTGAAATGAAGGCAGCTGTAGACTAGTGAACTGAACGTTTTGTGTGTGTTTATATCAAGTACTTCATACCAGCTCCTTATGAAACTACTTCTCCCCAAATCCAAATGGATTTCATTTTCCACCCTGAATGGCAGTAACTAGTATACAATGAGAACTGAGAAGATCTCCACAAAGGTTTACTCATCAAAAATGAATATAAAACTGTAACCATCAAAGCATGCACTCAACATGTAATGGTTATGTGACCATGGCATGTGCAGAATATAAAATCTTAAACGTTTTATCTGATATTGATTTTGATGACCGCAGAGTCGATAATTCGATATGGCTGATGGTCACTTTCTGGCATCCCTAATGCAGACCACACCGTATCTCATACAATATTCAAGAATTATGCAGTTGATGAGGATATAGTCACCTTTACAGTCAAAGCCAATTTGACTGTATGGTTTCCATAAATCAGTCGTGAGGGGCCTGCAGATTGCAGGCATGCCCAAGCCGAGAGCTAAGGCAAAATTCTGTTCAGTGTCTGCAATAATTGGCAGTCGCCATATATGGAGAAGGCGATGCTTTCTGTACCCGTGATCTGTATCCTGAAGCTCTTGTAGAGTTTTTCAAGTTTGCGCATCCACTACTGTTTGTGTTCAAGAAGTTCTTGTACAATGTGAATGCAAATAAATATGTTGTGTGTGTGTGTGTGTGTGTGTGTGTGTGTGTGTGTGTGTGTGTGTGTGTGTGTGTGTGTGTGTGCACGCACCCCGAATACGACCCCAATCAGCTGCAGGAGTCAATGGGCCATACTCCAGACATACAAACATACTGTATACACACTGACGGCCAGTCACTGGAGCAGTTAGGCACCACTCATCAAAAACAACCTAAAATATATAACAAATAGAGGCCAGGGTGCTCAAAGACCATTGAATTGTTTTGTTTCTTCCAGGGCTGAGAGAAAGGTGAAGGCTAAACTGCACTAGTTCATGGCCTTGTCAGAAAGTCTGCTTAAGGCTTCAGTCAATAAACAGCATTGTGGTCAATAGAGAGATTGACTCAAGGGGGATAGAAAGAAATCCCTGCAAATCCTCAGCCTGATTTAACGAACAAGCAGCAGTTGACCCAGACCATCTGCAATACTGCACTTGCATCAGTTATATAGAGCAACTAAAGTTGTGTGAATGTGTGTGTGAATGGGTGAATGTCATGCACAATCTATGTAAAGCGCCTTCGATAAAGGCACAATTGTATTTATGTTTCACAAAATAAAACTCTGAATTAATTATTCCAAATCAGTGTTGTCAAAGTTACTCAAAAACGGTAATATATTAGTCCTACCTACTACTACTAAAAATATATATACAGTATATAATAAAACTTTACATATTACTCCCTGCCAAATGTAAGTAGTTACTAATTACTTTACTTTTTTCCCCTCACCCCAGTACCCACTACTGTTTTCTTTGTTTGTTTGTGTTTGTAATGTATTGACATACAATGTGTGCTAAATAACTAAATCAAATCAAACCATGACATTATGGACATTTCCCTTGGTTCCCTGAGACCATGAAATGTGAGATGTCACAGAGTGTTGCACAGAGAATAAAGTCAACACATTCAAGCTGATATTGGTCTAGTTTAAGAATGTCTGGTGAATTCCACCATGACCAGACAAGTTGGAAACAACAAGCTGATATTGGTCTAGTTTAAGAATGCCTGGTGAATTCCACCATGACCAGACAAGTTGGAAACAACAAGCACACCAATATGGCTTTCTCTGCCCTGTGGTGCAATGCAAGAGGCTCATTGCATGCGTGCCCACTGCCCAGTCTGCCACTGCCCAGTCTGCCTACACAGAATAGAGAAGCACTGCATGGTCTGCATAGTTATCAGTATCTGCAAACAGGTGCTCGTTGAAGAGAGGTTGATAATAGGTAAATACGGTACATTTACCCATGCCTACAGTATGTCTCCACATTTTAGGATTAAGCCCAAACCACACCAAAGGGTCGGGTCGAGAGAAAACGTTTTTTAAGGTAAACTGCACCATTGCAATTCATCGAGTTGCAAGGAGTTGCATTGGTGTGGTTGACCTTAAAAAACGTTTTGTCCGGACCCGACCCTTTGGTGTGGTTTGGGCTTAATTAGGGTAGGCCGCTGGGGCTAGTGTTCACATTAAGTCTGGGGGAACATAATTTACACACTTGTGTGTAAACTATACCTTATAGAGGACCCAGCTGGCCATGAAAGGTTGAAGACTGAACTGATGATTAGTGCTCAGTCCATTTAACTATTAAGTCTCTTCTTAAGACTCTTCTTTTTTCTATGGCCTTTGATCATTCCTGATTTTTTTATTGTCGTCATTTGAACCGTTTCATTTATTGTTGTTATGTGGGTGCACATCCATACTTGTTTGATGTTTCTGTATTTTATATGCATAACTGTTTCTATATTTTATTGTGTAAAGCAATCGATTGTTTTAAATGTGCTATATAAAAAGCTTGATTTGATTTACCATAATTACATACAGTAACCATTACAATCCATACAGTGCATAGCTTAAAGGTATTGTAGACAAGTTTCCAGTGTTTGTACACAGCATTTATCGAGTGTTTCCAAACAAATTAAAATCTAGCTCCACCCCCCTCCCCCCGTCATTCTATTGGCTGAGCCAGGTCACTTCAGGCTATGGGGTTGTTGTTGCTGCTGGGAGGGACGCTATGGATATTGCGCTCGTATGGCTAAATATGACATTAAAAAATTATGAATTTCTATCGATATCATAGTTACAACAATGACATTGAGTTGACATGTTTTTTTAAGGGTAACTGTAGCGTAATCACAATATCACAAGACTGACACGACGAGTCCCGCAAATGAGGAAGTAGGAAGTAGTGGAGCAGACTCACTGGCTCTCAATTCAATTATCTTTCATTTGTAATCGTGCATATAAAACATATTGCCCCTCAAATGCCCCAGCCACTACAGCATCGTTCATGTGAACTACTTTGTCCACGGTTATTCATTGCAATGAAGAAAAATTGCTATGATGATCAGCGACGGCTTGTCACCGTTGGCGAGCACGGGTTGAATGCAAGCTTCAAGCCGGCCGGACCACCCAACCATGCGCTATACATAGCGATTCTCATAATTTCAACAGGCTTACATATTACATCATAAACATACTATTTCACATGAACAATGGTGAAACTAAGATATGGGGATAATATTATACTTGCAATGAAATCGCATTGCGTTTTCATTATAATACTGCTGGGTCGAACACACAGTCAGACCCTCGCGCTGTGATTGGCTAAGACTCCGCGTCACCCCCCACACAGACCCTCCTCCCAACACACTTCCTGACGTCCCGAGACAAAAACAACAGTGGATATAAACAGATACAAACACATAGAGGGAGACAAAGGGAGAGTGTATGTCTACAGGGCAGCAGCTCAGCATCAAAATATAGGGGAAGATAGAGGGAATAAGGCCACAAATATAGATAGATAAATATTTTGATTTTTGGCTGAAAACCTGCCTATATCACCTTTAAAACTACCTTATTAAAATGCAACATAATAAATAAACCTTGATCAAACAAAACAAAGTCAACACAAGATAAGACCCTCGGTAAGTTCCCTTTCCAGCTGGGTGCTAAAGTGGTATAATGTGCTTCACTGCTTATTGGGACACTTTTGCAACCAGATCTTATTTTAATGATGTTTGGGAGACAAGACACACTTTCCTGAGGTTTTTATGTGGGTAATGTGTGTGTGTCCATGAACTCCATGATGTCATGGACACTGGGCTCACTTCCTTCCTGGACTACAATTCCCATAATGCTTTGGTGCACTTGCTCCTCCTTGTGGATAGGGGTATATATTTTCAAATGGGGGGTCCACGAGCCAATTAGTGTCAATTTGGGGGTCCTTGATAAAAAAAAACAGAATTGGGAACCTCTGGGCTACAGTACAGAGATCATAATATGTGAGACAATACAGCTCCAACCGTTTGCATTATCAGTCAGCCATGACAAACAAAGGCAGCCAGTTAACTGCACACCTCTAATCCAGAAATATATAGCTGGATAATCAGCCTGGGAGAAAAAATAATCCTGTAGGTTGTGAGACTGCGTGGACTTATTATTACGCCTCCTTCATATCCAAGCACCCAGGCCAGGGCAAAGGAAGGCCTTGTCTCTCTTCTTCATATCCAAGCACCAGGCCAGGGCAAAGGAAGGCCTTGTCTCTCTTCTTCATATCCAAGCACCCAGGCCAGGGCAAAGGAAGGCCTTGTCTCTCTTCTTCCCTTCTTCTGCCAGCAGAAGGTAAGTCATGTCCAGGGGTGGCTGGGTGTTTTTTAAGTGGTGCAACCACTTCCTTAAGTAGCTTTGTGTGTGTGTGTGTGTGTGTGTGTGTGTGTGTGTGTGTGTGTGTGTGTGTGTGTCATGTGTGGCTGGCTGGGTGGCTGTCTGTCTGTCTGTCTGTCTACCTTTCAGAACCAAGTGTCACTGTTGTGCAGCCTAACAAACAACAAACAGTACATAACTGTATATATGATGATTTTTTTTTTACTTTATAGAGAAGGGGGATCCCACCGGGACAAGCTTCAATCAAACTCTCTCAAGGATAAATAAAGAAAAAAGCCTTTATTGCTAGACAGGGCTATATACATTTAAAAACAATTAAAATCCACCAAACGCCGATTGGCGTTTCTTTCTTCAGGGTGTGGCTATTTTACTTTATTTACTTATTTGTTTGTGGGAAAATGCATATTAACGGACATTACATAAATACAATGTAAATACACCGGATTCAGCAAAAATGCTAATTTTCATCCACAGTCCGCCCCACATTATGATATCCCAGTTATGATACTGATATCCATAAAGATAGCCTGAACCAAACGTTGTGATTTCCCATTAAAAACTTTTTAACTGCATTTGAAAAGACTGTGTGCTGCAAGGAGTTTTTCCCTTTTCAGAAATGTATAATGGAAAGTAATGTTAGTGTAGCCCACCCACCCACTGGCACACACTCTAATGAGCCTTGGATAAACTCAGCTGCTTCCCAATTCGTACTCATATGATACTACAGATTAAGAGTAGATGGTGTGACCGCTTCTGACCGAGGCTAAATCACACTGCGCAAAAAACAAGGATTACGGGCAGATATACTAAATGTAGAGGCCATGTCAATCCAGTAAATGTACGGGTGAGTACGGTTGTTTACCTGCCTGGAATCAGCAAATCTACGGATATGTAGATGTCCGAATTGTACCAACTTAAATATGCAAAGCCCCTGCTGTGGCTGCTTCCTACGAGTCACCCCTCCACACCTCTTGGGCAAGAATCGCCCCCCACCCCCCACAACCCCCTCCCAATTCAATTCAATGGAGTCTCTCCTGAGTCTTGCAGCCATCTCTGTATCAAAAAGAGTCACATTTATATGCAAAGCAATGCTAGTGTGTAGCCCACGCACACACACTCTAATGAGCCTTAGACAAACTCAGCTGCTTCCCAATTCCTACTCCTAATCTAATACTACAGCTCTAGAGTAGATATAAATACTGTTCCAGCCAGCAGATGGTCATGCCCACTGTTTAGGATTTGTTTTGGCACAATATTTGTGTCCCAGTGCTAGTGTCGTATTTGCTCACAACATAATCACGTCAGTGGCATAACACATTCAGAGCGGGAACGCACCTGTGTCGCTTTAGCTTTTTTTAATCACTTTAATAACCACAATTTTATACTTTAGCTGTTGAAAAATAGCAGATCTACAAGCTTGTATATATATATATAAAGAACCGGTATTCAAAGATTTGCACACATACTCACTAAAAAATCGTGAGTATTGTAGAGCGGCAGAGAGTGCCGCGCTACAAGCTTGTACGTCTGCTATTTATTTATTTTTAATCGTGAATATGTGTGCAAATCTTTGAATACCGGTATATATATTCTTTCACAGAAAAAAGGGTTTAACTCATAATTATCTTTGCTTCTGGGGGGGGGGGGGGGGGGTCCCTGGAACAACATATTTTCAGATGGGGGTCGGCGGCCAAATACATATTATTTTTGGGGTCATTGCCATGAAAACGTTTGAGATCCACCGATATAGAAATCTCAGAAAACCATTTTGTAGAACGGGGTCTTAATGGGATACAAACAAACCATCCGCCAAATCAGTGACTTTGCAGGACGGACTCCAGGAACGACAGAATGGAGTGGGACTAATTAGTCGACAATTACCAACAAAAAGTTCAAGGGGGAGTGTCGAGAAACAAGAACACACAAGAGGAAGAGATACGAGCTTAATACGAACGAACGAGGGAAAAAAATAAAAGAGATAATCCTCACCTTCCCTTCCCTTCCTATCACCGCAGATACAGAAGGTGACAGTCTCATTTCAGAGCCCCCTGACATAAAATCACTAGAGAGGGGGGTGTACTGTGTAGGCGTTATAGAAAAACGGTTGTGGCGCGTGGGGCGTTAGATGTGGATAGACGAGCTATAGGTTCCCCAATGCTTTACCCATTTTATTATGGAGCACCAGACTGCATGGCCAGTCTGGGCCCCCGGTCTGGGCCCCCGGTCTGGGCCCCCGGGCCAGCCGAGGGCCCGTTGGGATTGATCGTTTTGTGACTAGATGGATAGCGAGCACATGGAAAGATTACAAAGACAAGAGGGTGAATAGAGGACAATGTGAGGCCATTGTGTGCGAGTGTGTTGAGTCAGGGCACGGCAGTGTGTTGTGTCAGGTCACGGCAGTGTGTTGAGTCAGGGCACGGCAGTGTGTTGAGTCAGGGCACGGCAGTGTGTTGAGTCAGGGCACGGCAGTGTGTTGAGTCAGGGCACGGCAGTGTGTTGAGTCAGGGCACGGCAGTGTGTTGTGTCAGGTCACGGCAGTGTGTTGAGTCAGGGCACGGCAGTGTGTTGAGTCAGGGCACGGCAGTGTGTTGAGTCAGGGCACGGCAGTGTGTTGAGTCAGGGCACGGCTGTGTGTTGAGTCAGGGCACGGCAGTGTGTTGAGTCAGGGCACGGCAGTGTGTTGAGTCAGGGCACGGCAGTGTGTTGAGTCAGGGCACGGCAGTGTGTTGAGTCAGGGCACGGCAGTGTGTTGAGTCAGGGCACGGCAGTGTGTTGAGTCAGGGCACGGCAGTGTGTTGAGTCAGGGCACGGCAGTGTGTTGAGTCAGGGCACGGCAGTGTGTTGAGTCAGGGCACGGCAGTGTGTTGAGTCAGGGCACGGCAGTGTGTTGAGTCAGGGCACGGCAGTGTGTTGTGTCAGGTCACGGCAGTGTGTTGAGTCAGGGCACGGCAGTGTGTTGAGTCAGGGCACGGCAGTGTGTTGAGTCAGGGCACGGCAGTGGTGGAAAGAATAAGTACAAATAATAAATAATTTGATGCCAATACTTTTGTACTTTTGCTCAAGTACATTTTACATTTGACTTTTACTTGTAACAGAGTTATTTCTATATTGCAGTATTGACACTTTTACTTAAGTAAAACATTTGAGTACCTATTCCCACCACAGTCTATGGGTGTGTGTGTGTGTGTGTGTGTGGCGTAGGGATGGAGCTCGTTCATTTTGATTGATAACGAGCACCTTATCGATCAGGCTCATCGAGCCGGGTTCTTATCGAGCCCACTATCGTGCATTTTCTATTTTGTTGAAAGACGGGAGACAATAAATTCTGAACAGAACCAGTATATTTTACTAGTGCCTTCAAATACAGTAGCCTACTTTTCCAACAGACAGGAAGGCAATTGACCATTTTACCAATAAAATAATATTAGAGAAACTGTTAACTGGTTAATATGTCTAATTACCCGGACAGCGCTGGTTGGCATGTATCGATACCTTTTTAGACCGACACGTTTGTGCCAGTGATTAGATTTATTTCTTTATTGTTTAAACATGACGCCATGGGCCGCTAGGCTTGATAAGCCCAAAGCTTATTGATAACGGGTACTCAATAAGCTTGTTATCTGCTTTTTCCGGGTGTCGGTTATCGAGCTCCAACCCCAGTGTGGCGTCGACACAGCTAGGCCCTTTCGAAAGAGTTAGTTGCCCACTTGCCCTACATACGTGTTCTTTGCCATGACCATTCAAGTATGCTGAAAACACTGCAATTTCCCCTGCTTAACATTATCTGCTTTAGCTGTGTTGATTTTTACTCAGCAAAAGTCCCCCCGGCCCCTAATTTATAAATGTGTGCGATTAAAATCCAATATGGCTCATATCAGCCTTGGTGACTTACTGCGTGTGCGTGACTGCGTGTGCGTGAGAGCGTGTGTGTGTGTGTGTTCGTTTGTTTACCACTGATGGGAGCTTGCAACACTGAGGCAAATAAATAATCTGATACCATGTCTATCTAGAGGTGGAAATATCTCTATTGTGTGTGTGTGTGTGTGTGTGTGTGTGTGTGTGTGTGTGTGTGTGTGTGTGTGTGTGTGTGTGTGAATACAACAGAATGTGTCTGCATGCGTGCGTGCATGTATACTGTATGAGAGCACGCACCTGTTTCCGTGAGTGTGTGTGTGTGTGTGTGTGTGTGTGTGTGTGTGTGTGTGTGTGTGTGTGTGTGTGTGGGTGGATTTTGGCGTGTGCAGTGCGAGCCTGTCTAGGGGCTAAGTGTTTTTTATGCAAACAAAACCTTGAACACTGTAATGCGCAGAGACGATGATGACGTGTGAAGTGCATTCATGTTCTCTTCTATAGTAGAGACACCGTATACATCTTTCAATGCAGTTCTATTCGATTACAGGAACACGTGCAGCATGTGTAGCTCGGTAAAAAAAGAAAAAGAAAACAAGAACAAGAAGAAAAAAAAAGATCTTTCACCCCAGTACGGTTTGACATGCTTCAAGCGTGTGTCGCCATCAGCAGCACACACACACACACACACACACACACACACACACACACACTCACAGCCCCGTGTGAAAAGCGTGACAGGCAGGCAATCCGTTCCGCGTAATGGGCTGTTTTGTTCAACGTGAAGTGAGAAGTGAAGTGAGATTGGGGTGGGGGTACGATTTGGCAGATAGGCACATTAGACTGTTGATTGTAATTTAGATCTCTCGCTCGTCTTCATGTCTCTTCTCATTAGGGCTCTCGTGGTCTGTGCGTGCGCGCGGGGCGACCGCTGAAGGTGAACCCAGAGAGAGTATTTGTCTTGCCGTTGAAAGAGACATGGGCATTAGAGGCGTGCTTATGGAACGTGATGTGACCGAGCCGGTGGATTTGTGTGTATTTTGTTTGTTGCTGCCCACGTATAAGCTATTCGTCATCCCGGGCCTGATGCCTGGAGCAGCTAAATGACCAACCACCAAACGCCATCCCTCAAATAGACACCCATAAGTCTTGATTCGTCTCACAAACTCCCACGCGTCTGATTGTTGTGCGATCCATCTCTTTCTTTCTTTCGCCCTCTCTCTCTCTCTCTCTCTCTCTCAAACCCGCCCTCGTTTTCCATCACTCTCTTTCAATTCATCGTAGCTTGCCTTGTAGGGCTGTCAATCTATAAGATTTGACCAAAAATAAATTGCAAAAGTAATCGTTCAAGGTTTTTTTTATGATCCTTAGGGTCATCCAAATAACATATTAAAAATAGAGTATTATATAAATTGTGGATCATGGTAAATTCAGGGGTTGAAAGTTGGAGTTCCATTAACACAATCAGCGCGGGGATTCCTTCAAAATAGAAGCTTGGGGTGCCGGGAAAACATGGCCACTTTTACTTTGTAAAGCCCACCGCGCAACCCCCCCCTTCGGTTCCGAGACATATTTTTGCTTGCTTAGCTCGCTAAGAATCCGATAATAATCGCTGATGGTCCCTCACGTTCATATTTTTGAACGAGAGGCAGGTGAGAAGTCAGAAATGAAGAGCTTAGTATATCCATCTGATCAAAACCATGAAGAGGCATTCTTTCTGCAGCGGTAAACTAGGAAGTGACCGGGACCGGGGGTGAACGAAGAGCCAAGTGTATGGTGGTGGCCTTGGAAAAAAAGTCTTATATTCGTTACCATAATCCTTTCTCTAGTGCTGCACAATTAATGGAAAAAAGATTGAGATTCAGACACCTATGCAATGTCATTCTGTGAAGAATAGTGGCAGCACTGGTTCGCTGTCCAATTCATTTGAGTTACTCTGTTTACTCTGTTTTTTTAATAAATATTTTCATGGGAAAAAAAAATTGTGGAGGAAAACAGATTCACATTTGAGCAACAGTACTTTCCTCCCTCACCTTCTTGTTTATTTATATATATTATTTTTTTTGGGGGGGGGGGGGGGTAATACTGATGAAATGCCAAACTTTGCACACACACTCCCTTGATGCCAACGACGAACCTCTGCCCCAAATATTCCACTACGGCCTGTTATAGCGCCACCATGAGGCCGATTTTGGCAAAACACATTTCTGTAGATTACTCGTACACATTTTATCCATACATCACACAATTCGGTATACTCTATCTCCATAGTCATGTGATCAACACGGATCTGCACCATTTCCCATCCTGATAAGATTGGCTTCCAAATCTCATTTGATTGGTCCGTTTCGAACAAAATGCCACAAATCACAAACACAGTGTGCAATTTCCGTGAAATTATACACTCACATTTCCACTATGCCACACATTATTTTCCTAATCAGCCTCACAGTGGCGCTATAACAGGGACATTTCTGTTTTTACCTATAACTGCATTGATCTGTGTACAACTTTTTATGCTCGCTCCCTAGAGGCCATGGAAAAAAACATTTTCCCTGCATACCTCCACATCTACCGGTTATAGTGCTACCATGAGGCCGATTTCTGAAAAACACATTGTTTGTTTATACAAAATGCTGCAAATGTCCTCCTCATACAGAATTCTATACTCAGAGATGCTATGATTGATCTGTCTCTGCATTTCAACAAACGTTTCAACAAAATAAAGAAAATTGTTGCAAAAAACAAACAAACAAAAAACTTTATATTACTCCTAAACATTTTGCACACACACTCCTATCCTGCTGGTGGAGACCTGTGCCCAAAACACACACTCCTATCCTGCTGGTGGAGACCTGTGCCCAAAACACACACTCCTATCCTGCTGGTGGAGACCTGTGCCCAAAACACACACTCCTATCCTGCTGGTGGAGACCTGTGCCCAAAACACACACTCCTATCCTGCTGGTGGAGACCTGTGCCCAAAACACACACTCCTATCCTGCTGGTGGAGACCTGTGCCCAAAACACACACTCCTATCCTGCTGGTGGAGACCTGTGCCCAAAACACACTCTCCTATCCTGCTGGTGGAGACCTGTGCCCAAAACACACACTCCTATCCTGCTGGTGGAGACCTGTGCCCAAAACACACACTCCTATCCTGCTGGTGGAGACCTGTGCCCAAAACACACACTCCTATCCTGCTGGTGGAGACCTGTGCCCAAAACACACACTCCTATCCTGCTGGTGGAGACCTGTGCCCAAAACACACACTCCTATCCTGCTGGTGGAGACCTGTGCCGAAAACAGACACTCCTATCCTGCTGGTGGAGACCTATGCCCAGAAGGGCTTTCTCGTTCAATTTTATTTTCCATCTCTCAGGGCATTCTAGTTCAATGCACACGCACGCGCACACGCACACGCACACACACACACACACACACACACACACACACACACACAGCTGATGGTAATACTAATAACGTTAGTGGATGTATTTCTACACGTGCCAGCAGCCATTGAGAGCCTAATGCACAACCTGGCACACACAAACACCTATAAATGGAACCGCCACGCCAAATTAACGGCGTTACCCTCAGCCGATATAAAAACGCTCAGTCAGTCCCCAGGCAGCGCCCCCCGCCCATATACAATAAAACACTGCAGTGCAACGTTAACTACCTCTCTTTTCTTTCCAGGTGAGCCGTCATGTCCGGGAAAGGTTCCCCTACCAGGTTAGTGCTAAAAGAAATAAAAATCACTCCTTGACTCGAGCACCCATCATCATACATCTGACCACAATACCTGATCACAACAACATCTGAGGCCAGAACCACTTCAAACCATAGCTATATTATATACTCTGTTTGATTGGTGTCCCCCAGGGTTATACCCGGCACCCCCCCTTTTCCCCTCTACTACACCACGTGTCCTTGCCCATCTCCAAATCTCTTTGCCAATCTACAAGCTCACAATGCGTCGCATTGCTTGCAATGCGTTATGAGAACTTATACCGAATGTTATCAGTGAATTTTTGTCTATTTTGGATGAATGTTTGCCTCTTATGACAGACAGTGGTTCTCAACCCTTTCAGGCCGTGATGAGGCATTACATTTTGTTTGACTCAGATAAATATTGTGAAAATAGCAGGTCCGATACAATCTGCGACTCGAGGCAGCGTGAGATTAGCTTGTAGAACATCCATTTCAAAATAGTTCTCTTTCCAAGCGCCAATTTTACAATTTCTCTAAATTTGATAATTTGGCCAATGTTTTCATAGTATAGTTTGATGAATACAATGCAGCAATGTTTTTCTTTTAGGTATTAAAACGATCTTAAAAGTCCTTGAATCATTAGTCACTGTCATCTGGGGACCCACGCAAAATACAAAAAATCATGTGGGGACTGGGGTGGGGGGGGGCGACCCCCCTGGGAGAACTGTGGGGACCCCCCTGGGAGAAGTGACCCACATGGGTTGAGAGCCACTGTGTCTTATGACGTGCTCAGAATAGGGATGCTGGGGGTTCATGTGGTTAAATCATTCAAGAAGGGACCGAGTGCCGCGCTACGAGCTTGTAGATCTATTTTTGAAAAATCTTGAAAATGTGGCACAAATCTTTGAATATATATTCTTTCAGGGCGAACGTTTTTAAGTAAAATCTTTGCATCTGGGAGGTCCCTGGAACAACACGTTTTCAGATGGAGGTCGGCGGCCAATTTCATAGAATAATTTTTGGATATTTTTGGGGTCCTCGACATGAAATAGATTGAGAACCACTGATATAGAAACTTATGTTTTTTTCAGAAAACGGTTAGGATTTAGAAGCCTTTTTTTAGAATCTAGAATGAGGTCTAAATGGGTTTAAATCATTTGCACTGATCAGAAGCTCTTTTCTTGTCTTCCAGCCTCTCGCCAGCCGCCGATGCCTCTGCTGCAGGAGGCTTGAAGAAGAAGGCCAGGTGACTGCTTTTCTCTGTATTTAATAATCAGGAGTCAGGGCTGATATCTAGATGCTGTCGAGCAGAAACAAGACCGGTGTTGATTTCGTCAACTAAAAACTATGACGGAAACATTTTCGTGGAAATACAGTAGCAGATCTACAAGTTCACAACGCATCGCAGCACGACGTGTTGCAGACTTATAGATCGGCTGTTTTCAGCATGCAACCAGGTGTAAAATCAGCCATTACGACACCATCAAGGCCCACCAAAATTTTAGTCGACTAAATCAACTGAAGATTTAGTTGACTACAACTTCAAAGAACTTTATTTTTCCTTTCGGAAACTTCTTTTGTGCAGTGGTAAAGACAACAGAGATCACAGTACACACAAACACAGTTACTATATAAAAGTTCATAAAAACGACTTTTCAACAGGAACTACTTAAAAGCATAATATATTTAAGATCTGTTCTATAAGTACTAATGATTAAAATCTAAATATTTACTGTATGCAACCTATGCGTTCACTATATAGTCCATCAGGTGGAAAGGGGGGGGGGGGGTTGTTTGTTAGGGAATTGACCGACAGTTTGGGGATCTGATGGAGTTAGGAGGTTTAGTCAGAAGCGCTCAAGTTCGTACTTGTCAGTCATTTGTGACTCTTTTTGATGCAGAGACAGTCATGGCGACAAGGCCGACAATTAGAATTTAGGGAACTATAGCTTTTTCTTTGTTGCTACACTAACAAGTCAGTGTCCTTGATTGGTTGAAAACAGACCTCAGCAATAGGGCCTGTTTGCTTAAAAGGCCTCGCATCATTTATCTCCCTTTTGAAGTAAATAGCTGAGGTAACCTGTTTGGGATCGCTTTCTTTGAGCCTCATTGCCTTTCATCAATTACACCACTCAAGCTTGGCAATCACTACACAAAGGAGGGAGAAGGGGGGGGTCATTAGGGTAAATTCTAAGAATATCACAAACATTGCACTTGCGTGGCGTGCTGTGAAGATGTTGGACCCGAGTGGTCAGCCTGGATGAGCTCTAGCTAAACTCTGAATGCACTCTTACAGCGCCACAAAGGCCGGCGCGGCCAAACCAGCTCGGGGGGCCAGCCTGGAGGGCTCTGAGCCACGCCGCAAGGTCAGCATAAACACAGCCAAGGCCGCTGCTCAGGTCACCTATCTCAACAAACTCTTCGGACAGGTCAGTCTACTCTACGCTACACTGCCGCTCAGAGCTTTCATTAATTAATTCACACGTGCTGTTCGGTTTCCAGTGGTGGAAAAAGTACTCCTTTTTTTATCTAAATATGGACTGCCGTGATTTTACAAACTCTAAAACATGATCATCAGGTACTATGATTATACTAGAGAAAAAGACGGAGAAAGACGTTTTTCCAAACAAAAAAAAGTGTACAGAAAGTTGTATGTGGCCACACTCACCAGTTCATTAAGTATGCCTGGTTTGCCTGGTGGGTGGTGATGGGTGGTGAATGTGATCCACCTGAACTGAAGCCGCACCCACAGCTATTGTTGTATGATAACGGGGGAGGGGTTAGTGGAGGGGATCATATCGTGATGTCACTATATCACTATCATTTTGATTGGGCCTTTAGACCTGGGCCTCGATTGGGCCTTTTGAGAAACCAAAAATATACAGGGAAGACATATTTCAATATTCAAAACCGTACCTAGGGGTCTATTAGAGTAATAATATTGTTAACTCCATAGATGCATACAAAAAAACCCCTGCATTGTAGAAGTACTCTGTTACAAGTAAAAGTCAGATAGAGAAAGGAGGTCCCGCACACTTGTCTTGGCTTATATAACGCTATAGTTTATTAGGCTACTGAAAGTACTCAGTAGCCTATAATAAACTACTGTTATGTAAGTGAAGACAGTGTGCGGGACCTCCACTTGTTGCCGGCTGCGCTGTCCTTGTAGGCGTGCAGAAGGACTCTTTTCTACAAGCAAAAGTCCGGAACCTACAAATTCTACAAATGTCTTCTAAATCATGACGGTTTTCTGAAAAACCCCATGTTTCTGTATCAGTGGTTCTCAAACTATTTCA
This sequence comes from Protomyctophum bolini, assembly GCF_963924005.1. Classification (NCBI taxonomy): domain Eukaryota; kingdom Metazoa; phylum Chordata; class Actinopteri; order Myctophiformes; family Myctophidae; genus Protomyctophum; species Protomyctophum bolini. The sequence continues at coordinate 20,044,915 of NC_137864.1, forward strand.
TGTCAAGGACCCCCAGAATTATATGTAATTGGCCGCCGACTCCCATCTGAATATATGGAGTTCCAGGGACCTCCCAGAAGCAAAGATTTGAGTTAAAAACGTTTGCTCTGAAAGAATATATTCAAAGATGTGCGCCACATTTTCACGATTTATCAAATATAACAGACCTACAAGCCCATAGCGCGGCACTCGGTGCCGTGCTATGAACTTGTAGATCTGCTATTTTTCAACATTTAAAGTACAACATAACGCTTAAAACACCAAAAGGGGTTCCCGCCCAGAATGGGTTTAAAGTACCTAAAAGTAAAAGTATACTCATTGTGCACTGCAGAAATGTCAAATGTATAAAAAGATCTTTTGAAACTAGCAGATCTACAAGCTCACAGCATTGTGAGCTTGTCACATTGAGATTGTAGATCTGCTATTTTCATCAAATGGCCGAAATGTATATAAGGCAAGTGGTTCAAGGAAGTTTTGTAATAATAATAATCAAAATCTACAAAGTAAATAGTAACTAGTTTTGTGGTGGAGTAAAAGTACTATATTTGGAGCCGAGATGTATAGTGGAGTAGAAGTAAAAGATTGGAAATTGGAAATACTCAAGTGCAGTACAATTTGTACAAATATCTCAACATTGTACTGGGAACCTCTATGGGGACCTACCACGGGTCAGAGAGAGAAGGGCACTGCGTCAGGCAGGCACCCAGAACTTCAGGCAAGTAAATTGACCCTATGGGAGCCAACCCAGGGCAAAGCCAGGAAGGGAAAGAAGCGTACCACCTATGTAGACGTGCTGCGACGCGACAGCTTGGCTGACAATAGCTCAAGAACCTGACGTTGGATAGGAAATTGTGGAGGGCAGCGATCCAGGAATCCCGAGTTGGTGTTGGCTAGACCTCACTCTCGCAGCAACTAACTCTACAGTATATGAGTGAATTTCCACCACTGTCGGTGGTGGAAAGTAAGTGGTTTCGTAAGTTGAAAGTTGTGGTTCCAAGCGTCCTCAATACAGTGCTTGGTTTATAGTGCGTACAGTGTTGGGCTCTCACTCAGGGGACCTCCACGCTTGCCCTACTTCTTTAGAACGTGCTAGTACGCTGTAACTGTGGGCAGTGATAAAGTGGTGGTACTGCTACAGTACAGTACCATGGTGTGTGCTGTACCATGACCTATATGAAAACCCAAAAGGTGTACAGTAAGAGCCATTTTGAGCCTTCGTGTTATTTCGATGACGCCACTGAAGGGCTAAATTGGTCAATTTGTCAATCAACCCAAGGCCAAGGTTTCCAAGGTACAGGTATTTAACCCCTGCCTCGCCTGTAACCTAACCCGGCTGACAGGAAAAGCTAAACCGTTTTAGACTGTTTTCGAAGGGCTCGTTATGTTTATTTATATGCTTACGACTTTGGACGGAAAAATAAATCATTATTTTCAACTGGATGGACACGCTTGGACATCAATCTTTGAGCACACGTAACTTTAATCCCCGACTGTCGCCATCCAGTAGGGCCAAATGTACAGGACTTGGGCGCTGCCTACAAGAGGAATGAATCACGACGATGATGCTATTGGAAAATGCCAGAGAGGAGATTGATGCTACGATCCCTCATCTAATCTTGAGGAGAGTCTCCTGTAGATTTATCCATCCACCAGTTGCTCTCCTGAGTCTCCTCACAAAAAAGATATTCCTTCATTGGGAAGTGACTCCACTCCACACAAGAAGTGACAGTGTGGACATTAGGGTCGGCTCCCATTACGCTATACACAAACCTGTCTGCCTGCCAAGATGGCCGCGGGGCGTCATGGAATATCTGGGGCAAGCACAACTGAAAATGAGCTTGTTCTAACGACTATAGGCTACTACCAAGTAGTGGGAAGACAAAGTGATTATATGAAACTTTAAGTAAACTGGCCATAATAATAGCCATAATAATTGTTGTCCATTGTCCATTTAATAATTGATGCATCAAAACGTGTAATAATTAGTTTATAACAAGATTAATATAGATATATATCGATATAAACAATTTAAATCGATTTAATAAAAATTTATCGCGATCAAAACAGCAGAGGACGCAATCGAGTTAAAAATAACCTCCATGGGACATTACAAGAAGAAGATTTTCCTTTTACACAGCTCTGGTACAAATGTGTCCGTAAATCTAAGTTTGTCCAAACATCACCACACTTGCTGCTGGATTTTTATGTCCTCAAAATGTGTTTTGGTCAAAATTGAGCACCTTGGCCTGAAGCGAAATTTGGCCAAGAAAAGAACGAGCGCCTGTCCAACTCCAATCACGATAGAAACATTTGTTATCTGTAATGTCTGAACCGTCCTGCACGGTCTAGACCGGGGGGACAGGTGTCTGAACCGTCCTGCGCGGTCTAGACCGGGGGGACAGGTGTCTGAACCGTCCTGCACGGTCTAGACTGGGGGGACGTCAAATGGTCAGCCTGCGGGGACAAGAAAACTATATTTATGACCGTCTATATGTCGGTAGGACAGACACACTCAGGCTGCTCTCTCTCTGCCTTAAAGCTGCTATAAGCAATAATAATGTCAATTTTAATGACCTTTTATTTTATTTTCAAAAACAATGTAGTCTCTGTGACACATCTAGGCCATAGAGTAATAAAAGGATAGAGACTGAACCCATGAATCCACTGGTCCGTCCGCCTGCAGTTCACGCTCCAACCACTAGGGTCGAGTGCTTCAACGCTGGAGAGCCTCTCTGGGGTCTTGATCAAGTCCCAATGAGGTGCTTTCAGTGCAGTCGCTACTACGCAATGCGAGTAGGGCAACACGCCGAGGGGGGCAACACAATGTGCCAAAAAGTGCCAAGCCGACCTCTCAAAATAACTTCCTCCGCGGCTCCGCTGCGTAATAACGAGCCGCCGTGTGCGTCCTCACAAACAGCCGTGTGCGTCCTCACAAACAGCCGTGTGCGTCCTCACAAACAGCCGTGTGCGTCTCCACAAACAGCCGTGTGCGTCCTCACAAACAGCCGTGTGCGTCCTCACAAACAGCCGTGTGCGTCCTCACAAACAGCCGTGTGCGTCCTCACAAACAGCCGTGTGCGTCTCCACAAACAGCCGTGTGCGTCCTCACAAACAGCCGTGTGCGTCCTCACAAACAGCCGTGTGCGTCCTCACAAACAGCCGTGTGCGTCCTCACAAACAGCCATGTGCGTCCTCACAAACAGCCGTGTGCGTCCTCACAAACAGCCGTGTGCGTCCTCACAAACAGCCGTGTGCGTCCTCACAAACAGCCGTGTGCGTCCTCACAAACAGCCGTGTGCGTCCTCACAAACAGCAAAAATAGCTGATCTGGATGAGGAATAGCAGCACTCTTGTCGGGAGGGGGGGCAGCACAAATATCCTACGAGTAGGGCAACCAAATGGTCAGCTACGTCCCTGGGTGCTTTAATGTTAATATTAACACATACGCTCGGTATGTGTTAATATTAACATACACGTTCATGTACGGCTGGTAAAACCCAGCACTTTAATGCCAATCCCATGTACCGGTATGTCCGTGTTACGATCTTTATATTAAAGTCTCATCTGTGTTATATTTACCGCATAGGCAGCCGTCATCTTAGAGCGGGCAAAAAGTTGCATATCAAGAAGAAACGCCTTGCTTTAAATGTGTTTAACCTGCAAGGCCCCAACAAATGACAGCATTTCATACAAATTATTTCAAATTCTCCCCGGGCAACTCAGCACATTGTTCCACTCTTAAGGACAAGATATCATGGCCGAAAAGTTTTCTCTCCATTCAGCTTGATTAATGGCTATGGGAGCTATAAATACAGACAGTGTGAAATGGCCGTGCGTAATCACAGCTGTTCTCGCGCCGTGCCAAAGAAAAAGTGTGAAATTGCACTTCTCTCTTCTCTCTTGCCGTTCTCCTCATTTACAGGTAGAATGAAGCCAGGACAAGGTCTATCAATATATATATTTTTAAATCCCAATATAATTTTTATACGTTTTTAGATTTTATGCCAAAGATAAAACAAAACACAGCTCAGCTACGAAACGTTGCAAAACAAAGGACACAGATAGAAACTCCACATACCTACATCGGACCATAAAATAAAATAGGTCTATATGGACACATTGTTTGGTGCTTGACAGCCTGTAGACGGGTGAATAAATACACCAAAAAAATATCCTACTATAAATGCGCCACGTCTCTGCGTGTCTATATATATACAGTATGGGCAGAAAGGGACCCAGACGGATAGTTAAAATGGGTGCTATGACAAGTTAACAGGTATTATTAGGTTCCCACGTTGCATCACTCTGAAGTAGGCCGGTGGCCGACGGGCACGTACAGGTCTAGTAGAAATGCACTCAGTCGAGGTGCCAACTCACGCCTTGTACACAAGTAGCCCATACATACATACTTATAGTTACGTCATCAAGAATGGTTGTCCCTGAAAACACTGACATGCAGACATCTTATTGGCCGGTGGAAAACACAGACATGCAGACATCTTATTGGCCGGTGGACAACACCGTCATGCAGACATCTTATTGGCCGGTGGACAACACCGTCATGCAGACATCTTATTGGCCGGTGGACAACACCGTCATGCAGACATCTTATTGGCCGGTGGACAACACCGACATACAGTACATACCCAGCCGATCGCAGTACTTGCGTCACGTGCTCTGCTTGTGCAAGTACTAATACAGTAAGGGGAAGGTAAAAAGTAAAGTAAAATAAAGTAAATTAAAGTATTGATGATCCTACCCATCAAGGTTAGCGGTGATACTTCTGTTAAGGGACCCTAGTATCAAGGGGTCAGCTAATTGAGGGCCAATACATTGCAAATATGGGTCCCATATTTTGTATAGAAAGCATCTGTTGTGGAGCGTAGCAGGCAGGTTGGAAATTCCAACGGCATAATTATTCAAATGGATATTTAATTTAATGGTGTTTCTATCCTTTCATAGCGAACCATGCAGTCGGGCTGCCGTTCCACAACTTAGTTTGAGCTTCATAAAAGGCAGAATCCGAGCAAAGGTGCGGCTTTATAAACCTGATGAAACTAATGCATTTGCATATTTCTGTTCGGACAGCATTTATACGAGCATTCTTTATGACTGCAGAGTTTTCATGCCTTTCCGTGCGTGGGTCTCTCTCCGGTAGATTGTGTGTGTGCCACTGTGTAACGTACAGTAGCACAGAGCCTGTGCTTCCTAGGCAATCTTCATAAGAAATGGAATTTGCGAGGTGACACATTTTGTAGTTTCGTCAGAGAGCAGGGTGAAGGAATGCAAGAAATGTAAGCTGTGGGAGCACCTGGCACATTTGTTCATGCACAACGGGTCGATCCGGCCCGCATGAAGAAGTTTTCTTTTTTTTTGCCCAGTCGGCTCGTGACCTACAACGATTTGACAGCCCTGGTTTAGACCCTGGGCACCGTTTCCCGTTTACATGTGTTCCATGTCTGCTTATGATAAACCAGTTTCCTTTTGTTTGTGTAGTTGTTTATTTGGGCTTCTCTTAAAAATAAAAATAAATAAATCCCACGATTTTTGCAAACCATTTTTTTCACCCAGTGTCAATTATCTAATGTAATCCTGGGCTCTACACTCCCTCTGCCAACCTGGGGAGAGAAACGGACTGACCTCATGCTTCCTACAATGCATGAGGAGTCCAAGCCAGGGGGGGGGGGGGGGCGTTTCCCCTGTAGGACGTACAGGATAGCGTGTGGAAGGAACACATTATTCCAACCAGTTCCTTTCCCCTCCATCAGGCTGACCGGGGGGGGGGTAGTTTGGGCTTGCTTCCTAATGTATTTTTAAGATTTTAATACGTCATACTGTAGATGATTGACGTCACCAGTGGTGACACACAGTGTCTTGGATGGAGGAGTGTGAGACGGCCTGGCATCGCCCCCAACACTATGACTCAGACATATTGGTTGGATCGCCGGTACAATGCAGGGGGGGATGAATGAGGTATTTGATTTTTATTATGCTCACTAGTGCTTTCCTTAGAACTACTGCAAAGTCATTCTATTTAGTGGGGGGGAACTAATTCCCAATTTTTTAAATATATTTGTCAATTTTTTATCAGTGATATGGAAATATGGGAGGTATTAGGCAGGTAACCAGAATTGCAGTTTCTCTGTACAAGCAGTTTGTACTTAGACATGCATGGCTTAATCTTTGATGTGCTACTGGCAGGATCAACCAGGTAGCAAAAACGGTGACTCATTTTTGCAGTGGGTGACTGCATGCTGCTGTGCCAAGGCAATGCAAATAGTCAATTAGAATAGGCCTAATATCTTATATAAATTAATAATAATGTCAAAACACTTGTTTGCATCCAATAATGAGTATTTATATCAAACCATGACCTCTTTAAATCTCTATAGGCCTAGTAGCCCTAAAAGTTTCAGCACAGCAAATCACACAAAATCTTTTCATCCTGAATGAACACCATTACATTAGCCATGGAAATGTGTGCAGTGAGGTTAAAATATGGCTGAGCACGGTATGGATTCATTCAGTCCGACAGCCTAAACCAGTGGCTCCCAATATGGGGTCCGGGGACCCCCAGGGGTCCTTGAGCCAAAAACTGCACGAGCAAAAGTGCCAAATGATTTTAGACCCATCGCCCTCACTCCTCTATTAAGCAAATGCATGGAGCGTGTAGTGAGTAAGGCTAAGTGCATCGCCCCAAATGCAGTTTGCTTATAGAGCCAGTCGAGGTGTAGAGGATGCCACTGTAACTTTATTGGACAAAATACATCGTCATTTCGACAAACCCAAAACATACGTCCGTGTCCTTTTTATGGACTTCTCCTCTGCTTTTAATACGGTCCAACCCCATCTTCTCCTAAAACGCCTCCTGTGTGACCTGAACGTCTCATTTTGTGGATTAGGGAGTACCTGAGAGAGAGAGAAACCCCAGCCAGTCTGTATTAATAACACTCTCTGACTGCCTTGTCCTAAACACTGGCGTGCCACAGGGGTGCGTTTTATCCCCTCTGTTATTCTGCCTATACACAAATGAGTTGAAATACAACAACAAAGACTTCTCTCTCATAAAGTACGCTGACGACATGGCCCTGCTTGCCTGCCTGCAGGATGTTTCCAGTCCCTCTTACTCCCAGCACATCGACCGTTCTTGACCTTAATGTCACTAAGACCAAGGAGCTGTGCTTGGGAGGGGGGTCAAGAGCAGAGGGCTCAGGGTCCATCTTTAGGCCTGTTACTATGAGTGGGGAGGAAGTGGAGCAGGTCAGTGACTTTAAATATCTGGGAACAACCTTGGACAATAAACTCACCTTTCAGACCAATGCAGTTAACATCTACAAAAAGACAAGGCAGCGGCTTTATCTTCTCAGGAAACTGATAAACTTTAATGCCAGTAAACACACCCTGACCATGGTCTATAACTCACCTTTCAGACCAATGCAGATAACATCTACAAAAAGGCAAGGCAGCAGCTTTATCTTCTCAGGAAACTGAGGAGTTTTAATGCCAGTAAACACACCCTGACCATGATCTATAGATCACACACTGAGTGTTCTCACTTTTAACATCATGTCCTGGTTTGGGAATCTCTCAGTTAGAGATAAAAACAAGCTCACCCAGGTAGTCAACCAGGCAAGTAAGACAAACCATTGCAACTTCAGGACATATACAACCGTTGCATAACCAAAAAAGCAATTCAGATTTACAATGATTCTACCCATCCTCTTCACTCTGAATTTGACTTGTTGCCATCGGGCAGGAGGCTTAGGGCAAAATTAGCTAAAAAGAAGGGTTACAAAACTTTGTTTGTGCCAACTGCGACATTTTAAATAAAAAAATGTTTAAATAGTCTAATCCCCACTGCTCATGATCACTGTTGCTGTGTTAATGTGAATGCATTTTATATAGTATTTTAATGCACCCGTGTATTTTTTGTAATGTTTTATTGTTGTAACTGACTGCCGTTGTGCAGTTTTCTTTATCTCTATCTTTATCTTTATCTTTGAGGGAGTTCCAGGGGGACCCGCAGCTAAATGATAGTTTTACACTCTCAGAGTTAAATTAACATTGATTTTACAATATACATTGGTGGTCCCAGTGATAGAAATGCCATTAAATGTGGGGTCTGTAGACTAATATGCATGTCAAACTGGGGGTCCTTGAAATGAAACGGGTTGAGAATCACCGCTAGAGCCGTAAAAATCTTCTCTTATGGGGGTCCCTGCATGGCATATCTTTTCAAATGGGGGTCCGCGGGCTAATTAGTGTCAATTCGGGGGACCTTGGCGTGAAAAGGTTTGGGAACCACTGGCCTAAACAGTGACCACAGATACAGACAACATGCAATAGCTAGGGCTGTCACCGTTACACATTTAAGTTGATGATGAATTGTCAAATCATTGCGATTGACGATTTAATTGCGTTTTCTTTTTGCATTGAACATTGGAACGTTACAATGTGTATTATTGTATATTTTATTATATATTTGACAAATAACTTAACCCATTTTGTGCGGGAACCCCTTTTGGAGAGTGGCGTGCTACGAGCTTGTAGGTCTGCTATTTTTGAAATATCAAGAACGACTGACATAGAAACATAGCTTTTTCAGAAAACTGTCAGGATGTAGAAGACATTTTTAGAATCTGATCTCAGGTCAAAATGGGTTAAAGGTCGTATAGACAGTTCTTTAAGTTTTTTAGATGTAAAATAATTATATATATAAATTATTTTTATTAAAAAAATTACCATAAAGTCGCGTATGTTCTGAGGGGCGTGGCTACCGTTACAGTCTATGAACGGGATCCCCCACCCACTCGAGTCAAAATAAAAACCAACGAAGAAGAAGGGGGGAAGTCCCGCCTCGTTGTCTGGGCCAGCCAATGGCTCAGCTGGGCCCAAACGGATCTAGAAAGATGGCGATTTACAATTCAAGGACTGACAGGCTTAATTTTACGTCCATATCAGACCCGGAGAACGCTTTGTCCATATTTCTTTACAGTCTATGATCTGCCCCTATATTATGATGCTGGGGTGTTCTCCTGCAACACACTACACTCTTCCTTTGGTTCCCACTGGGAGACAGATTTGCATTCTGTTTGGAAACATCATTCACTCTGTACAAAACACTGGACGTTGTAAATATACAAAGAAATCACTGAGACACTTCATATTTTTTTCTTTCCAAAAATAATTGGGGGCCAGATACTCACTTTGAAGATGAAATCCATTCTTCAGTTTTTTCTATGACTACAAAGACGAAACGGCCGGGCTCTCTAGCCCATTTTGACCTGCGAACGATTCTACAAATGTCTTCTAAGTTTTCAGAAAAGCCCAATGTTTCTATGTCCGTCGTTCTCAGGACCCCCAAGATTATATGTAATTGGCCGCCGACCCACATCTGAAAATATGTTGTTCCAGGGACCCCCCAGAAGCAAAGATTTGAGTTAAAAACTTTGGCTCTGAAAGAATATATATTCAAAAGATTTGCGGCACATTTTCACAAAAAAATAGCAGACCTACAAGCTCGTAGCGCTGCACTCGTTGCCGCGCTATGAGCTTGTAGATCTGCTATTTTTCAATGGCTAAAGTATAACAATGCTTAAAACACCAAAAAGGGTTCCCGCCCAAAATGGGCTAGACTCAACTCACACAAGACACTCCAGAATATTCTTCAGACTGACACACTATGCATAAATCTCCTTTGGCTGGAGCTGTTGCTCTGCCTTACATAATTATTGCCTTGTCGTCACAAGCACAAGGTTTGAATTGAAAACGGCTCCGTTGGTCACGACGACACTGACATTATTCATTGAAACTTATTTTGTGTGTGTTTGGCACCGTTCTTCACTTCTTCTTTGGCTATAGTTCTAGTGCTCCGGGAAGAGAGATGTGGGAGATTTACGTAACGCAACACACGCCAACGTGGGCTCAAGGTTATATACTACTAGTACTTAGCCCATCCCTTGTGTCTTTTTTTTTGCACATCGACTAGAAATGTGTCACCCCAGAGGAACACGGTTAGTTGACTGCCCTATAGCAGGTTTTTACACACTATCAGAGTCCCGAACACTGCTAAGAGCATCCCTGGTGAATAGAATCCTATACACTATACAGCCTATTCACGCAAGATACAAGGCTCTTAGGAAACAGTGTATAATGAACCTTTTATTATTTTTATGTTTTTTATCATGGATCCTGATCCAACTTATTGTAAAGCAGAGCCACAGGCATTTCTAAATGGGTCAACGAAGGGGGGGGGAAAGGAAAACATCAAATGAGAACCCACAGGATTAGCATTAAGCCTCAGAAGAAAACAAATAAATCATTATTATTATTATTATGGGACTTTTCCATCAATTACTGTTGTGTGTTAAGAAGCGAACTGGTTCCTGTTCTACTTCTACCTCGTGTGACCTGCTGCCTCCTGTGCCACTGCAGACTGCACGACACTGTGATCTATGATGGCAGGGATGGGCAACGTTGATGGAGAGAGAGAGGGGACACTATATTTTACACACTCACTCCAGAGTAGCAAAAAATTGCCGATCTACACGCTCAAAAGCTTTTGAGCGTGTAGATCGACTATTTTTTGCAAATTTGAATTGAAATCCTGAATTATTGTTTTTGCTGTGTTTTAATTGGAATAAAAAAAATAATAATAATAATAATTTAATTTCAAATGCCTTTCAAATTAATTTAATTATAGTTAAGTTGACACTAATTAGCCCACGGACACCCATTTGAAAATATATGCCAGGGACCCCCATAAGAGAAGATTTTTACGGCTCTAGTGATTCTGAACGCGTTTAATTTCATGGACCCTCAGTTTGACATGCATATTAGTCTACGGACCCCCCATTTAATGGCATTTCTGTCTCTGGGACCCTGAATTTATATTGTAAAATCAATGTAAATGTACCTCTGAGTGTACAAAATGGAACCAAATGGACCCCGTTAGGATCCATTTGATAAGCTAGTTAAACCGTACTCTAAAACGTTGTTTATTAACCTAATGTCGGCATGGAACAAGCTCCCACTGTACCTTCGTCAGGCAGCCTCTGTAGACATTTTTAAAGCACAGCTCAAGACCCACTTTTACAACATTGCTTTTAATTGATCTTTTATTATACTATATTGCATTACTGCTTGTTTTTTAATGTCGTTGCCTTGCTTTTCTTTTTTATTCTCCATTGTTCTGTAAAGCACTTTGAGCTGCATTTCATGTCATGAAAGGTGTTATACAAATAAAGTTTTATTATTATTATTATTAATGTATGCATGCCTTAAAACCCCCAAAGTTAAACCAACTGTACACGATACCTTATGCCTACCTTATGCCGTAACCTAAAACAGACATGGTTATATTTTGTGATCACCGATTTTTGATTGATTAATTTAATACTTTATTAAGAGTTTGCAAAGACAAGCACATCTTGCTGTGGGGGGAGGGGGGGGGGGGGGTTTGCAGCCACCAGTGTAAGAGCGGTTTTGAAGGAGAGTTTAGGGTAGAGTTGTTCCGTTTAGGGCCGATACCACCCTCAAGTACTCTTACTCGGTACTCGGAACCGGCCCCGATACTTTGACACGAGTACCAAAACATTCAGTTGACGCTATAGGCTGAACGAATGCAACAGGAGCAAGTCTGACCCAACACTGCAGCAAAGCCCATTTACAAGCATAAATGACAACTGACAAGTGTAGGCATGACAATGAAAGTAAATTGTGGAAAAAGGGGGTAAAATAAGTAGTTACTCAACGAAAATAAAAAGTACTCGTATCGGTACTCTGCCACAGCTAAATCTGGGTTGAACGTGGTTTGCGGAGCCCCTCTGGTGTGACGTCATTGACATTTTTGAAGTAGTTTGACAAGCAGTAGCCTGGTCAGTTTGTTTTGGGATGTCTGGAGCCTATGTTTTTAAGGCCTTACCCTTAAAATACTGCTGCAGCCTGTTCGACAGAGCAAAGAATATTGGCATTGTGCAAACAACGGAAACTTCAATGTCAATGTTTCTGAAACCCCCCCGAAATACATTTTGGTGGTCCACTTCTGTCGACAGTGTGGCTGCCACAGTTTCCAATGCCAAACTTTGCATGGAGTCGTCGACATGGCCTGCACTGTCCTGCAAAACTCTGCCCATCCATGAGGTGAAACACCTGTTTTCTAGTCCCCTGTGATGATGGGACCTACTTTCCATGGCACGTCCTGAGCAGTCGTGGCAGACTGCTCTGCATCGACTGAACGGCCGGGGCCATCTCATGTGACTTTCATTTTGCCAGTAGCAGTTAAAAAAAAGAATAAATAGAAAAATGAAAACACCTTGCTGCGTCACATAGGCTATAGAGCACCGAAGTCTGACGTCACTTTCAGTAGAGGGCGCCAATACACAGGTTCATGTATTTTTTTATTTGCAGTGAAATCTCCATAGGGCGATTTTAGGTCGCTTCATATAAGAACTGTGTTTGGCTGTGTGTCGTTAATGATGTCCATTCATATTTGATACAGCCAGTTTCTGGAGAAAATGGAATTAATGTGGCCGCAAAAGCCTTGAAACTACATATGAAGGCAATGTCGCTGCTAATATACGTCACGCCCAGCTGTCAACACATTGCGTTCCTGAGATTCCTCGTTGACGTAAGCTCAGCTGGTGGTGACTCGACTCGTACTAACCACGAAACATTAAATATCAATACAATAACATTTTAAATAAACATAATTAACATTCAGTTTCTGTTGTGCGACGGGAAGATGCAGCCTGCCTAGCCGGAAATGTAGTCTCTGGGTTGTTTCTAATGCTTATTTTGTTACTCTTTGATATTTGTACATTTCCACTTTCAGTCGATGCTTCATATCCAAAGACCAGATCGGTTTATTTTTCAATTACAGTTCTTATATGAGGCGATCTAAAATCCCCCTATGGAGATTACAATGCAAATAAAAAGTACACAAACCTGTGGATTGACGGCCTCTACTGACAGTGACGTCAGGACTTCGGTGCTAGTCTATACCATATGACGCATAGCTGTCTGTCTGGGCTACCATAGACTCATGGCTGTCTGTTTGGGCTACCATAGACTCATGGCTGTCTGTCTGGGCTACCATAGACTCATGGCTGCCTGTTTGGGCTACCATAGACTCATGGCTGTCTGTCTGGGCTACCATAGACTCATGGCTGTCTGTCTGGGCTACCATAGACTCATGACTGTCTGTTTGGGCTACCATAGACTCATGGCTGTCTGTCTGGGCTACCATAGACTCATGGCTGCCTGTTTGGGCTACCATAGACTCATGGCTGCCCGTTTGGGCTACCATAGACTCATGACTGTCTGTTTGGGCTACCATAGACTCATGGCCGTCTGTTTGGGCTACCATACGACTCGTGGCGGTCTGTTTGGGCTACCATAGACTCATGGCTGTCTGTTTGGGCTACCATACGACTCGTGGCGGTCTGTTTGGGCTACCATAGACTCATGGCCGTCTGTTTGGGCTACCATACGACTCGTGGCGGTCTGTTTGGGCTACCATAGACTCATGGCTGTCTGTTTGGGCTACCATACGACTCAGGGCTGCTGCCCTGAGCCTATTATAGTGAGCTACTCCACCCTTACAGCATTCCTAATCTCTGCTGTGACACAAGTATTAATAACCCCTTAGCACGCTTCAGTCATCCCTCATTAGTTCCGATGGGGACGCCGAGGAGGGAGAGACAAAATACACAAAGAAGAAAAATGGTTGCTATAGTTTTTATGTCAGATAAATTATTGCAACACCACAGGGGTGGATACCAAGCACAATGGATTGTTGTACTAATCAGTACACCACGAGCCCATTAACCCATTTAGACCCGAGCTCGATTCTACAAATGTCTTCTAAATCATGACAGTTTTCTGAAAAACCCATTGGTTCTCAAACCTGTTCATGTCAAGTTCTAAAATAAATATATGTAATTGGCCACTGACCCCCATCTGAAAATATGTTGTTCCAGGGATGCTCCAGAAGCAAAGATACGAGTTACAAACGTTCGCTCTGAAAGAATATATCTTTCAAAAATAGACCTCCTCATAGCGCACTCTATGTAAATCTGCCATTTTTCAATAGCTAAAGTATAACATAATGCTTAAAAAACACCAAAAGGCTACTCATTATCATTGTCGATAATATTCTGTTGTCATACAAAAAATGCCTAATAAAAACAGTATTAAAAAAACAAAAAAACACCAAAAGGGGTTCTGGTCCAGTATGCGTTAAGCATGTGCATGGCGTGTTGGTCACATGTGATTCAAGTGCGTCAGAATGTTTCTTCAATCTGAACTCCATTTGTGCGTGGCGTTCGCGGCGGCATCCGTGTGCCATATGTCTCTCTCTGCCTCTTGGGTTTGGGGAGTATCTTGCTTACGAGGCTATACACAGATAATGCCCCAAGTGAAAGCAGAGACAGAATGAAATTAACTGTTAATGGGAACAGATTGACTAATCATTTGAGACTGGCGTGACATGCTGCCCAAGCCTTTAAGGGGGGGGGGGGCTGAGAAAAAATATCCAATTAATGTGTTGACCTTGTTACTGTCAAAATATGCCCTTGTGTAGGCTGCATGCTCTGCAGAGTAAACAAGGCCTCTCTCTGCGTATAAACGCTGTTCTTTAATTTCACCAAGACTGTGGAGTGTGTTACAGGCATGAGGAAATAAATCATGGAAACCATATATATATATATATATATATATATATATATATATATATATATATATTTATATTATTATCATTATTTTTTTGCCACGGTTACCATGCAATGAGTTGACTTTTGGGTTAATGGAGTTCCGGCATTTCTAACCTCGTGCTCGTTGCAGGATACATTATCGTCGTATTGAGCGAATATTAATGTGAAAATGGTCCCTGTATAACGTGACTTAATTCTGTGTGTTTGAAGTTACGGAAGAAACCATGAATGCTAATTATGTTCAATCGAAAAATTAACTAAGTCTTGCATAATAATGCAATTACTGCGTAAGCATTTAGCTTTCTGCAATGTAATTTTGGAATGCTGATGTTGTAATTAATCTCGCTTGTTTAATTTAGGGAAAGGAAGAATTGGACATAGCTTTGCAATTAGTGATGTACCGAATATTCGGCCGCAGAAAAATTCGGGCATTTCGAAAATGGCTCAAAATGGCTCAAGCCTATCCGGCTTTGGCCCGAATAGGCAGAAAATAGATCACCGAATAGTGTATGCAATTAATGCATTCAAAAGAGCTGAATAAATGTTTTATGGACCCATAAGTGATTATTACATTAATTTACTTATTATTATAAGTTTAAGTTTTGCCATAACCATTTATTTTGCCATAAATCAGGTAGCTTTAAGCTACGGCCATGACAGCAATGGTAGGAAAAAATACATATAATATTAATCATATTCCGTATTCGGTTTTCGGCCAAGAATTTCCCTTTCGGTGCATCCCTACTTTGCATGTCTGATGATTCTTTTTGATGAATGATGTCTGTGTGCCAGGCATATAAAGGGCTTCCAGGCTATATATTGTGTTAACTTAAAAGATATGTCTGTGTATATTGTATGATGTCAGGCTCAGTTGCTTTGCTGAGAGGCAATCTGGAGACACATAAGACATTTTGTTCCAAATCACCACTCTTTTTTCTTTTTCTTTTTTAACCACTCAGGCAAATCATATTACGTTTTAAAGGGCACTTAAACAGCTTCAAAGTGCACAGTTGCCATGTTTAATTGCCGTGCTTTGTGTTGCGGAACAAAACGTGCGATTCTCCACAGATCGTATAAGTCCTACGGGGAAACCCATCACAAGGCTGGCATTTAGGACTACACACTGTGGCACTATATGTTTAGTCTGTTTAGAGTAGACTAATGCAGTGCCCGTTCGGGGCACGGCCGCTCAGAGTAGTGCCTGGCTGGTTGGGAATAGACAGATTGTTTAATTTCAAGAACCCCCAGTTTGACATGCATTAGTCTAGTAACTCTAGTTAATAGCATTTCTATCTTGGACCCTCAATTTATATTGTAAAATCAATGCTAATTTAACCATTTGTACACTCCCATAAGGGTCCATATGGTTACAATCATCATTTAGCTGGGTCCCCCCCGGAACTCCCTCAAGTACCCCTGGGGGTCCCCGGACCCCGCTTTGGGAACCACTGCTCTACAACTCTATTTTGCAGGATAATCCGATTTTAGATCTGCAGTCTCCAATCCATGCCTGCCGTCTATACGTCTGGCAATGTGACACGCATGTTACACAGACACGTGTAACACACATCAATGTGACACGCATGTTACACAGACGCGTGTAACACACATCAATGTGACACGCATGTTACACAGACAATGTGTAACACACATCAATGTGACACGCATGTTACACAGACGCGTGTAACACACATCAATGTGACATGCATGTTACACAGACACGTGTAACACACATCAATATGACATGCATGTTACAGACACGTGTAACACACATCAATGTGACACGCATGTTACACAGACGCGTGTAACACACATCAATGTGACATGCATGTTACACAGACACGTGTAACACACATCAATGTGACATGCATGTTACAGACACGTGTAACACACATCAATGTGACACGCATGTTACACAGACACGTGTAACACATCAATGTGACACGCATGTTACACAGACACGTGTAACACATCAATATAACATGCATGTTACACAGACACGTGTAACACACATCAATGTGACACGCATGTTACACAGACACGTGTAACACACATCAATGTGACATGCATGTTACACAGACACGTGTAACACACATCAATGTGACACGCATGTTACACAGACACGTGTAACACACATCAATGTGACACGCATGTTACACAGACACGTGTAACACATCAATGTGACACGCATGTTACACAGACACGTGTAACACACATCAATGTGACATGCATGTTACACAGACACGTGTAACACACATCAATGTGACACGCATGTTACACAGACACGTGTAACACACATCAATGTGACATGCATGTTACACCGACACGTGTAACACACATCAATGTGACACGCATGTTACACACACAAGTAACACACATCAATGTGACACGCATGTTACACAGACGCGTGTAACACACATCAATGTGACACGCATGTTACACAGACAATGTGTAACACACATCAATGTGACACGCATGTTACACAGACGTGTGTAACACACATCAATGTGACACGCATGTTACACAGACGCGTGTAACACACATCAATGTGACATGCATGTTACACAGACACGTGTAACACACATCAATGTGACACGCATGTTACACAGACAATGTGTAACACACATCAATGTGACACGCATGTTATCATCACCCTGCAGATCAGAAATAGCCCTGCAGCTCCAAACACAATCTTAACTGAGGAGCGCCGGTTCTTCTTATCGTGAATGGATTGAATAACATTTGGATTGTGACGAGTTTTGACATCACTTGAAAACAAGGCCGGTGCAAAGAGTGAGCCTCGTCATGTGACATATGGCAGTGTCACTGGGTGAAAAAACAGTCATTAAAATTAGACATATTATTGCTTATAGCAGCTTTAACTACTGTACTGTATGCCTTTTGGCGTTTTAGGCATTATGATATACTTTAGCTATTGAAAAATAGCAGATCTACAAGGTCGTAGATCTGGTATTTTTGAAAAATCCTGAAAATGTGGCACAAATTCGGAATATATATTCTTTCAGAGCGAACGTTTTTAACTCAAATCTTTGCTTCTGGGGAGGTCCCTGGAACTACATATTTTCAGATGGGGGTTGGCGGGCGGCCAATTACATATAGTGTTTTGGGGATCCTTTGAGTTTGAGAAGGATTGTGATTCTGTTGCTCCAACAGTCTCCAGCCCAACTGTAACGTTTCTGTCGATCTGTTTCTTATCCACTAGATCTCCTCAGTCCCACTCAGATCAGATCCATGATGTTTACTGTATATTATATATCTAAACATTTACTTCAGCTTCACCTCAAGCTCTCTGAGCACACTTGAAATGGTGATATGAGAGAGAGAGAGAGAGAGAGAGAGAGAGAGAGAGAGAGAGAGAGGGGGGAAGAGGGTGGGGGGTTGGAGAAGGCATTGTAACCGTCGCAAAGTCACCCTGAGCATGATGCCAAACAGTGCATTAGGACGGTTATATATTAATAATCTGAGCGTGTGTACTGTACTTGCGTGCGCGCTTGTGCATGTGCCAGTGTGTACGTACATGCGCGTGTCTGCATGTTTGTGCCTGCCTACATGCATGATGCGTATGTGTGTTTGTGCTTGTACACATGACGAAACTCCCCAAGCCTTAAGCTCTTAGGTCTCCCCGTGGATGGTGCAGCTGCAGTGTGCGCGCGTATGCGCGGGAGGGGGGGGGGGGGGGGGGGGGTGGTGGGTGTGTGTACTGTAGTATTATGTCATTGTGCAAATTAGAGAGGCATGTCGTTGGGTGAAAATCCATTACAGATCTCTGCCAGCACGCTGCAGTGTTGACAAGATATGCATGTTATTCTAATGTCGCACTTCAAAGCAAAAAGGGGGAAAAAAATAAAGATTAGCGTGCGGTGCTTAATTTAAAAGACTGCATTATTTTAACAACTAATCCCCAGACGCTCTCTTTATAACCACTTGAACCCCACCAACCCTCTACAAGCTCACAGCGTGTTGCAACGCGCTGTGAGCTTGTACATCAGCTAGTTTTGGAGAACAGATTTGGCGTATATAGACTAGAGTGAGGGGGGGGGGAGCGTACAGTTTTAACACAGTTCTGTGTGATGTATAGAGGGTTTAGGACAAGTTGTTAATATTCTCTCTCTCTCTCTCACACACACACAGGAACGGGAACTATCAGCAGAAGAGTTGGATGGTAAGCATAATTTGGGTAATAACTGGTAATAATAACTGAGCATAATATTAATACATCACAGCTTCCTGTCCTTCATGACTCTCACCGCTCACAGGCCAGCACAGCACTTCTCACAGTCTTCAAACTTTGTTCTCTCTTTCTCTCTCTCTCTCTCTCTCCTTTGTTGCCAATGACAATGGCAGTTTTAAACTGCTCAACTTTCGTGTGTGTCGTCCGTGTGTGTGTGTGTGTGTGTGTGTGTGTGTGTGTGTGGTGTGTATGCGTGTGCGTGCTCATGAATTTCAGAGCTGCAGGTTGCCTTTAAGGAGTTTGACTACGACTGTGACGGCTACATCCATTACAATGACATCGCCAGCTCCATGAGAGCCATGGGATACATGCCCACCGAGATGGAGCTCATCGAGATCGTTCAGCGGATATACGGAAGTGTGTACAGTATATACAGTATACCTGCCAGTGGGTCTGTGCGTGTGTGTAGTAGTGTTGTTTTTGACAGCAAATTTCTATTTTTAGTTTAGTCGTAGGAGTGTAACTTCATTTAGTTTTAGTCATATTTTAGTCACCTGGAATGTTTTAGTGTCAAGCCTAGTTTTAGTCGACTTAATGTCAGAAGACTAAAATGTATTTTGTCTGGGCCCCGATGCCGTCGTCGTAATGACTGATTTTACGCGTGCTGAAAATAGCCGACCTACAAGTTCACAACGCACTTGTGGATCTGCTATTTTCAGCATGCAACCAAGTGTAAAATGACTTATACTGTTTCTCTTGTCCACTAGTCCCTTCCTAACATTTCAGTCTAGTTTCTATCCGTTGACGGATCTATCCGGCACAAATAATTGCGCACAAATAATTACAAATAACAATTCAATTGTGTTTTTTTGCATTGAACAATAACGTTACAGTTTGTGCTTCCGTTTGCCTTTTAGGCATCGTAATAACAAATTGCACAGGGGAAGATATGACAAATAACTTAAATAGGAATGACAAATTAATTTCTTAATAAGAAAAAACCACATCATCATAGCGGAAATAGTTGATCTACAAGCTTACAACACGTCACACGTAGATTTGTAGTATTTCTGCATTTTTTTATATATATATATATTTATTTATTTTCAACAATAACAATTGTGAATCTCAAATTATTGCGATTAGACGATTATGTCAAATTGTGACACGTGACAGTCACGCCCCATATATGGTCATGCTTCTGACATTCCATATGTAGATCATCCATCCTTCCTCTTCGATGTCTCCCTTTTGACCGATATATTACCTGTCCATTTCAACTCTAGACGGGCCCACCCAAAAGTTATTAGTGCGGCTGGCGAAAACTAGAGTTCTCAACAGGCCCGAAAATTAAGGCCCTATACCGTGGCCCTCATCAAACCCTGTACACTCAAGACACTGCCCTCGCTGCCACCCTTAGATCTCCATATATGGAGCTGACCTGTTCCGACATTCCAAATGTTGATCTGACCTCATCAAACCTTGTACACTCAAGACTTATATGGCCTTATATGGTCTTACTGGTAGCCTAATATATGCGTCAATGAATCGACACAAAATAGATCTAATAGATTGTTGTTCATAAGAGGCTAAATGTAGTCGTCTGATTAACTCACTTAACCCTGTACAAAAATAGTGAAAATAGCCGTTTTCACCATTTACAAATAAGCTACATTTGTTAATCGCAATCGCAGAGTCCTATAGTGTGTCTGTCTCATAACGTTGCAGGTGTGCATGAATCTAACTTGTTTAACACTTTTTAAGTAATATATTTATTTATGCTTTATTTACCCAGAGATAAATAACACCGCCTTGAGTGTAATATTGCAATTGTACAACATACCCTCAAAACTAAGATAATCAATCAAACAAACAAACAAAAAAATCTAAAATGTTCAATGACGGATGTAGCCACTACGCCCACAAATGTCCCAAGAAACTCGCTAGCCTCTGGGAGAACAGAGCAGCTCATTTCTATGTTTTGATTAGGTGTTCCTATACTGCACGACTAGAATGCTGTTTCGACCAATCAGATTGCTTAATCATGTGTGTGTGTGTGTGTGTGTGTGTGTGTGTGTGTAGGGGGCGGTCATGTGGACTTTGAGGATTTCTGTGAGCTTATGGGTCCAAGAATACTGAGTGAGACGGCTAGTATGGTCGGGATAAAAGAGCTCAAAAGTGCGTTCAATCAGGTGAGAAACGCAAGCACGCACGCACGTACGCAAGCACGCACACAGCTTCAAGTGAGTTTGACAGACTCTGTGGTGTGCTATACTGACAACAACCACGGAAGTGAGGGAACAAAACACCTTTACTTAACAGGTAGATTATGGTACGGTAGGTACACACTAACTGGAAAATAAATGATTATTAATACTGACAAACAGTTTTCACGCATTCTATACAAAGTGAACTTTGCTATAGGGTGAAATAGTACTTGCAAATGATATTCCCAAAGCCCAATGACACAGCCCGGAGAACGGCACATGCAGCCTTATTAATGAGCGCAGGCACCTACTGTAGAAAAAGCACTTTCTAACTGAAAAATGGGGTCGTTGGGAATTATTCTGTATCTTCAAAGAGCGTGCAGAAGTACAGCAAATCTTTCCTGACTTCTGCAGAGGATGCTTTCACATCTTAATCGCCCCCGAGAAGAGAAAGTTTTTAAAATTCAGTTTCACATCAAGTGCCAAGCGTGCTTTTCCTCAAGAAATGTACAAAAGCTAATAAAGAGCTAATCAAAGAGGTCATCTTTGATATTGAATGAAGGCGGCGGAGTTGGTCTCATTTGCTAGTAAACATGCAACACTGCTTCAGGACAGAGTGAATATACATTCACTTCTTAATGTCTCATTAACACCCTGAGCGCACTGGACGGAGTTCTCCGCCCTATCAATTAGTAACGCTAAGCGCTCAAGACGGAGATTGATCAAAAGCACGGAGATTATTGATATCAAAACCGATCGCATCGCTCCACAGGCTGGGAGCGTGCGTCTGTTGCGCAACATTCAATGTTGCGCAACAGTGGGACGTCACTGATCTAAATCATTCCGTCCAATTCTAAGAAAAGATCATGTGTTAGACGGCCCATCGCGGTCCCGTCGCTAGTCGCGATAGAATTAATCATACCTCCCGTTGTTGTCGATCGCCTCTAGAGTGTTTTGGCTACATCTAGCTACTTCAGCCACATCCGGGATAACATCCGGTCCGTCGCTAAATGTGCTCCGCTGCTACAGTATAAATCGCTGGGCGCTCTGATTTAATGGATTAAATAACCCCGGGGCGTTCGGGGTGTTAAGATGTGTGCTTGCGCTGCAGTCTTACTACATAAACAAACGAATTAATGAATTCCATTAGTGAGGTCAAAATATCACCAAGCATTCCCCAGTCAGCTCACGCTCATAATCATCACTGCAAATTAATTGGATTTTTTAGTCTTCCTCTGAAAAGGAGCAAGTTTAGTGAAGCGTCGTGTCTGCTTTTCGATATCTCTCTTGGTTGTCGTCGCTTCAATCCTAATACCACCTCGAGTCGACGTCCCGACCTGAACGGTATCTATACTCTGCAGGGCTCGAAATTAACTTTTTTACTTGGTAGCACTGGTGCTCCCAAATTCAGAATGAAGGAGCACCAGAAAATAATTAGGAGCACCCACCAAAATTTTACGAGCACCAATATGTAATCGATTTTTTACATTCATTATTATTACACTTGTAGCCTACAACAGTGGTTCCCAACATTTTTCATGTCAAGCACCCTCAAATTGACACTCATTAGCCCACGGACCCCCATTTGAAAATATATGCCAGGGACCCCCATATGAGAAGATTTTTACGGCTCTAGCAGTGATTTTCAGTTATTTACATTTCAAGGACCCCCAGTTTGACCTGAATTAGGCTACCGTTCCCCATTTCTATCTCTGGGACCCATAAAATCAAAGTTAATTTAACTGAGTGTACAAATGTACAGTGAAATTGGTTTACCCATAGTATGTAGTATACACTCTCAGAGTTTCAGACCAGGGTCCATTTGGTTCCTAACTATCATATTTAACCGAGGACCCCTAGGGATCCCCGGACCCCACTTTGGGAACCACTGGCCTACAAGCCAGTTGGTATGATATGCTATTTTTGTGGCAATAAACCAGTTGAAAATATAATTAAATTCTAAATACTGTCTCTGCTATAATTTCTGAATGTGTAAATGGCTACAAAACCCTTTGTTTTATGTAGGCCTGCTTTTTGATTGAAGTAAAAAAAAAATATATATATATATATATATATATATATATGTATATATACTGTATATATTTATGAGAAGTTATTTTCATAACGTCATCATAAATGTGTGTGTGTGTGACTCCACACATTCCATTCAATTGAGCCCTTTTGTTGTCTCTCACAGCTGAGGACCTCAGGTCCAGCTGATGTTGATCACCCAATCAGTCCACGGACTGACGGGAGGTTAGAGGAAGTAGAAGAAGCCAAGGAGATATTTCTTTAAACAATCATAACTCTGGACAGGAATGGACTAGGAACTTACTTTTTTTTTTTGACATGCTCAGATCTTTATGCTCTACAAGTTTAAATCATCTCGCGGGACGGAACCGGCCCGCGACACTTTCGGTCGCGATCGTTTTGGTCGCACTACAGTAATTATATGCAGTAGCACTGGTGCGCCCAGTTATATTTTGAGATCGCACAGATTAAAATTCAGGCGCATTTGCGACCAAAATGGTCGCTATTTCGAGCCCTGCTCTGACCTCAGAGAGTCCTCTGCTAGTCGTATCGGGAGCTTTTATCAGTGATGCACTTATAGCCACTTAGACACTCGTGTTAATTGCAGGCATCTTGTGTTAACCCGTTTAGACCTGAGACCTGCATGCAGATTATATACAAAATGTCTTCTAAAACAGTTTTCAGAAAAACCATATGTTTCTATATCAGTAGTTCTCAAACTATGTCATGTCAAGGACCCTCTAGAATTATGTATTATTGGTCCTGGACCAGACCCCGATCTCAAAATATGTTGTTCCAGGGACCTCCCCAGAAGTAAAGACGTGAGTTAAAAGCGTTCATTGAGAAAGAATATATATATTCAAAGATTTGCACCAAATTTTCACTTAAAAAAAAGCTTAAAAAAAGAAGATCTGGCATCGGCCGTGGCTCAGCGGTCCAGGCACCTTGGCCCCATCTCTCTCCCCATTTCCTGTCAGCCTACTGTCTATCCCTCCATAAAAAAAATAAAGGCGAAAGCCACAAAAAAATACATAAATAAATAGCAGATCTACAAGCTCGTAGCGAGTCGAGCTTGTAGATCTGCTATTTTTCAACAGCTAAAGTGTAAAATAACGGTTCAAAGTGGTTAAAAGCTATAAAGGTGACACAAGACGGCGACGCACTCCCGTCCAAAACGTGTTAAATGGTTTTGGCATGACATGATCGCCTAAACCCCTCTGTCTGACACAATCCAGGTCCGTCCATCTCTGCCTTCACACTCTCCCCCACCTCCTCCTCCTCCTCCTCCTCCTCTCGTATAGTATTGACTTTCCCCGGGCCTTCCATGACCCTGGACTCTTCTCTTTGTCAATTCTTTGATGCATTTTGTCACCTCTAATTATCTGCCCCTATATTTTCTTTCCTCTATGTTGTCGAATTGATTAGAATAGACTTTTATTTATTTGCCATTTGCACAAGTGCATATAGGAACTTTTGGAGCGTAGCTCCCAGGGCCAGCATTAAAAAAAAGACAGAAAATGCAGATAAGACAGGGTCGAAAAAAACGTACAATCCTTGAATAAATATATAGTCTAGGTAAAAACAGTGCAAATTGTCCCCGTCTTTTCATCCTTGTTCTCTCTCTCTCTCTTGTTCTCTATCTCTCTCAGTTTGACACTGACGGCGATGGAAAGATCACGCTGGAGGAGCTGAAGGAAGCTACGAAGGTCCTCCTGGGGGAGAAACTGAAGAAAGGCGAGTTGGAGGAGATCCTGGCCGACATCGACCTCAACAAGGACGGCATCATCGACTTTGAGGGTGAGCAGACTTGGTGGGATGATGACCCAGAGAGGTGGGGGGGGGGGGGGGGGGGGGGGGGAGGCACGGAGCACGACATGATGAGGGGATGAAAGCCCAGGGTAGCAAATGGTTTACTTTGTCGTATGGCAAAGCTGATGTACAAGCGCGAATACAAGTGGCCAAAATGTTTTCTTCGACGGGTGGCTGGAATCTCCCTAGGTCACAGTAGGGTGAGAAGTTCAGTCACGCGAGAGAGAGACTCGGAGTAGAGTCGCTACTTCTTCACTTGGAAAGGAGCCAGCTTAGGTGGTTAGGATGCCTCTGGGGCGTCTTTGGCCAGCGGAGGCACTAGGCAGTGACAAAATTGACTGACAGTAAAATCTGTATCTGTATAGATAATTAGATATTTTCATTACAGAGGGTTGTAATTTGCAGACTAAAGGGCCTTTCAAACGTGAAGCACTGGGGAGCAGTCACGGTGCGTTTGGGCGTGTGCTCGTTTCGTGCACACGCCCGCGACTCACCATACCTGGATTCTGTTTGGCTCATTTTTTACGCTTGCGTTGTTGCGCCCCTCTTGAGGAGACCTGGAGGAGACCTGTCGTTGATCCAGGAAACAACGCCTGCATTCCTCGCTTTCATTACAGAGAGTTATAAAGTAATTTGCAGACAAAGAGTGATCTAAATGAAAGTGGTCAGGAGTTGCACGCACATCCCAGGTAAATTCAACGGGTGCTCGAACAAAAAAGAACAGACTGAAAAAGGATCTAAATGAAAGGCCACAAAAAAGTCCTGAGGTAAATATGGATACAAAAAGAAAAAGTGTACAAAAAATGTGAGGGGACAGGCGGAGGGAAGGAGGGAGAGAAAGAGAGAGTAGAGGTGTGGAGATGCTGGGCCAGGGGCTGGGGCGTTATGACAGAAAGATGGCTCCATCTGCATGTGTCAACTCAAAATAGGCCAGTCAATCCAAGCTAAAAAGGAGCATGACCCAAAAGAAATTGCAATAGTAATCGTTCAAGGTTTTTTATGATCCTTAGGGTCATCCAAATAACATTAAAATCACACCTGTGTGAACTGAGTGGTGCAACTCCGTGTGGGGGTCCCCGGAACATCCAGACCCACAGGAATGCGCCCAGGGTGCCGGCCCGGTTGCGGCGAGCCGCCCGAAATGGTGGCTCTCTCTCTCTCTCATATAAATTGTGCATCATGGCATCACAATTCAGGGGTTGAAAGTTGGGTACCATTAACATCCTTTAGAAGGCAAACATTTCTAATAAGAATTATGCTTTAAGTAGCATGTGACGTGTCAAACTAGGGGTGATTCACGATTCTGAATCCATTCCAAGCATTAGTTTGGCACGAAAAACACTGTGCTGGCGTCATCACATTTGTGATGATGGCTATGGTCGTTTGCAATGGATTTAGAATCATTAATAAAAGTTTGAACACGTCACATGCTACTTAAAGCATTATTACAATTTTAAATGTTTTATAGGATGTTAATGGTATCCAACTTTCAACCGGTGAATTTACCATGATCCACAATTTATTTATATTATACAATAATGAATTGTTATTGTTATTTGGACGAATGGACGGTTACTATTGCAATTGTGGAGATCTTCTCAGTTCTCATTGTATGCTAGTTACTGCCATTCAGGATGGAAAATTAAATCCATTTGGATTTGGGGAGAAGTAGTTCCATAAGGGGCTACTCTAACACTGCCTTCATTTCATCTGATTGTCTGTCTGGCAGGCACTTAACAAGCGATCGTTAACTGTGTCTGTTAGAGAAAGGGGCAGAGAAGAGTGGCTTTGCTCAACTTGATTTATACTTATATTCTGCACTCTGATGAAGGTACATACATCGATATATCATGCAGCCTTACGTATTAGCCTATTTTGGCTATTTTTGGCTATTTTGGAGACGATTAATCAGAAAATCGATTAATCTTGGCATCCCTAATATTTATGTAGTTCTTCTGACCAAGCCATTGGTTGAAAAGGGCTATCCAGCCATGCTGAAATGAGCATGACAGCACACCTATAGCTAATAGAAGATTTGAGAACGGATTAATCACATTAGAAATCAGTTCTGCTGATTAGTGATTAGACAGTTTTGTCAGAGCAGCAGCATTAACCCTGTAAAACCCGGATATATTTCTACTTGCAAAAAATTGATTTCAACCTTACTACTACTTTGTACTACTAGGTATGTGCAGTCCTAGTAGTAAATTATGTAAATTCACTTTTCCACTCACTTTGCCACAATTTGCCACATTCACTGCATGCATGCCTCTATTACATTTTCATACCATACGTTTCTACTTTTACTCAAGTAAAAATTGCGGACTTTTACTTGTAACAGAGTACAATGACATTGCAGTATCGATACTGAAAAAAAAAGTTTCAGTACTTTTTCCACCAATGCAGTGGAAGTCAAGGTGGGTTCGTTTGAAGGGCCAATCCAATCAGTAGCACATTAAGGCAATCGATACACACACATGGCTGGACTCCTGAGGCATGACACCCGCTGCTGCATGCCTGCTGGACACTTCAAGGGCGTCGTTTTGCAGAAATTAAACCGTTTAGACCCGAGACCAGATTTTACAAAGATGTCTCCCTAAAATCAAGACAGTTTTCTGAAAAAACGTATCACTGGTGCTCAAACATTTTCATGTCAAGAAGGACCTCCAGAATGATATGTAATTGGCCGCCGACCCCCCCCATCTGAAAATATGTTGTTCCACACCCCCCACCAGAAGCAAAGATACGAGTTAAAAATGTTCACCGTTAATTTATATTCAAAGATTTGCCCCACATTTTCACGAGTTTTTCAAAAATAGCAGATCTACAAGCTCATATAGCGCGGCACACGCTATGAGCTTGTCGATCTGCTATTTTTCAACAGCTGAAGTTTGAAATAATGTTTAAAAGTGGTTAAAAGCTATAGGGTGACACGGATGCGTCCTCAGGTCTAAAGGGATTAAACTAACGCATATAACCACAGGGAGGACATTAATAATTCATTAGCAGCACCGGCGTGTACAGTGGGACAGATATGACTACACACACACACACACACACAGACGGGCGAGCGTAGAGCCAGCCTTCGTGCACGCGCAAATATCATGCCCACCCCACCCGTGCACGTGGCAGTGATTACAGGCAGCAAGACCATCGAGGGCTGACATGGTGTGCATGATCCTGTAAACGCTCCAGATCTGATTCCTCTTCGCCTTGATCATTGATCCAATCAATTACAATTATCAGAAACACACAAAGGCGTGTCAGTCTGAGGAGGGATCAATAAGCACGTGCCCCACATTATCTGCAATTAGCCCCTGGGGGGGCTGCACGGCTGGCTTTATATCCATCTAGTTTTAGCTTGCACGAACGGCGGGAATGCCAAACTGCTCCCCCATATACTGCTCCCCCTATAGCGGGCATCCCACTGAACTGAAGATATGACTGCCAGCAGATAAACCGAGGATTAGAAAATTGAACTTTTATGAGATATTCTTCAATCACACGCTCAACATCAAGGATCCGTATACGATCGGTCTGGTTGGTTCATTTCTTCATAACCTGCTGTGCAGCCATGCTTTGAGGAGAGAGAGGGGTTAGCATGGAATTAAAAGGGATATTTATTTCAGTTTTTGGGTTATTTTATCGTCTATACTCAGTCTTATGTGAACACCCCAGACCAGACAAGACAGTTTTTAAGTTGCTTGATTCAGCATTTAGATATTTGATAGTTATTTTAACTGCCCCGCCCCCTTCCTATACAAACCCATTTTAATCATGTCAGTTTCATGGAAAACACCCGTCCTTCTGTACGTGAGGGGCCGTGTTTTTCAATCACTTTTTCCACACACACACACACACACACACACACACACACACACACACAAACACAATAAAATAAATGTATTAAATTAATGAAAATAGTAATTGTTACGAGAACAATAGAGCAATTGGTCACCAGAACCATGAACGGGTGTTTGACGGATCTACCATGGTTAAAATGGACTTTGGGTTTGTTTGTATAGAAAGAAAAAAAAAGTACTTCATTAGAGACCCTGGAGTCGTTTTTACGTGCAATGGTGTATTAACTTTGTATTTAGGGTTTCTTTCTGGAAGCTGAACCCTTGACAGTCAAACGGGCCAATGAAATAAACAGTAATATAGTGACGACACTATCAGCCCCTCCCCTAACCCCTCCCCCTTTATCATACAATTACAGCTGTGGGTGCGGCTTCAGTTCAGGTGGATCACCACCCATCACCACCCACCAGGCAAACCAGGCATACTTAATTAACTGGTGGGTGTGTCCACATAAAAGCATGATTTTAACAAATACTGTACACTTTTTGGAAAAAGTTCTTCCTCTTTATATTATAATAATACCTGATGATCATGTTTTAGGGTGGGAAAAAATCGTGTCACTCCATCTTTAATACTGAATAAACCCACTTAAAAACGGCCCGGGTGTTCACACTTCACAATAGCCTGTTGTAGAGACGATGCAATGACACAAATCTGTGTTAGTGTTGGTTGGTGCTGGATCAATCAATGGCGCCATTCCTACAGCCACAGACTTCTTTCACAGCAGTTCTCAGAGAAAAGAAGAATGGGGAATGAAACAAGTGACTGACCGAATAGCCTTCATTAATCTGCCTCAAGCTACAAGCTGTTACTTAGCACAGCAATGTTCTGATTGACTTGGAGGCAGATCAATAGCTATAGCTTTTATTTTTAGATAGGTCAATACATTGTGGTTGATACAGCATGCCGAGGTGCTCAGTGGCAAATGGTTAGCTTTAAGAATCTGACTGTTTTGATTAAAGTATAGACAGATGTGCAGATGTGAAGTCTTGCAATACTATCATAGAAGTATATTATATAGAAAAATATTCTCTATGAAGGTTTTCTCTTGGCGATATCGGTAGAGGGCGCAGTGGAGTAACTAAAAGTATTTTTTTCCACGGTGGAAAACAAATCCCTTTTTGGCCAAAAAGTACCTTTTATATGTGTGGTGGGGAGCTCAAGTTTCCACTAAGGAAAGTAGGCTTTCTAATGAGAAGTATGACCTTTGTATTGGGGAGAAAAAACTTTATTTTTATTTACGCTAAAGACGAGAGGCTGGTCTGCATTTATGCGAGCCCCGGAAGTCATCGGTAACATACCGGTAGCTCTAAGTCTAAATGCAACGGCATTAGAGCTATGGACCAGAGCTAGCCTGTTCATAGTCCAGTTTTAGGTGATAAGGTGACAACCTTCCTTGTTGTTACTCACTAATCACACTGTCACAGGCTACATTCATGAGCTGGACCAAAATAATCTATAGTTTTCAAAGGCACATCATTTTCTGTTGGATAGGATAGACACATTTGAATGCATCGACTATTTAAGTATTTTTCCCTGGAGCGGGAAAAGGAAAGAAGGAAGGAAGGGGAAAGAAAAGGAAAGAAAGAAAGAAATAGAATATAGCTGCAAGCAGCGATAAGGCGGGACCAAGAAAGAAGACAATACGCAATAAGAACAATATGCACAAATAAGAGTCATGGGCTGAGTCGTCGGTTATGACTGAGCTATCCGGACAGTCAGTTTTCTCATTGTAAACAGTAACATCATTCAGTGTTTTTAGTAACAAGTATGTGTCCTCGTTTTGGGCATGTCATTATCCATTTCTACAGTGTGTGCTGTTCATGTGTTCACGTACAAACTTCTCTTCAACTGGAATTTCAGTTAATGGTCCATAGATTTAGTGTAGAACATTTCACACAAGTTGCTCAAAAATCAGGGCAGAAAATCAAGTATAAGCATCTGAGGGCGGAGCTTACTTGTCAAAGTGCCATGAATTTTGGCCAAACAAAGCATGAGTTATGACTGTTCAAAGGTTTCATTTTCAAAAGACTGCTATAGCGCCCCCCTTTGGCCAATTGGAGTAATACTGCTTCCAGTGCTATTTGGCATGACCCTCTACTATACACTGTAAAGTGACATAAGCATATGACGCTGCATGTATGTATTAGAGGCAGAAGAAGAATTTTCACAAATGTTCATTGGCTCATAAAAACTTAATTTTTTCACTTAAAAATAAATTACTACGATTTATTGTCCGTATAGGTCCAACGTTCACGTGTAGACGTTTTTGTGCATTTTGATCAAAGATCCTGGGAGGAGATACATTTGAACTGTTATCCATATAATTCAAAAAGGTGGGTGATCTAAAGGTCAGAGGTCAAAAGTCAGAACACAAAAGTTGTTCGGCATGAGGAGAAACATATGTGTATCAAAGTGTCATTGCCAATGGTCAAACGGTTCATGAGCGATGTTTGCAAAGTTTGCATTTTCAATTGAGTGCTATAGCACCACCCTTGGGCCAATGGTCATGGGCTTGGCATAGTCACCGTTTGGCATGGACCTCTACCAGATTCCCACGTTTACTGTAACCATTACAGCCACCCTGTCACAATAACTCACAGCAAACCTTTCAATGGCACGGCACATACAACACAACATACAAACTGTAGATTCACATCAATTCCAGAGCCGCAAACAGTTACTGAACATGTTTCATTGCCACCCAGTCATTGGGTCCCAAAATTACATTAATATTTGTACACCAGCTTGAAGCACACTAAACACAAGCGTGTGGTGGGGTCCACAGAACATCCAGACCCCCAGCGGGGTTCAGTACCCCCAGGAACGTGCCCAGCAGGGCGGCGGCCCGGTTCCGGCGAACCTTCCCGCATCCCAAACGGTTGAGAAAATGACAGTTACTGTGTTGCAGCTTTCCCTGCTCGGACACAGAGACAGACACGCATACACGTACGTACGTGCGTATGTATAGGGACACACATAGCTGCGTAATGCGCAGGCACCGCTCAAAAACTACGTTCCTACCTTGAGCAGTCTTCTACTTGACTTCAAACTTTGGAACCCATGGATAGAGAGATAAAGCCTCCAGCTGTCTCTCGCCCTCCAGCAGCGTCTCCAGTCATCTCCATCCTCCATAGAGCACCGAAGTCCTGAAGTAACTCGCTCATCCCGACGATTCCCCTGGTTCGCGGAAGTAATTTCTCTATGGAGAATAACATGGGGTGATCTTAATATCGTCTACTATAAGCGTTGTGGTCCAAAAATAAACAAGCTGTCTCAGCGTTATTGTTAGGGAGGTGTCTCTGTATAGTTTGCAACAGTCAGTCACTCATATATGATAGAGTCTGCTTCTAGCGAAAATCTAACTAATTCAGCAGCAGTAACATTAGCGTTTTCTCTCAGTCAGTTGATTCTTCATATCCATATGAGTGAAGCGGCCGGGGTGACATGTTTATTTTTCAAACACAGTTGTTATATGAGGCGATCTAAAATCGCCTCAATGGGGATTTCAATGCAACTAAACAAATACATGAACCTGGGGACTGACGCCCTCTACTGAAAGTGACGTCAGACTTCGGTGCTCTATACATCTGACTTAGCTGGCCACTACTTTCCTCCCCAGTATCAATGGCCTCATTCTCCCATGGCTGCCATCTTCTCACCCAGCCTTGGACGTTTAGTACCGCACATAGCATTCTGGTGTAGTGCAGTGGTCAGGGATTTAGGGCAGGCTCTATTGGTCCAGCATTCACAGGAGAACGGACTCAGTGCTGAGAAGAAGCTGAGCTTCGTCACCCTGACTGGTGTACCTATGGAGCAGATTGAGAGAGAGACACCATAAAGCTTCGAGTATAATAAGTAAGTATAGAAAGAAGGAAGGTGAGCTGACCAAGAGCCACATACTGTACACCAGGGGTCTGCAACCTTTTTTAAATTAAGTGCCATGTATTTTCTAGATCGTCAGTGTGCCATATCAACATTAATTAATTTTAATGACACCACGTCAAAAAGTCCAACATGTTTTGCTTGTCCACAAATATAAAGTTTTTCCTTCTTTTTAAATATTTTCTTTTACGTTGTTACAATGACCATTATACTCGGGGCAATAACAGAGTTCAGTTTTAATGAATGTGGAATGCAGGATGTCATTTACACACAAATGTGAGGGATTTGACTATTTTTTTTTAATAGTTTATTTAAAACCAACAATACTCTCTCACACACTTGCCAGTGTGCCAGTGATCACCCTCCTTTGTGCCAATGTTGGCACTGGTGCCTAAGGTTGCCTACCCCTGCTGTACACTGTACCCGGTCACAACTCACTAGCAACAGCAGGCAAACATACACAGCCTGTATAGAGGGCCTTCTCAAATAATTAGAATAAAGTACATTTTCTTCCATAATATAATTCAAAAAGTGAAACTTTCATATATTCTAGATTCATTGCACATAAAGTGAAATATTTAAAAGCTTTCTTTTGGTATCTTGATGATTATGGCATAAGCCTATACAGCTCATGAAAATCTAATATTAGAATATTTTTATGAGACCAGTGGACAAACACCATGCAGATGTCAGATAACATTACTGCGTTTTATCAAATTGTAGATACAACACAACCCATCTATTAGGATATTTTACAACACTCACTGTGTGCTTATGTTTGTTGACAAGCTTTATGAATATACTGATTTCCTTTTCAGGCAGCACTTGGCACCTGCCCACGGAGCAAAAACTACTAGTAATTGGTGTAGCCTACTCACTGACCAATGTGACCATGGTATTACTTAGCCGCAATTTGCAACTCTAGATTTTTTTATAATGGGATGAATCTAGAGTTGCAATATACCCTCCATTGACTCCCCATGCACTCATCCAATTTGGTTTGCGATCTGCTTGTCTTAAACGATGTTAAACTCACCAACATTGCAGCTGTAGTCCAATTTTGAATTATCCTCTTTCAATCTGCCGAGCTTGTTTTTCCTAAAAATCCACGGTAGACATGTTATGAGCTACTTTCTGTCAGTTGAAGATAATATAGGTTGTATTGTAAAGAGGAAAGTGTACAGTTAAACATTCATACAAGGATTTGGCATTGTGCCATGCTTCTATGTATGTTTGTTGAATTTTGTTCATTTCAAACGCGCGCGCGCACACACACACACACACACACACACACACAACGTTAAAGCTCATCATTGCTTAGCATGTAGCTAACTCACTTACCTGCAGAATAAAAACAAATTGACCAAGCAGTTTGTTATGAGGACGAATTATAACACGTGCCTGCAGGGCAGTTTTCACTTCCCCTAAAAACCCACACTAGCCTACTCCACTCAACTTCCATGAAGTGTAAAGTTACATTATAAATTGATTATACTTCTTGGACAGACAACATAAGGTCTATTCTGTTTGTTTGGTGTTTGGCGCAGGTGTGTGCGTGTGGAGGGGGGGGGGGGGCGTGGCTACCGGAGGATTTTAGGATAGGCCAGTCAATCTAAGCTAAAAGGGGAGGGGGGGTGACCCAAAAGAAATGTATGATCCTTACGCTGACGCGACGCGACGCAGACGCGCCCAGTGGAGCCCTGGCGTAAGGGTGTATCCAAATTATACTAAAAAATGATTATTATATAAATTGTGGATCATGAATAACCCCTACAGTTTGACATGTCACATTAAAGCATGCCTTAAGGCCTATAGGAATTTCAACCTTGAACGATTTAGCAATTTCGTTTGGGTTCAAATCTTAGATTGACTGGCCAAAGATTGAGGCAGCATGATAGGCCTAGTCCTACTTTAACTTCAAGTACACCCCCTGGACATGACGCTGTAGTACTCTATGTCACAAAGACTTACCGCCAATCCATTCCATTGGTGCTGAGTGCCAAGTATAGGGAGGCATTGGGGTCCCATTTTTATTTTATTTTTTATAGTCTTTTTTGGTACGACCTGGGGGATTGAACCCTGCATGGCCATTATGCACACTGTGGAATAAAATCAATTCAATCAATTCAATTAGAGTTGTTCCGATACTGGTATCGGTTACTCGGGCCGATACCACCCTCAAGTACTCGTACTCGGAACCAGCCCTGATACTTTGACCTGAGTACCAAAACATCCAGTTGACACTAGGCTGAACGAATGCAACGAGTCTGACCAAACACTACTGCAGCAAATTGGCAAAAACGATCCACAAGCATAAATGACAAGTGTAGATAGGAGACCCCTAGATGAGAAATAGGGGGTAAAATAAGTGGTTTATACTCAACAAAAATATAAAGTACTCGTATCGGTATCGGTGAGTACTAAAAAGTAAGTACTTTATGTACTCATACTTGGTCTGGGGGAAAAAATGGTATGGGGACAACTCTAAATTCAATCAAACCTCCCCAATCTCTAGGCTAGCTAGACACTCTAACCTGATGGCCACTGAGCTGAACATTAAACAGAGTCAATAGCATTAACTTTCAAAGTTGATTAAATTTAATTATACACTTTTCTGTGCTGCTATTATTTATAACCCGCACTCCCTTCTGCCGCGTTTGTTTTTTATTATCTTGGCAAGAATGGAAATAAGAGCATTGTAAAACCAGCTATACAGTATATCACTGTGATCTTTATTGGTTCCGGCTGGTGCAATTTAATCCAGGCAGGTTATGCCACCTCCGTTAAATAAATTAGGGATATTGGAATACGCGAAAAGTCTTAAATAATGGTTCGGCATTTTGTCTCTTGTCTCCCTCTACAGAATTCCTCATGATGCTGTCTTTGCGCTGACCTTATCATCACTCCAACACAAGAATGGATGGAGGAGCACATAAAAGTGATTCATTCAGAACCTAGTTGTCTTGCTGCTGTTGTTCTGTGATACAGACAGTGCTTTTCTGAAATGGTTGCGTGTTGTAAGATAAGTTAATAATAAAAATAAAATGAACAGATGTGTTTATTTTCTCGTAATAAAAGTGGTTGAGTAACTGCAGCAGCTTTTTGCAGTGCAGCAGAGGGCAAAGGGTGAGTTATGAAACCTTTGTTATAGGATACATTAAAGCACCAATGGGGAAGTACTGCCGCCCAGTGGTGACAAGCTGCACAGCAACAGAGACCTGCGAGATGAACACCATGTTACCTAACATTCCATCGCTTACACCAGTGGTTTTCAACCAGTGGTCCGGGGACCACCGGTGGTCCTTGAGGTTCCAGGTGGTCCCCATGCTAAATCAAATGGAGAGTTGGTAACCAAATTGGACCCTTGTAGATCTATAACTCGAGTGTAAAATGAAACCAAATGGACCCGTAATCATTTTACGCTCTCAGTAAAGATAAATTATTGTTAAACATCTGCATTACTTAAATTACAATAAGTCTAAACAATTAGAGAATATAGATTTGTTTTACATATTTTCATCAACGCCTGTTATCTCATATGTTTTCACCATCAATACAGCATGGAATTGTGGACAAAATCTTATCCAATGACAAGGAAATATTCAACGTTTTGGATCTGAGAGGCTAAATGTCATCAAATGGCGGTCCGTGGCTCAGATGCTGAATAAATGATGGGCCTCGATACAAAAAGGGTTGAAAACCACTGTCTTACACAATGTATACATTGAGACTGAATTGAAAAAGTCAGGATTTATTATTTAAAAATTGTCTTCAATTTGTCCTTTTTCTTTGTTACACGGAACAGTTGAACTATAAGTTACCTGGATCAACAAACAAAACATACTGATTTCTATGGCAACAGGAATGGTATAACCAACCTAACAAGTCCTGCTGTTTAAATAATATAATAATTAAGAGATGATATATAAGGCAAAAACAATTCCCTGCTGGCTCAACCACCCATTGTAGTGTCTTTGTTCTCCTAATGTACCTTTTAATGAAGAATGGAAACACTGGTTTCCTGACATGATGTGCAGTACAATAGCATACTTATTTCCTTTTTTGATTTGTCATCGTATTGCAAGTCCCCTTCATTTATTATTTACAAAAAAAGAAAATCTTAAATTACTATTAACATTGGTTTAAAGGACCACTTCTTCACCACTTTTCAACCTATTTTCATATAATTAGTCCTCACTAGTGTTCATGATAAAATAGCACCGTTTTTCTACTCAGTCTGTGTCTCAAGGAGGGCTGTGGGCAGTTCAGAAACTGTCCACCAGTGACATCATCGTTAGGCAGATTTAGGAAAGAGTAGGAAAATAATGGTGGCATTTTATCATGAACATTCGTGAGGACCACTTATATGAAGGTAAGTTGAAAAGTGGTGAAGTGAAGTCCTTCAAGTGCTATATGGAACTTTTGGCTCCAAACCCAGATGGCTCTCAAATCTGCAATACCTGCATTTCCACTGCAAAATCAACCATCAAGCGTCAATGTACAAGGATTTACATTTTACAACATAATTATTTTGGAAGTTTTGGATTAGAAGTCATGACTGGTTTGTTAGTGTCAACGCACAGATCATGAGGCCACTACTACTCCTCCATTAGATTCACTGGAGACACACCCAATGGCTTCCATCGGGGGTCTTCAATTCAATGCTTTTCAGGCCAAGGAGGACCCCTTAGCTGAGAGAGAGATATATAGATGTTTCTAAATTCTAACACACAGAGATTTGGGTAGTAACTGTGAGGACTCCCTAGGGGTCCCGGACGCCCTAGCTTACTGTTTCGTAAAACTATGTAAAACCGTGTGGTTCACAGCATATACCTGTAAGTGCTTGATAGAGAGGCTCAGTGCTCATCTTTTACTTCTCCTGCCAGCCTATTAACACAATTGTTTTCCAGATTGGATTCTGGATCCCCGTCTTCAAAATAACCCCTAAGAATCTCAATCACTTCTATATATCTAATCGATTGCTTCTCTCCTATAACTAAAAAACATTGCATGGATGCACCTGGGAAGTATCCTCAGTGATGTATCCTGAGGTCAACGGGGTTTCGGGTCTCTCAACATCATACCCCTCACTCAGGCGACCCAGCCGGGAGTGATCAAGTCCCGACTTACGTCCCAGTAGCTACCCTCAATCAGTCCCATTAGGGAAAAACCAGGGGCACACGATCCGTTGGAACTACTCCAGAACTATTCTGCCAGGGCTGGGAGGTACACTTCTGGCCTGAATATCCTGTCTAGCAATGCAGCGCAGAACAACAAGACGATGCAGGACATTGCCTTGACAACGATCAATTTAGTATAGAGAGAAATTTGTTAAAAATCAACAGTGTGAATAGTGAAAACAAACAATAATAAAATACACATTAAGTGGAGCCACCAAGATACAAAATGAGAACTGAGACCTTATTTAACTACAGTCATTTATACATTATTGGCAACACACTGCAAGCCCAACTGATTCAGAACCTGATGTGTGCCTTGGCAACCGTGGCAAAATGAGACAATTTATTAATTCAATCAATCCTAATATTGATGATTCATATAGATGAGTGCTGAATAAAAAGCTGTTGAATAAAATGATGTCCCGTTTACTCCACAAGATAAAGACCGTTTCTGACGTGCACCCAACAAAGCAACAGTTTTATCAGAATATAAATAATACACCTGCAGTTATGTCAATAAATAGACAGGATAAGGCAAGGCCGGGATCAACTTGACTGCAGGTGCCGGAGCCAAACATCAACTTATGTAGGCGGCGGGATCTGCCATTCCAACATGTGTGCAAGCTACTGAAATCAACCATGATAGTATGAGACGATTTCCACTTTACACTTGCTCCTGACTAGTAGTTACAGTATGATATTTACTGTATATGTCCATTATCATTAAGAAGAAGGCTTTATCCTGAATGGTGAAACCGCCACAACTACCGCATTAGTAATCGCTGTTGGTGCAATCTCCCCACCGGGGATCAGTACAGGAGATGCCACTGCCTCATTAAAATCACCAACACGTTAATTTAACACCCATTTAATTCCAATTAATGTTGTACACCTCAGAGATAATTGAACACGATGATTTCAACGTGTATGAAATTCAACAGCAGCTTGTTTCACAGACAAAACAAAACAAAATCTATTCACGCTGCCGTTGAATTAAGAACAGGTGTCACTTGTTCCCTGAGGCGTTTATTTAATCTCCTGTGCGAACATCGAATGCACACGTTGGTATTTCAGCGCTTCTCTGATCTTGCATTTCCGAAAAAAGGAAAAAAAAGAAAGGTTTTATCTGTACCTTTTCTCAGCACGCTGAGTGAGAGCTCAACAAAGCTGACGGAAGCTGCAACACGAGAATGGAATTCTGCAGTAAACACGGACAGTTGGCGAAGACTTTTTTTTTTTTTTTTTTTTAGTTCGGCTCAAAAATCCGTAGAGGATTTCAACCCTGGGAGGCTGGCCAGGAGGGAGGAGGGAGGGAGGTCGGAAGCTCTTAATCGTCGGGGATACTTTGCAGGTAGGTGAGGATGTGCTGGATCTTGACCAGGCGCTCTCGCAGTGACGTCATGGAGAGGACAGATAGCTGGTAGCGCGGGTCAATAGGCAGGACGGCCAGCAGCCACCAGCAGCAGGCTGGGCCGTTAGGAGTAGCCTGGAGGAGGAGAGGAGCAGTATGAGATGGATGGATGGATCAGAGATTAAAATAGGGTGCATTTTGCATCCCAAGACTCAGTGTATAGTTAAGGGACGCAATAAAACAACGACCTCCCCATCCACGGGATGCACTACTGTACTACTGTACTGTTTTATATTCTAGTACATTTTTCTAGCTTTAGTTATAATATAATCATTTCTTCATCTGTTTTCTAAATGAATATAACCACATTATAAGTTATAACCATATAAAATGAAATGGGAGTTAAATGCTGCAATTTGTAAAAAAGATATGACTCCTAAGGTCGTTGAAGTGGGACTCATAAAATGTCCACGGGACTCATCTAAAAGACCATCCCTGCATCTCGGGACTCATTACATTGAAAACCTATTTACATCACAGTCGTTCTCAAACATGTTCATGTCAAGGACCCCCAAAAAATATGTAATTGGCCACCGACCCCCCCATCTGAAAATATGTTGTTCTAGGGGCCAAGAAGCAAAGATTTGAGTTAAAAAACGTTCGCTCTGAAAGAATATATATTCAAAGATTTTGCGACACATTTTCACGATTTTTCCAAAAATAGCAGATCTACAAGCTTGTAGATCGCGCTTGTAGATCACGCTACGAGCTTGTCTACAAGATGTAATCTACATGGCTTTGCCTGAAAACATCCACCACTATAAAAAATGAGAAATGAAAATGAGAGTGAACATTCCTCTGGACATAATGAGTATCTTGAGAGCGTAAAATGAAACCAAGTTTCATTTTACGGAACTAGCCTGGCTCCAGCCCCTGAATCGCTAGCCACATAAAAAAATTATGTCCAGGCGAGTGAAACGAAATGAAAATTCAGGCTGAGTGTCAGGCTAACCTGGAACCGCCTCAAGGACCACTGGTTGAAAACCACTGTTTTAAAGTATCAAAACTACCGGTACCAAATTTATCGTCATATTAATTGGTCCTCATTAATGCCTCATATAAGATGGCACCATTTCTGTCCATTCAGTGTGTGTTTCAGAGGAGGGCTGTGGACCGTTCAGAAACCTGCCAACCAGTGACTTCATTGTTAATTGTCACACATTTTTTACAAATGCAAGAAAAATGGCTTCTATTTCAACTATTTCCAGGAAGAGAAAGACTGTCGTTTCTAGTGGCTTAGAATCCCCATTAATTAGTAGGCACTGAGGTATCTTAACTGTTCATAGTCCATCAATGCCATCTTATAATAATGAGCATCAGTGAAGACCAATTATGTGAAGATAAGGTTGACTCGTGGGCATCTGTCTATATAGCCCGGTTCTATATATCGAGTCACTATGTCAACACAAGTGTCAACATGTGGCAAAGAACAGATAGGCCACCTAAAATGAACATTAATTGGAGCGGTGCATAATAAAGGCGCGTCAGTGACTCTTTCGGTGTGGCATGGTGTTTTACATTCACAATGGCCAGTGGCTTGCCTCTTGTGTATGTCCGTGCGTTGCATTGTGTGTAACAGCAGTGGTGGAAAGTAACTAAGTACATTTACTTAACCGTTTGGCCCGCCAGGATTAATTAAAGAAAGATTACTATATGCCAGAATATCCCCCCGTTCGACCCTTATTTTGAAGATCCAAAACACCACGACTGGAAGCGGATGTTGACATAATTGTGTGTGTGTGTGTGTTGTCGGATTAGGTGTTGATCTCTCGCTAGCCGATGAGAAGTACAGGCCGGCACCAATACAGCGACCGCTAGGCTCCGTGCAATAAGCGCCGTTTTGA
Organism: Protomyctophum bolini; assembly: GCF_963924005.1. Classification (NCBI taxonomy): domain Eukaryota; kingdom Metazoa; phylum Chordata; class Actinopteri; order Myctophiformes; family Myctophidae; genus Protomyctophum; species Protomyctophum bolini. The sequence goes on from NC_137864.1 coordinate 20,086,046, forward strand.
CCAGAAATGCCACCTGGGACGGGGAATTGGAGATTAAAAGCGACTGAAAGCGTGCGTGCGCACGTGTGGGTGCACGTGCAAAACAAGACGGCGCAGTCCAGTGTTATGGCTAACAACAGATAGCCATCCTAAGCTAATGTGAGTACGGTAGTCTTTTGACTAGATCGGATCAAAACATTTATACAAATTTAAACTGGATAAACGTAACTTACGTTTATTGCCGCTTGTCGAGACTATTGATGAACGTTTTTTGGCAGGATTGTGTTAAATACTGTACTTAAGTACAGTTTGAGGTATTTGTACTTTACTTGAGTATTTGCAATATCCAATACTTTTACTTCTACTCCACTACATCTTAGTTCCAAATATTGTACTTTTACTCCACACTCTACATTTATTTGACAGCTTTAGTTATTATTAATTACTTTGTAGATTTTGACTATTATTACAATACATACAGTAACCTAACCGCTTCAGCGATTTTCATACATTTGAAAACTTTGAGATGAGACATTCTGCACAATGAGTACTTTTAACCGCCAATACTTTTGTACATTTTACTTTTACTAACAGACTGTGTATTTCTATATTGAAGTATTTGATACTTTTACTTTTGTGTTACACATTTGAGTACCTTTTCCACCACTGGTGTACGCATGCTTGCATGGGGGGTTTGGGACTGTTCTTATGCCACTGTTGTGACGCAACATGGTCAGGGAGATTAGCACACATAATGGTCTTTAGCCTACATTGCTGCCAATAGACGCCACCCACTGACTGGCCCTCTCTGTTACAGCGAGCTGGTGGAAGGGAAGCTGTAATCCCTTTAGACAACTGGATTAGCACTGCTGCGACCCGCGTGGGGGAAGCCTGCCGGGCGTACGACAAAACAAACTGAGGGATGTCATCACAAAACAGTGTCTCCTCACAGTGGCCGTAAAAATCCGCTCTCCGTAAGGTTTTATGTATCAGTACAGTGGCGTGCACAGATAGACACTAGGGGGTGCTAGAGCACCCCTCTGGATAAAATGTGCCCTTTTTTTAGTACAGTGTACAGTACTGTACAAGTATGTGGACCATGGTGACATTGATCAATTCTTGACAAAAAAAAGCTTCCAATATATTATTTAGGTCCCGAAATCTATGAATCTCACACTATTAAGGCGACCGGCCGGTTCCACGCGCTGCACAAGGTGCACATTTTTCACATGAGCACCTGCCCCTCTAAATGTCTGTGCACGCCACTGTATCAGTATTTATACTGGTCAACTAAGATGTTAAGGCCGCCTGGACAGCGGTAGAGATATTAAGCTTTGATCTTTCGTGTAATGCTTCTTATTAACTCACGAACCGCCAGCGTTTCTCTGGAACAGTCTTGCAGCCACTCACCAGAGTGAGTTTTTAACTAATCTTTCAAGACCCAAAGAATATTTTGTTCTCTATGATGATAGAAAGAAGACAGTCTCTACTTTCAAAGTGTCACAGCGATTGTTCCGTTCTTTAGTTATTCGGCAGTTGAATATACCCAGGATCTACAGCAAGGGTGCCCACACTATTTTGACTTTTAAAAATGACCAGCGCAACAAGATCTACCAACCCAAAACACTATTATTATTATTCCATTGCGGGAAATACTTTTAATGTTACTGACTCTTGATGTAATCATTGTGGGTTTTTCCTACTATAGTAGCCGTGGAGTGAGCTGACAGGCCCTTCCTGGTGTCAGTCAGTCAAGTATCCTTAATTCAAGTGGCAGATGCCAAAAAGAGTTCTCATTTATTTTATTTTTGTAGAGGCATGTTCAACTGCACAGCCTTTGTGATCTACTGGTAGATTACGATCTACCTTTTGGGCACCCCTGGTCTACAGCCTATTCCATACAGACCGGTTCAAATAAATAACATTACTACACAGTTTATACAGTAGTTTACGAGTGTGTTCCCCCGGGGTCAGGTCGACTTGGTCTTGTAGCAAAGACTGATGGAACTTGAAGGATAGACAGTGTGTGTCCTTGTATTGCCTGCATCTCCTCCCTGTCTCTCCTTCTTTCTATTTCTCTCCACACGGTCGAGGCAGATGGCTGCCCACCCTAGAGTCGTGTTCTGCTTGACGTTTCTTCTGTTTTTTATATTGCTTGCTCTGGGCGGATCTTTGACACTGACAGAGCTTTGTCACTCTATATGTAAAGTGTCCCCAGGAAACTAGTTGTGATTTGACACTTTAATAAAATTGAATTGAATTGAATTGTCCAGTCAGTGTTACGGTACCTGAATGTCGGCCTCCCTCTCCGGCATGGCTCCAAAGTGCTGCAGGATCTGGTTGTGGAAGCGGACCTTGAGGCTGTGGAACCAGACGCGGGCCTGCTCGTACACCGCGTCGTGCAGTCCCTGCAGTCGCAGCAGCTCCTCCTCGTCCTCCACCTGATTGGCCCAGCCCGCCGCCAATCAACATCATTTCACATAATTATCATCAATGGTTTCTTGGAATGTACAGTTTTAGGTCAGAGGTACTTAATTTAATTTCATTTCATTTCAAAGGCCTGAGAGTGTTACGAAAATGTACGAATTTGCTCAAATGCTGACATGATTTTGACTTGAATAGAATGGAAGGCTCCATTTCAGGGGTTTCTGACAGATTTGGACCCATGCATGCAGGGACCACCATCCTGACTAATGAGCAACCTGGGGACCACCACAGTTGTGTCGGGTGGGTCCATATAGACCCACCGCGCAGCACCGAGCTCTGAGCTTGTAGATCTGCTATTTTTCAATAGCTAAAGTATAACAAAATACTTAAAACACCAAAAGGGGTTCCCAGAATGGGTTACCCGTTACCCGGGTGTCCTCCAGGTGCTCCATGTGTAGTGTTACAGTGTACCCATCCTTACCCGGGTGTCCTCCAGGTGCTCCATGTGTAGTGTTACAGTGTACCCATCCTTACCCGGGTGTCCTCCAGGTGCTCCATGTGTAGTGTTACAGTGTACCCATCCTTACCCGGGTGTCCTCCAGGTGCTCCATGTGTAGTGTTACAGTGTACCCATCCTTACCCGGGTGTCCTCCAGGTGCTCCATGTGTAGTGTTACAGTGTACCCATCCTTACCCGGGTGTCCTCCAGGTGCGCGATGTCTGCGATGCTGTAGCCGTCGCGCATTCCTCGGGACACCACCTGGAATCTCTTCCCTCCCACCGTGTCCACGACGGAGCGCCCGTCAGGGAGGAAGTGCACCGACCGGATGATCAGCATGCAGCCGTGGTCCACGAACCTGGAAACAAGAGAGAGAGAGCCAAGGGTTACAGTCAGAGGACCAGGACTTCTCATCCTGAACCTGGAAACAAGAGAGAGAGAGCCAAGGGTTACAGTCAGAGGACCAGGACTTCTCATCCTGAACCTGGAAACAAGAGAGATAGAGCCAAGGGTTACAGTCAGAGGACCAGGACTTCTCATCCTGAACCTGGAAACAAGAGAGAGAGAGCCAAGGGTTACAGTCAGACTACCAGGACTTCTCATCCTCGCCAAATCATTCTGGGGGTCCCTAAATTAACATTCATTAAAAAGACTTTTTTTAACTGAATGGTTGAAAAATTCTCTGCCAGCTAGCTGTTAGCATTAATGAAGTTCCCTGTGCCACCATCCGCATCCACTTTAAGAGAAGGAGTTTGCCCGCCCCATACACACACTCACTACACACACTCACTACACACACTTTGCTATCATTACCACAAGCACACAGTGTTCACCTCCCGCCAGAAGCGTTTACATTACATGTATTATTATCATAAGATCAAAGTTCTATATTCCACTCTTGGCTTGAGTTTCAATCGGCTGATCATTGTAACTTCCATCCTACTGTTCTCCATATGAACGTTCTCACTCTGTTAGACTAAGTGCTTTATTTTTCTTCTGTTTCCTTTGTATTTTGTTTCTTTTCTTAAAGGCTGTAGGAAAAATAAGCTTCGGCTTCAGCCTAGACCTTTTCGGTGCCACCTCTTTGTATAACATAAATGCAAATGATGCAGTTCACCATGTAACTGTACAGCACTGAAATAAATGAAGTTCACCATGTAACTGTACAGCACTGAAATAAATGAAGTTCACCATGTAACTGTACAGCACTGAAATAAATGAAGTTCACCATGTAACTGTACAGCACTGAAATAAATGAAGTTCACCATGTAACTGTACAGCACTGAAATAAATGAAGTTCACCATGTAACTGTACAGCACTGAAATAAATGAAGTTCACCATGTAACTGTACAGCACTGAAATAAATGAAGTTCACCATGTAACTGTACAGCACTGAAATAAATGAAGTTCACCATGTAACTGTACAGCACTGAAATAAATGAAGTTCACCATGTAACTGTACAGCACTGAAATAAATGAAGTTCACCATGTAACTGTACAGCACTGAAATAAATGAAGTTCACCATGTAACTGTACAGCACTGAAATAAATGAAGTTCACCATGTAACTGTACAGCACTGAGATAAATGATGAAGTTCACCATGTAACTGTACAGCACTGAGATAAATGATGAAGTTCACCATGTAACTGTACAGCACTGAGATAAATGATGAAGTTCACCATGTAACTGTACAGCACTGAGATAAATGATGAAGTTCACCATGTAACTGTACAGCACTGAGATAAATGATGAAGTTCACCATGTAACTGTACAGCACTGAGATAAATGATGAAGTTCACCATGTAACTGTACAGCACTGAGATAAATGATGAAGTTCACCATGTAACTGTACAGCACTGAAATAAACTATTCATTCATTCACATGTCGGGAGCGACACGATACAAAGTCACAAATTGCATCCGAACTTTGGAAGGTAGAAGATCCATCAAGGACAGCTCTCCTGGATTCCGATTTATGGAGGTTTGAAAGTCCTGCTCGTAAACGGGATAAACGGTGATCCCGATTTTACGTCCCATAGCTGGTGGTGACGGAAGCGTTGCATAGGAACCGGATCAATGTTCAAAGCTGCCGTGGGGCTTAACCATTATATACACAGAGTAAACGTTGGGGTCCGTATATATATACAGACCTAGCAAATAATGCCCCATAGTGGCGGGGTACATACTGTATATATACGGGCTTGACAGGAAAATAATTAAGAGTCTAAACATAGTACATGCATAAACTTTTCCTTAATGATTATCTCTGGTTTCAGTATTTATTTATGATGTATTTTCTCTATTATTAAGGTTATTGTAGCGGTTAATTCGTATCGGGGGGCCAAAGCATTTCCGTGCATGACTCATTAGCATGATAATTCACCATACTGTGGCAAAATAAGTGTGTGTGTGTGTGTGTGTGTGTGTGTGTGTGTGTGTGTGTGTGTGTGTGTGTGTGCACGCGTGTCCATGCGTGTTAATTTTAATAATAACAATAATAAATGGTTCAGAGTTTAGTAAGTAGTAATTTTACAGTCAAACGCCGCCAGCTGTAAGGCCACACAAAGGTTCACACGCAACAGTAAATAAATAATATGCTGTCATAAGTATTTTCTTGTTGTTATTCGGTGCATAAACAAACAAGAGTGCAATTATAAATAACTCTGGGAAACTGTCGAGGATATTACATTACATTGTACTTTTTCTAAATGCTCGGTCCAAAGCTTTCACAGATTAATGCAGCTCACCACAATACAATACCTAACATATTGATTCTGAAATCCTGTTCAGTATGATTAGGCTCTTTCTCAACGTTATCCCTTCTAGGAGTTAGTTTCTAAGAAATAAATTATCCTGGTCAAAAAGCTAAAAGAAAAAGAGCATCGTTTGCAGGACAGAAAAGTGCTGTGTGTGCGCGGCGTCGTTGTAGCGTACCCTTTCTCCGGATCGCTGATGCACATCCCAAACGTGCGCGTGCCCGTGTCCATGCAGCGGCGGATCATCAGGCGGTAGCGCGGCTCGAAGACGTGCAGGGGGCAAGGCACGGTGGGGTACGCCATGGTGCACACGAAGATAGGCACGTTCTTCCTCAAACTGGACACAGACACAGGCGGAGAGAGAGGTTACGTTTTGAGTCTGACCCTTTCATGCAGAAATGTTTTAGCCAAAGCAAAAGGAAAGCATCTTCTGCGTCATTTATCTTAAGATTCTTGCATTGGCTATTCAAAGATCTCAGATAATAAAAGCTCACAGCTTGTACTTCTGCTGTTTTTGAGCATTTCGTAAGAATCGGCCTCAGGTTTTAACCCATTCTGGGCGGGAACCCCTTTTGGTGTTTCAAGCGTTATACTTTAGCTATTGAAAAATAGTGGCGACCGAGTGGCGGGTGGTGCGCTTGTAGGTCTGCTATTTTTGAAAAATCGTGAACATGTGTGCAAATCTTTGCTTCTGGGGAGGTCCCTGGAACAACATATTTTCAGATGAGGGTCGGCGCCCAATTACATATAATTGTAGGGGTCCTTGACATGAAATAGTTTGAGTTCCACCGACATAGAAACATATATTTGTAGAATCGATGGTAGGTCTAAATGGGTTAATGCGTAAATAAAAAGCTAAATAAAAAAAACATTTGAATCAAGAGTGAGACAGAGAGAGAGAGAGAGGTATCACTCACTCTGAAAGCTCTCGGTTCTCTTCGTGGTGAATCGTAGTCCTCTGGTCATGCTCCTGCCTTAAATATCGCTTGATAAGTTGGTCCAGGATGCGTGTCACCGTGTACTTCCTGGATGCTAGATACTGTAGAGAACAACAAAGTAGAAGAAGTTAGTATCAGTTACATTACGCCCAACACAACTCACTACACACAGTGTTCTGAGAAGACAGCTGAATGTATAGGTGTTCCAGGTTTAAATAAAATGGGTTAGGAACAATCAAACTAGTGCTGCTACAATTCTTGCTCAAATGTGAATCTCGATTTTCCTCCACAAGAATTGAGATCACGATTCTATGAAAATATGTATTGTTCATTAGTCTGCAGTTGCTGAACATTACTACATAAACAATGTGGCACCTGGAGCCATAACTACTGTGGCTTTAAACAGACAGCATGCTTGACTTAAACCTCTCTTAAAGTCTCTCTCTCAAAAAAACATAAGAGTAACTAAAATGAATTGGATGGTGCTGCACCATTCTTCACGATTCTTCACAAAATGAGATTGCATAGTTGTCTGAAATGTAGCTAGCTACCTTTTTGTGCAGGAGCACTCTAGCAAACTCTGGTGTCTTACTTCTTTGAGGCTGTTTTGCAGAGGGGACACAGCAGTGTGTGGTCTCTATCGTACCTCTTTCAGGCTGTCTTTGCAGAGGGGACACAGCAGTGTGTGGTCTCTTACCTCTTTCAGGCTGTCTTTGCAGAGGGGACATTGCAGTGTGTGGTCTCTATCTCACCTCTTTCAGGCTGTCTTTGCAGAGGGGACACAGCAGTGTGTGGTCCAAGCAGCGTTCAAGACAGGTCTTGCAGAAGGTGTGGCCACACGGCGTCGTCACCGGCTCATAGAACAGCCTGGAATGTTCAGAAAGTCACTACCGTAAGCTGATGAGAGGTACAGGCCGGCGCCATTACAGTGACCGCTAGGCTCCGTGCAATAAGCGCTGTTTTGACCAGAAATGCCGCCTGGGATGGCAGATTGTTACGGCTCTAGCAGTGATTCTCAACACGTTTAATTTCAAGGACCCCCAGTTTGACATGCATTAGGCCTCGGACCCCCCATTTAATGGCATTTCTATCACTGGGACCCCAAATCACTGTTAATTTGTGTGTGTGAGTGAGTGAGTGAGTGAGTGAGTGAGTGAGTGAGTGAGTGAGTGAGTGAGTGAGTGAGTGAGTGAGTGAGTGAGTGAGTACCTCATGCAGAGGGAGCACTCCAAATCATTGGCATCCAACAGGTCCTGGGGAACTGCTCGACAAGCTCTGGCTGCTGCAGCGGGTTGGCAGGAGACAGCAGCTACCCCACAGGTCACACAGGGAGGGAGGTGAGAGAGGGTGAAGGTGCAGAAAGTTTAACATCGCAGCCAGACGCAAGCAGAAGCTTCCAGGGTTTTGTTCCGGATAGCTCTATCCTTTGCTATGTGTGTGATGACAAAAGGGAATTATGGTTACCCACATCTAGGTGACATCGCCATTTATTTGGGTAATTGTTTAGGTTTGAGAACCAGCAGATGGCTTATACCGGAAGTAGGGATGTCCCGATACACTTTTTTTGTTCCTGATCCGATCCCGACTAACACAATTTTTGTGTTAGTCGATACCGAATACCGAATACCGATTACCGATACCAGTGTTGTGATCTTGTTTTGTGTGTGTGTGTATATATATATATATATATATATATATATATATATATATATATATATCTCGTGTTGTGTTTATAGCACTCCTCATTCAAACGTCCAAAGCAAACTCCACATGCCCCAACATTTTATTTACCTGCCATAGTGTCAACCCCTTAGCTGTGTCGGATCGGTGGTTAGACAGGCATATTCGGCGATACCGATATGACCAAATAAGGGCCGATACCAATACTTTACCGATCGGGACCTCTCTAACCGGTAGCGTGTCATGGCCGAAGACTTACCTCCTTGCTTTTTTTTGCTGCCTCCGCTGTTCACGACACAGGGTCCCGCGTCCGACGCCGACAGCTTCCTCTTCAGCAGACTCCCCTTCTCCTGATCCCCGAGCTGAGGGGCGGAGCACACTCTCTTTAGCCCCTCCTCCCCACAGCTGAAGCCACCGTGGGTTCGTAGCGAATGAGCTCGGCCCCCCGCCGGACGCTCCAGGCTCTCTGACCGCCCGGATCTCTGGGGGAAAACAAAGAGAGACGGAGGAGAAAGAAAGATTGTTGATTCTCACACCACATTATAATAAGCACACGGTATAGCAACACTGTTGCATTGAAGTTTGATTTTAATTTGCTTTATTATGACAGGACAGACTGGAGTGGAGTCTCAGTAGGCCTACCTTGTGGTGGTCAGGCTCAGGGTAGTGGTGTGCCGAAGCAGCACGCACTTGGACTGAGCTCTGGTGCGGAGGCTGGCTCTCGGCCTGGCGGGCGTCGACCACAGGGGTTTTACTCCGCAGGCGAGGAGAGGTGCTCTGTGCCGTTTCCCTCAGGCCAACTTTGACATTCTCCCCCGCCGCAGGCGACAGCAGGTCAAACAGTATCTGTGAAGGCCACTTTGGTTAGATGTATGTCAATGTTATTCCAGTTCGTTGGGGGAAATCCCCCAAATTGTCTTATTTAGTCATCAGAGAGAAATTCGATTCAGAAAGTCAATCCTGGATTATTCAGCAAACCTTTCTAACAGCGAGAAAGTGCACACCAATCCATAAATGTCAACACCACAAGTAGAGGCAATGAATACAGCATTAGTACATTTAGCAATGTTTTTTTCACGATTTTGTACCCCATTTTTCACCCCTGTGTCAATTATCTATTGTGATCCTGGGCTCTACACACCCTCCGCCAACCTGGGGAGAGCAACGGACTTGAACTCATGCTTCCTTCACGCTTGAGTGTCCAAGTCGCTCCTTTACACCTGACAGGGGGGAACACGTTATTCCAACCAGTTCCTTTCCCCTCCATCAGGCGCCCCGGCTGGCCAGGGGGAGTCAGTATAGAGACCAGGATTATGTTGTTGTGAACGAAGCACAATATTATAGTATGTATGGTCCAAGATCTTCAGGGTTTCACCATAGACTGTAGAAAATATGGACAAAGCGTTCCGCGGGTCTAACGTGAACGTAAAATGAAGCCTGTCAGTCCTTGCAATGGAAGTCGCCATCTTTCTAGATCCGTTTTGGCCCAGCTCAGGCCAGCTGGCCCATTGGCTGGCCCAGACAACGAGGCGGGACTTCCCCCTTCTTCTTCGTTGGTTTTTATTTTGACTCGAGTGGGTGGGGGATCCCGTTCATAGACTGTAACGGTAGCCACACCCCTCAGAACATGCGCGGCTTTATGGTCATTTTTTTTATAAATGGGACCATAATTTTCCAAAAATAATATTATGACATTAGAAATGAGACTTTAAACTAGTGACTGGAAGCAAAAAGTATTCATGCCCATGTTTATTAAGGTAATACAGTCTAGGTGAAGTTGGGCCAAAATACATGGACTTCTATGGGGCTATGGGTTTTTCTGGGTCCAGTGACAGCGCCACAACAGGCCATTATATGAACTTAAATTTACTTAGTGGCTTCACAAAATATATCTCTGACTGCCCCCCTGGGTTTTACTCATGTAACATTTGAACATGCACTGTTCATAATTGCCTTACAAATGGGAATGGGACCCGTTGAGAGCTTGTATTGTAGGTCTGATATTTTAGTCCAAAAGTGCCCTTTTACAGAATTTCAGCCCCTGCGTGTGTCTGTAACACTCTCTGCACGTCCCTGAAATGTGCACTGCATACTGTATTATATATAGAGATCACATTGATTGGGAGGGAATCGTTAACGGATCATTTTGGGATGTTGGGGTGAACTTGGGCACAACATTTATGTTATTATATAAGATGGATAGATAGATAGATAGATAGATAGATAGATAGATAGATAGATAGATAGATAGATAGATAGATAGATAGATAGATAGATAGATAGATAGATAGATAGATAGATAGATAGATATCTGTCATTAACTGTCATGCACCTGTATGTATTTATCATTTAATTTTACCGACGGCGTGGGATGGTGGTCATTGCGCCGTCACAGTAATGTAACTTTGGGAGTGTAACTAAATGGACCCGCTCATTCCGCGTGTGGTTCGAGTAACGTTTCTAGCAGTTTAAATGTTGCAAATAACTGTGGCATGGCTTTGTAGATTGCGGTGGTGGTAGAAAGAAGCAGGAGAGAAGTGGTAGGCGACCGTGTCGTTGTGTGGCTCTGCTGCAAAGTGCTAAGGAAGGTGTTAGGCCTCATACACACGTGACGTATCAAACGGATGTTCGGATGTTTGGTCAAACCATGTGAATTGCATTGTGGCAGCCATTAATCACAGACAGAGCACACAACATTCGTTTGATACGTGTGTATGAGGCCTCAGACAGGCGACACTTTTTTTCCCTCCTGACAGACACTTTTTTTTTTCCTGACAGCCGACAGCTTTTCTTAAATTTAGAATAGATTAGAATAGATAACCATTGTAGTGCAGGGTGCTTAGGGGCAGCGCTGACAGCTGGTGATTGAATGAGACGAGCCACGTGCGTGTGCCACCGTGCGCCCCGTCCTACGCTGTGTGCCTATAATTATTTACCACGGATATGCGAGCACAGACCTCTGTATTGGATTTCAGAGTCCCTAGGCCGCCAACCCTCCTAGCAGCCAACCAGAGAGCTCCACTCCCTCTCTCCGCCAGCCCAACGCCAAGCTCGTCGGCCGTCTTCCATGCTTCCCTACAACTTTCGACCCGACGTGACAGTGTACACACACCACCCACCGTTTAGGCGATAAAGTTATCAACTATATATTATATAATGGATTGCATTTTCATAGCGCTTTTCTATGCACTACGTGCCTACTACTCAAAGCGCTTTACAACAATGGTCCATTCATTCATACATACATCGGGAGGTGAAGCGGCGAACAGTCGACGCCAGCGTCCTCACCTCCCACATTCACACACCAAATGGTGGCAACCACTGGAGGCAATGCGGGGTTCAGTGTCTTGCCTTAGGACACTTCGACATGTGGACAGGAGGAGCCGGGATTCAAGGAGTGGCTCAGGCAACTAAAAAACACGGCTTTCTTCTTCTACGGGCCGACGGCCTGGAATAAACTTCCACTGTACCTTCGACAGGCAGCCTCTGTAGACATTAAGCGCAGCTCAAGACCTACTTCTACACTTTAGGCGTTTCATGCCCTGCTTTTCTCTTCATTGCTCAGTAAAGCACTTTGAGCTGCATTTCATTTCATGAAAGGTGCTACACAAATAAAGTTTATTATTATTATTATTAGTATTACTTGAAATGAGCCTTTAACCCTTTATGCTTAGTTGACTGGGGTTGGCTCTGTACTTGGAACGGTCCCCCCCCCCCCCCCCGCAATCTTTTGCCGAAAATAGCCTATCTACAAGCTCACAATGTGGCATCGGCTATTTTCAACGACCCGTAAGGGTCCATCTGGTTTCATTTTACGCTCTCAAGAGTTAAAGATCTATAAGCGTCCATTTGGTTACCAACTCTCCATCATTTAGCTGGGGACCACCTGGAACCCCCCCAAGGACCACTGGTTGAATCATTTAGCTGGATGGGGACCACCTGGAACCCCCCCAAGGACCACTGGTTGAATCATTTAGCTGGGGACCACCTGAACCCTCCCAAGGACCACTGGTTGAATCATTTAGCTGGGGACCACCTGAACCCTCCCAAGGACCACTGGTTGAATCATTTAGCTGGGGACCACCTGAACCCTCCCAAGGACCACTGGTTGAATCATTTAGCTGGGGACCACCTGGAACCCCCCCAAGGACCACTGGTTGAGAACCACTGACGTAGTTCCAGTCCATTTCCTCACCGTTTCAACGTGTCGTCTAGCGTGAGGGAAGTCCTCGTCTACAGCCAGACAGTGAAGGAAGACCTGCAGAGACTCATCCACCTGGCCCATCGTCTGGAGAATGATGGCCTTCTGATAGAAACCCTGACAAGACAATACATACAGAAATAATGATAGCTTTATTCTGATAGAAACCCTGACACATGGAAACATAGGTTTTTCAGAAAAGCGTCATGATTTAGATTACATTTTGTAGAATCTGGTGTCAGGTCAAAAAAATTCTTTCTGTATGTATTGTCTATACATACAGAAATAAATGTTTTGACCTGACACCAGATTCTACAAAATGTCTTCTAAATCATGACGCTTTTCTGAAAAACCTATGTTTCCATGTCGGTGGTTCTCAACCTTTTAAAATAAACTGGATAAACTGGGAGGGGCGCTAGTCTTAAACAAACATTAAATTCCCATTGACAATAAATGGAGAATATTTCGTCCTAGTGTCTGAGCAAATAGACATTTATTATGTTTTTATTTTGGTCAGTTCTACATCATATGATATAGTGCATTTTGATTGCTTTCAAGCATATTTTCAACTCTACAAATGTATTTTTGAAACATATGCTATGAAATATATTTAAATAAAACATATGTTGGCATGGGCTTGGCTGTTCCCGACTTCCTTCCTTCCTCAGAATAGCTCAATGAACAGGTCAGGTACGGTTCATCTGCCCCAGGCTGTTAAGCCAACACCTGCATTTAGAGTCAAGCTGAATCCCTTGGAGAGGATCAGACAGATCTGAAACACTTCTCCCTACAGGGACAGACAGAGTGGCATGGCGACCAGTGGTGTATCTACAACAGTCCAGAAAACACAACTGAGAAAAAAAGAGAGGACAAACACCAGACCAGAGAACTATTAGTGGGCAGCGGATTGGCCGTTGTGCGTCCATTGGAATGCAAATGCATGCCTTAGCCTTTGTAGCCTACTGGTTGTAGCCTACTGGCTACTGATGCCGACACACTGCCACTTCCGACTACGTAGCTTCCACGTGCGGTTAGGGTTAGTATTGCGGGCAAGTCGGAATTGCGGTGCGTCTGAATAGCGGCCTTTCGGAATGCCAGCATGAAACCTTCTCTACAACTGGCTTGTGCGATTGTTTGTTACTAATTATTAAATGGGGGTTGTTACCGTGTCAAACATTGCTGAAACTTGAAAACATACAAGATGGAGATTATTCAAAGTATTATATACCCATGACAAATCTCAACTCCACCACTACGAAGTCATCACATCTAGGCTACACACTACAGTTGGATGCTACATTTAGGCCTGTGTTTCCAATTCCTGAAACTAGCGGCGATAATGTTAATCTTTACACTGACAGGCTATAATAACCCCATACAGTATGTAGGCCTGATCCAGACTGTTCTAAGTTGTACCGTTCTCCTGCTAAAAAGGTAGAGGAATTAAAAAATGCTCATTGTTCGCTCACGTCAACAATTGGACCACCAAAGAATCACGGCAGAATTTCCTTACAACCTTGTTATGCAACATGCGAATTCTCACAAGTGCAATCGTATGATCAAATCCTTGCACATAAAACCATGAAAGGCAATGAGATGGAATGGCTCTGTTCCTGACTATACTTTCTATTCTCAGGGACGTCGCTGACGATTCGGTTGCCCTACTCACATTTGACCAATTCAAATTCTAATGTCTGTGACATTTAAGCTCTGTTTCTGCTTCGGGGCATCGATGCCATGCCACCACAGAGCATGTGTTTGCTCCAGTGACCTACCTCTGCAGACTGTCTAGACGACAGATAAACTTCGGTGTCCTCCAGAGCCAGACGGTACTGTTTCAGAGCCGCGTACGCTTCTGCCCGAGATAACCGTGCCACCACCGCCGCAGGCCCTGGCCCTGCTGGGAGGTCAGAGGAAGAGATGCTGACAGTTAGACTTTTTATTCAACGCTGAAACGGAGAGTTTTATTACAGTGGTTCTCAAACATTTTTCATGTCAAGATCTCCCAAATTGATTTGTGTTAAATTCGTAATTCTCTCAAGAAAAGACAAAAACAATAAAAACACATTCACATAGCATATGTACAAACTCGCAGCACAGCATATTATGAATGGGTGTTATTTAAATTAAATGCTTTTGGCATAATATAAAAAGTAAACATTTAGAATATTGTGCTTTGTTACTTTCAGATAATATCAGTTGCCAGAGAAAATCAAGTATCTTTGTGCTTGCAATTATTAATGAGGGTGAAATCCACACCCATGATTTAACCTTTTGATGCAATCTAGACCGTTGATTTAGATATATATGTGTTTTCCCAAGGTCATGCATTAAGACAAATGAATGATACAAACAACCTAAAACCCTTGTTTTGCAGTTCCTGTGGTTATCTGCAAAACTAGAGATAAAACATTGTCACTGTCGGCATAACTCTCCCAATCTTGTCAGACTATTTGCTTAAATCAATATTATTGCAAAGGCTTTCTTCAGGGTGCCAGGCGTACAGTACGTGCCATGTTAGCATTCTGTCACTACAAGTATGGATTACTGCAGTCAAGGTCATGATAGCCATTGTAGCTACTGTATGTGTGTGTTCTCACCCAACAATTAATTCCTAAGACGTGGTGGTGTCAGATATTGTCCTCTAGTTTAATATCCATTTGAAAGTTCTGACAGAAAACGTGCGTTTGGTAAAATATCTCCACCTTTCCACGGGCTGCACACGGCCGACATTCAGGTACTGCAGGACACTGAACATATCAAAACTTTCTTTGGGAAGCACAAATGTATGGGGCACACAAGTTTGTGCTTCCCAAACATCCAACTGTTCCCAATTGAACGCGATTCAGAGAGACCACCACCAGACCGCTGCTGCTGGGACGGACCAGGGCGGGCTGGGGAGTCCAGGAGTCATTTCAGGTCTGGCCTCGTCGCTGACAGAGAATATCGTCCCTGTGAATCTCGGTAAAAAGTGGGGATATTATACTAATTCTGCCAGAACTCTCAAATGGATATTAAACTAGAAGGGCAATATCTGACACCAAGTCTTAGGAATTAATTATTGGGCGAGTACACACACACATCGCTACAAGTTTAAATGCCGACAAGATTTATTTTTTGCTCCCGATCCGATCATTTGATTTTGAGTATCTGCTGATACCAATTTTTCCTGATTTACATTTTTAAAGAACAGTTACCGGTAATCACATATCACAATATCCAAAACTAATTTCTAATATCATGATATGAATAATCTATATAATATTGATACTAAGGATGTCATGATCATGTTTTCATTTTCTCCCGATCCTATTGTGATCATTTGAAAATGACATGATCGGCCACCGATTTCTACTTCTCTGACAGTATGTTTGGGGGAACTGTGTGCAACAAGAAGAGATAAGACTTTCAAATGCGTTGTGTACATTATAAATAAAGTAATCTAAAACAGAAAGACCCTCTACCCTCTAGTGAAATATATACAGAGAAGTCAGTGTCACACCTGCTTTTCCAACCTTATAACTATCTCATAACTATGGTATAACTCTGTGGTTTTCAACCGTTTTCATATCAAGGCTCATCATTTATTCAGTATTTGAGCCCCGGACCACCATTTGATGACATTTAGCCTCTCAGACCCAAAACTAAAGAATATGTTGTTGTCGTTGAATATGATTTTGTCTACAATTCCGTGCTTTTTTGGCACATTTTGCTGAATGCAGCCCTGATGAGGACCAGTATAGGTTTAATAAAGTTTTCCCCCTTTTTAACTATTAACGGATCTCCGCCTTTTTTCTATATATGTTTTATCGCGATTGATCCCAGGAGCACCTTTTTACTATATTTATATAGTTGCTGGTTGCTTGCTTCCTTGCCTCTGCCTTATAACTGGTTTATTCTGGAAATCTGATGCACTGCCTGCATGCCAGGCTGTTACAAAACAAGCCAGTTTGCATTTTGCATGCATCATGTGGTGTAGTGTAATCAGACCAGGACAATTCCTACACACTTGACTTTGACCCCCCCCCCATGCCTTCGGCCTGGTGGAGACAACAACAGTTGACGGTGCACAGAACATCGTTTTGTGCTAAATACTATATGAAACCCGCTGCCTGACCCCTATTAAATAAAAAGTTACAAAAGCTTTCCCTGTATGTAACCTGTCAAGACCGGCCTTATGCAATGTAATGTATACTGCGCATGTCACGCTCCTGTTTCATAATATGTTCGCACGGTCGGCGGTTACATGACTGACTGAAAACCAAGATGGAGCTGTACTAGTGAGTGTGAGATGTACAGTAGTAGCTAGTACAACTCAACATAATGTTGGCCTGCAGTAGAACTGTGGAATGTGGGAAAAAAAGCTGAACAAAAATAACAGATCTAGCTTGTTGTTTTTGTAGATCTGTTCGACACCACACACGACCACCATGATGGTGCTCTAACTCAGTGGTTCCAAAGTGGGGTCCGGGGACTCCCAGGAGCAGGGGTCCTTGAGGGGGTTCCAGGGGGTCCCCAGCTAAATGATAACTAGGAACAAAATGGACCCTTATGGGACTGTAACTCAGAGAGTGTACATTTGTAAGAACATTGCTTTTACAATATAAATTGAGGTCCTCAGCCTGGTTGAGAATCACTGCTAGAGCCGTAGAAATCTCTTCTTATGGAGGTCCCTGGAATATATTTTTAAATGGGGGGGTCCGCGGGGCTAATGAGTGTTAATTTGGGGGTCCCTGACATAAAAAAGGTTTGGGAACCAACCACTGCTCCTCTAACTCACTCTACTTACCAGATGCTATAATGCGGGATGCCAACGACACAGCCTCTTCCAGGTGTTTCCTTCTAGACAAATCCTCTATTTCGCTGATAACTTTACACGCGTCCGTCTCGCCGGGGAACCATTTCTCCAGCAGTCCACACACGACCACGTTGACCCTGGATGATGACGATGATGATGATGACGTCTCCTCGCTGCACACCTTGCACCGGCTGGACACCATCCTCCGCTCCAAGCACCGTCTGCAGTAGGAATGTCCGCACGCAACGGTCACCGGCTGGGCCAGAAAGCGATGACAACTCGGACAGTCAAACATATCATCATCATCATCATCATCAACATCATGGTCCAGTCTGGAGGAGGAGGAGGAGAGAGCGTGGCGAGGAGGAAAGTTGCTCTGGAGGAGAGGGAAGTCTGGAACACTCTGGTGGAGCTGTTGCCCCCATGACCCGACTACGGATAAGCGGTTGACGATGGAAGTTGGAGGAGGAGGAGGAGGAAGATGCTTCATCTTGAAGTTGTGCAGAATGCAGTCCACTAAGGTGCTCAGGTGTTCGGGGCGAACGGAATTATTGCCGCACTTTAAACGCATGGCCGCGGTGAAACAGTCCACGGCTTCTCGGAGGCGGTTGACCGAGGCGAGCGCGTCCGCCTTCTGGAGTATGAGTCTATGGTGGTCCGCCGCGTCATGCTGCTCTTGGTGGTGGTGGTGGTGGTCCCCGGCCCCCCCTGGTCCGTCCCAGCAGCAGCTCTGGTCTGGTGGTGGTCTCTCTGAATCACGATCAATAAAAAATCCAACTATTTTATCCGCTTGGTCCTTATTCTTCTTCGGTTCGGGTCTTTGTTGTTGTTGTAAAGACATGATGGATAAACTATCTCTGAGCTTCACTTTCTGCCCAGACTGGCAGACATTTTGTAGAAATGATGTTGTTTATTTATTCCCCCAGCAGGCAGCGGTAAGTAGTGAAACTGTCTGTCTTACTGTACTACTATAGGATTTATTTAACAGAACATCCAGGATTCCAATCCTTTCATTACATAAAAAATAATAATAATGGCGTCACGTCACGTGAACAGCCGGCGCCGCGCTCTGATTGGACAACACGTGTCGATTACAAAACCTTTGTGGTGGAAAGTTTCATAACTGTTACTGTAGGTAGTAGTACAGTACGGAAACGACGTAGTTCCAATCCACATGGATGGAGACGTGACAGTATAAAACAAGGAAAGGTTAGATACGTAACTAACGTTCCAGGCACAAAGTCTGTAACCTAAAGTTTGATGGAATGCAAATAAAACAGAAGAAGAAAAGTGTGATGTAATGCATGTCTTGCATGATTCAAGTAAAGTGAGACACAGATTGCAGAGATCAGAAGACAGCGTGTGATCTAATTATTTTTAGATAATTATTTTAGGACTCACGTAGCCTACACTCTTTTTTTTAGATGCTAAAAATAAATACCATAGCATTTTAAGGGACAACGAGGAACGATTGTGAGGAGGATCAAAATAAAAACAAATCTACAACAATTGTCATGCACCATGGTCCATTACATGGTTTGGTGCATCATGAGTGATGACACCAAACTAAACTCAGTATAATCAGTTCACCTTGTAATGGATGCACTATTTCAACACAGTGCACCATGAAGGGACATTGCCATCTAGTGACCAAAACGGAATCAGGCAAGATTCTGCAAAACTATTGCAGAATGGTTGCAGCTCTGCATATGGGCCATGGGGACCTGGAAAACCCATAAGATCATAAAGCAGGGCTTGACAATAAGGCTTGTCCGGTTGTCCAGGACAAAAGTAATACATCTTTCCGGACAAGTGCATTAAAATGTTCCTTGTCCGTTGGACAAGTGACTCTTGATTTCACTTTTTCTGTGACACTCCTATAGCAGCCAACAATATTGTCTGGCACTATTGTGTGGCTTTCCTAATAGCCTACTCACAATCCTATATTGTTAATAGCCGAGCGCTAGAATGTCTGTCACTAAAAACAATGAATGCATTCCGATCAGTGGTCGCCTATACACAGCTAAACGGTTTTAAAACATAATAGGGCTGGGCATCGAGAGCCTAAGTCCATATAGGAAAATGCCTTGCCAACACTGTCAAATTGTCAAAGTGATTATCAAATTGAAGCTGATTAATTGGTACAATTGTCAATTAATTTTATGTCGTGTAACTCTAAGACAAATTATTATGTCAGTGTCCAAACATAAATCATTGTGGTTTGTTTATTAGCAGAGTTAAACCTAGCGGTATTCTTCAGGCCACATATAACCTCCATGTAAGTTATGTGAAGTCCACAAGATGGTCACACAGTTTCTGAAAAAGTGGCAAAGTGAACTCAATAGTATCATTAGTATGACATCATGTGACATCTATGTTGAATACAAACAAGAGTTCAAACTAGAAAAATACCTTCTATGTGAAAACCGTAAGTATAGACAGGCTATTTGCAACCTTAGGCTAAACAACACAAGAATCCCAAAGGTCATCGGTAGATAAAGGATTGGAAAGAAGTCCGAGGATTTGTAACCTATGTAATGAAGCCAGAATTGGAGATGAGTATCATGTTTTGTTGGAATGTAAGAATACTGGCATTATGAATTTCAGGCAAAAATACCTGCCACTTTCTTTTTTTTTACCCACCCTTCTATGTTTAAATTAATTGCCTTACTAAAATCTGAAAAACAAAAAGTAATCTATAAATTGGGTGCTTTTCTGAAAAATGTTCTTCCACTGTACAAATAGGGAAAGCCTTCCGATAATATTATGTCTATGTATATCGTGTAATCTGTAATGTATTGTATACTTTGGATTGTATACTTTTATGAATCTGTGCTCCAAACCATGTGATCATGGTCGTGAGTTAAATAAATGATGATTATGACATATTATGACAGGTCACCAATTTCACCGTAACACCGCCATGCTGGAGTGACCGAGTGTGAGTTAGCCAGTGGCCGAGATTTGGGGTATTGGAATTTGGCTCTATAGGCTACTCGTCAAGTTTCGTCTACTCAACGGTACCTGCCTACTAAAGCCAATAGAAACTTCTTGGAAAGTTAGCATGGTGAAATAGAAGCCATTGTTTTTAATAATAGGAAGAAGAAGAAAAAAGGAGGAAAAATCTTGTTTGAAATGACCAAATCTGCCTACTTCTGAACTGTCCACAGCCCTCCTCTGAGATACAGGGCAAGTAGACAGAATGGTGGCATCCTAAAATTATGAGTGAGGAGGACCAATTAATTACTTTAATTTGTAGATGGAATAAGTAGTCCTTTAAAGAGCTGGAGTAGTAGGCTGTTACTCTTTAAATGACTACTTCAGCTGAACAAACACACTATAGCCTTTTTAATAGTAGTATAGTAGGCTATACCAGCGGTGTCCAAACCTTTTTCAAAGGGGGCCGTATTAGAAAATATGAAAACACCCAAGGGCCAACTACATTGCCAAATATAAGCAGACGTGCAAGGTAAAAAAAAAGAAATAAATTTGCCTTTCTTTGACCCCTAATGAGACAACAAGGAATCCTGACAAATGATAGTGGGAAATGCCCAGGTGAATACAACACTTCAATGTAAAAGTGTCCCATGCTGTTGGGCGAGCTGCTCATAATACAATTCAGGTATGACGCCACGGGCCACAGAATACACTGTTCCCCAGACTGCATTTGGACCACTGGCCACACTTTGGACACCCCTGCTATCAGAATATAGAGGTTTAAAAAAAGAATACCAGAGTAAATTTTCTAGTAAGATGTCTTTGGAGGAACGTCAGAGAAGATTCATTGTTGCTGTAAGGGCATCTCGTTACCACTAGATAGCAGGGTTGAGCTGCAAAAGTTCAAAACTCACTCTTTCTGTGTCCTGAATGCCTAGTAGTGCCTACTAACTAGACCAGTGGTTTTCAACCAGTGGTCCGGGGACCGCCAGTGGGCATTGAGGGGGTTCCAGGTGGTCCCCAGCTAAATGCTGGAGACAGGGCCGGATTTACCTTATGGGAACTTTGGGCACGTGCACAGGGGCCCTTGGTCCAGTCCATTTGGTTTAATATTACGCTCTCAAGCGTTACGTTATTGTTAAACATCTGCATTAGGCTACTTCATTAACAAGAAAGTCTACATAGAGATAGATACAAAATAGGGTTGAAAACCACTGCTCTACCACCGTGTGTGTGCATGTGTGCGTGTGTGTGTTCTTCAGTGAGTGTGAATGTACTGCACGTGCGTGAGGCAAATTCTGTCGCTTTGTGGAAAATCGCACAGATCGGTTCAGTTCTGCCATGGATTATGACTCTGACCATTGGCATTCCTGGAATAAATGGAGATATCCATGAGGAATGATATGATATCACATAAACTGTCTGAACATTGTGTGACCAAAAAAAAAAAAATCCGCCCATGTTGACACTTGTAATACCACGCTATCATGATGACATACCATTTCTGTTGCCACAACAATACCGTGAGTGATCCATCAAGGCCCGGGCATTCCATTCCACATGGCACTACGTGACCGATAGGGTCCTCACAGCTATTTGGCACGCCTGTGGGATTTCTAGTGGCCAAACTCGACTGTTCACTAACCATGTTGACGCTGAAACCAAAGGTCGAAGAAGCGGCGCTTTACTGTAGCTGTATACACTGTGATGGGACTAAAAATACATAGTGAGCCACAGGAAGTAAACTAAGGATTAACTAGGCCTTTGCTGTGCATGTCAGTGCTGTTGAGGTGTCCCTGAATCATCACTCAGTCTGTCTATAAACAGCTTTGTGTGGAAGGCTGGTGGTCAAAGCTGGAATGAATGGGTAAATGGTGTATTTATATAGCAACTTTATCCAAGGCGCTTTACATAGATTGTGCATTACATTCACACACAGATGCCGGAGAAAACCATGCAAGACACCAACCAGCACATTAGCAATTAGGGGTTCAGAGTCTTGCTCAAGGACACTTCGACACTAACTCTGGGGGAGCCCGGGTTTGAACTGGGAACCTTGGGGTTCCCATCCGGTCACTCTACCGCTGATCCACTGCCGTACCAATGAGTACAGGTCAAAGTCGTATAATTTGTCACACGATACCGCAGTGAAATTTGTTCGCCGCATTTGACCAATCTCTTGGAGCAGTGAGCCGCAGCCAAGGAACGGTGAGCTGCAGCCATGCCGCGCTCGGGAATCATCATTTGATTAGTTGATTTGACCCCCCCAATCCAACCCTTTGATACTGAGTGTCAAGCAGGGAGGCATTGGGTCCCATTTTTACAGACTTTGGTCTGACCCGGCCGGGGATCTAACCCCGACCTCCCAGTTTCAGGACGGACACTCTAACCACAAGGCCACTGTCTAGTCAACATTGAGACTATAACTCTGTTGATACTTTTGGGGGGGGGGGGGGTTGGTTGGTTGGGACCAACCAATTATAAAATGGGAAGTCCCGTGTTAAGACAGACAAATAGAAGGCTAAAATAATTCGGATAAACACAAGGACACAAGTGAACACACACGCATGCACGTACGCAGGCGTGCACGCAGGCGCTCGCACACACACACACACGCAGGCACGCAGGCCCGCACGCACGCCTGCATGCCCGTACACACACACACACACACACACACACACACACACACAGCTCTGTAGTGAACCTCTTTTCATCCATTTATCAATGTGGGAAACCTCCTCTGCTTGCTTCTCAAAGAAGGCCACAGGAATGCTGACTGTGGGTCAGTCTTATCTGGACCCTGCAACAACGTCCCAGAGATGGTCGGGTTCCCAGCAGCACAAACACTTACGCACACATACTCTGTCTTGCAAAAACTATACCAGTGTACGAATGCATGCACGCATCCACACATCCACACACGCATGTTTGATTGCGTGCGTGGATGTGTGGATGCGCGTGCATGCATTCGTGCACAGAACCTTTGTGCAGTTCTTGGTACACGTGAGCCATGGGGAAAGGAATGAGTGCAATGCATGCCCACACAGATGATCTGTGCATTTATTATCTTGATATAAAGGTAGAGGGCTTTCATGTTCATGTTTGGACCTGTTTTTTTCCCTGTGTGTGTGCGTGCGTGTGTGCGACTGTGTGTGCGTGCGTGTGTGGAAAGCACCTATGTCAAAGCCATGTAAATGCACAGCCAAAGTAAACAGTACATAAAGGCATTGATATTTGAACCAGTGGTCCGGGGACCACCAGTGGGCCTTGAGGCGATTCCAGGTGATCCCCAGCTACTGTAGATGATGTAGTTGGTAACCAAATGGACCCTTATAGATCTGTAACTCTTCAGAGTGTAAATCGACCTGTATGGGACCTTTTGGTTTCATTTCACGCTCTCAAGAGTTACATTTCTGTTAAACATTTGCATTACTTAATTTACAAGAAGTC
>NC_137864.1:20114711-20214711 GCF_963924005.1 Protomyctophum bolini
GTAACAGGAAAAAAATTACATTATGTTTAACACGAAAACATAATTATGCACATGAAACACTATTGTGAATAGTTTCAGAATGCTATACATGTACACACTCTGTTGCAGCTGGACACCTGGAAGCCAGCGTGCATACATACATACTTATATATCAACCACTTATTTTTTCACTTGACACATAATGTGCTTACATGTGCACATAGACACATAGATACTGTAGAGTGCACGCACGCATGCATGCATGTACAGTGTACACACACACACACACACACACACACACACACACACACACACACACACACACACACACACACACACACACACACACACAATCCACTTGCTTCTCAGAAGCAATAGCCTCTGGATATGACAGTTGAACGAAAGTGACATCACGAACTTTGCGCCAGTGCTGGCACTCGTGATTGTTTTTCGGAAATCTTCACTTGTGGGGGAGGGTGGGGGAGGACAATGTCACGTCTTTGTGACACGATCAGAGCATCCGAGATACAGGGTTTTTGTCCTTTTACTCTAGTTATTATTATACATCGGTCTGTCACAACAATATGATACGTCGCTCAACGTGAAACATGAAACGACAGGGTTCAAAGTGTGTATAGTCCCAACAGGCCAACAGGGGGATCAAACCGCTTGTTTGCTGTGCCATCTTTACTTCTCCATTGGCGCTGTGAAAGAGTCCCGTATCCGCACCACCTCCGCAGCACACAGGTGACCATACAGCTTGTTGTACCATTCTGGGAACCGACCCCTGGACAGAGAGAGAGAGAGAGAGAGAGAGAGAGAGAGAGAGAGAGAGCATTCATTATTTGATCTTAAGTCAACAATAACATCCATGCATTATTTATTCATTAGCATTATCTATATTTGTTATTTTCCCTGCCAATTTAGTAGTTATTTCAATTGCCAAGTCTCCTGGATGGATGGAAAAAAACACTAACGGACGGTAAATAAAATACTATTAATTCTGGATTAAGAGACATTAAAGAAAACCGAGATTTTTCGGGTTTGGCATAGATTGGGCTAACCTGCAGTAACGTCAGCCCTCTCAATGGTCCACTACTACTAACCTCTGGTCGGTCCTGGAGATGTGCGTGAGGCGGGACTTGTTGCTGCCGCAGGGCTCGATGAAGTATCGCGAGGTGAGGACGTTGGCGCGCACGCCCAGCAGCGGCGCGCCGCTGTGCTCCACAGAGGTGCACACCAACGCACACGCGCCCTTCGGCAGGTCCGTGAGCCACGTCCTGCATGGAGGAAGGGAGGGAGGAAGCACACAGAAGGAGACGTTAGGTTGAGAGGGAGAGCGTGTGGGGGCAGAGTGAGAGAGAGAAAAGCGTTTGTGTGTTTCCCCGTTACCTGAGCACCACATGGTCCCTGGCGGGGTGTGGGGCCATGGAGTTGCGGACGTACTGGTACACCTCCGTCCTCTCGTCCAGCGTCTCCGCCACCCGGCTCTCCAGCAGGTCCTCGTCCCAGTGGGCCTGCTCGCGCAGCACGCGCGTCAGCACCTCCTCGGGAGCCGCGGGAATCTCCACGGTCACCTTCCACAGCCGCAGGGGAGAGCCGTCATTCACCTGGGGGGAGGGGGAGGGGAGGGTTAGGTGTTTTCTGAAAAAAACGTTGTTTCTATGACTCAGAGGTTCTCAAACTATTTCATGTCAAGGACCCCACAAACTATATGTAATTGGCCACAGACCCACATCTGAAAATATGTTGTTTTCCTATTTGGTTGCATTGAGGAAAAGTAGCGAAAATAGCTGGTCACACACGGCGTCAGGACTTCCTGGTATATTTACGAGTGCAGAGCTGGAGGTTTTCTAATAGGTGTATTTTTCAGCGTGCAGACGATACAGACTCCACTGACTGACGGCTGGCCTTGTTGTGCGACTCAAAATGAAGTGAAGGACACTTGACATGGATCCTTGCAAGGGGCCCCTTCACGCTGGACACAGGAAGTCAGTGGGGGCCTGGGACCAAGGAGGGTGGGGCTGTGCTCTGTGTGTGTGTGTGCGTGCGTGCGTGTGTGTGTGTGTGTGTGTGTGTGTGTGTGTGTGTGTGTGTGTGTGTGTGTGTGTGACAAGCTGATGTCATTTTGGGACAGCGGCCAGTTTGCTGGGTTTGGGAATGAGGAGACATGCAGGGGCCAGTTTCACACGGACGCGTTTCTACACAGGAAATGAACCAACTGCTGTTTTTTCCATGAGATATTCAAGGGAACGGAGTGTGTGAGGTGGAGAGAGAGAGAGAGAGAGAGAGAGAGAGAGAGAGAGAGAGAGAGAGAGAGGGGAATAGAAAGAGAAATGGTGACACTGTTCTACAGACTAATGACAAAATGAACGAGAGAGGACTTCGATCTTCTAGGCAATCTAGGGCTAAAATTAAGCCATCCTTTCTCTAGAAAGCGCCAATGTTCCAATCGGGATCACCGGATAATCAGCAAAGACATGGAGAGCTCCGTAGATTCAGTCATTCAGCTTTTTAGTCAGCCTGTATACAAGAAGTGAACGGCACTGTCTAGGATCATTAAAGAAGGAAAAGCCAAGCCCAGTGTGCTGATATGAAACACATTGAGAAGAGGATAACGAGAGAACCATACGCGTGTCTGTGTGTGCATGTGTGCACACCGAGGCGCCGCCATATCTCACCTTCCTATAGGCCAGCTCTGCGTGCTCGGGGGTGGAGCAGCTGTCGTAGCCCTTGAACTTGTCCTTGGACTCCTTGAGCAGCGCGTCCAGGCTGTCGCGCAGGTATCGGCGGTAGCCCGCCGGCCCCCCCGCCCCCTCCCCGCCGCCGCCGCCCAGCTCCTCCAGACGCAGCGGGAGCAGCGCCTGCTCCACGTAGGAGTTCCTGCAGCGGCTCATCTCCTCTGGGATCTGCAACGGGACCAGAGGACGGGATAAAGTACTTTTCATACCATGCAGTGTTGTTTTTATTTTAGTCATAGTCCTATTGAACAGTTTTCATTTAGTTTTAGTCACCTGGAATGTTTTAGTGTTTAGTCTAGTTTTAGTCAACTAAATATCATACGATTTTAGTCGACTAAATCTACAGTTGATTTAGTCGAACAAAATGTATTTTGGCGGGCCTTGATGCCGTCATAATGATGTTTTTTTTCACTTGCTGAAAATAGCCGATCTACGCTGCGACGCGTTGTGGATCGTGGATCGTCTATTTTCAGCATGCAATTAATTGGATACAATTTTTGTCTAGTTTAGTTTAGTCTAGTTTTTAGCTGTTGACGAAATTGTCAATACATATAGTCTTAGTTTTAGTCATCATAGCCTAGTTTTCATTTAGTTTCCATTTAGTTTTTGTCAGTGAAAAAAGGTAGTCGACGAGCATTTTTCGTCTTAGTTTTACTCGACGAAAACAACACTGATACCAAGGCCCATTATGTACATTATTGTTGTCCCCGCGTATTATATACGCGGAGACACACACACACACACACACACACACACACACACACACACACACACACACACACACACACACACACACACACACACACACACACATATATCTGTGTATTGGAGCGGCTATAGGCGCCGCTCAAAAGATGCGTGGACAACAGCTACAAGCCAAAATGATCCCAGCTGCAACATGATGATGATTATGATGATGTGATATCCAATGGTTCTGTTCCTTTCAGAGGCCACCTCCATCCTGATTAGATTAATAAGGTATTAAGCCTAACGGGAAATGGAACATTAATTTTATTTAAAAACTCAAGACGGCATAATGGGCTGGCGAAAAGGGAAGCACAACACATCCTGTTTTCTTCCCCCTTTTGTTATCATTAACCCTATGCTCTCTCTCTCTCTCTCTCTCTCCCCTTCTTGATATCTTTCTCTCTCTCTTTCTCTCTCTCTCTCTCTCTCTCTCTCTCTCTCTCTCTCTCTCTCTCTCTCTCTCTGTATCGCTCTGTCAGCATTAATTGAGTTTGTGTAGCATTATTGTGCGATAGCAGGCGTAACAGAGACAGGCTATCAGCGTGCGTGATTCCACCAGAAGGAACATAAAAGCTTGCCTTCCATTTTCGCCCATCATCAGGCAAATAGAAATCAAATTACAAGAACAAAGTTATCAGCTAATGTAATTTAATTCAGCTTGATCCTGCTTGTGGTACTACCATATTACAAAAGGTTTGACCAGCTTGTGCTGTTTGCTTATACAGAGCCAATTCAGAGCCAAATGCA
The DNA here is from genome assembly GCF_963924005.1 of Protomyctophum bolini. Lineage (NCBI taxonomy): Eukaryota > Metazoa > Chordata > Actinopteri > Myctophiformes > Myctophidae > Protomyctophum > Protomyctophum bolini. The sequence goes on from NC_137864.1 coordinate 20,118,926, forward strand.
TGGTGCTGATATCTTTATTGTAAAAAGGTCTATTTTCATTTACCTTTGCTCTCTGTAAACCCCTTCAGAACGCAACCCTTTTTGGTGTTTTTAACCCATTCTGACCTGAGATCAGATTCATACGAGGTTTCCACTGGACACACACTGGTCTGATTAACCCATTCTGACCTGAGATCAGATTCTAAAAATGTCAGTCGTTCTTCGATTCTTCAAAAATAGCAGACCTACAAGCTCGTAGCGCGCCACTCGGTGGCGCGCTATGAGCTTGTAGATCTGCTATTTTTCAATAGCTAAAGCATAACATGATGCTAACACCAAAATTGGTGCCCGGTCAGAATGGGTTAAGCATTATGTTATACTTTAGCTATTGAACAATAGCAGATCTACAAGCTCGTAGCTCGGCATTGAGTGCCACGCTACGAGCTTGAATATCTGCTATTTTTTGAAAAATCATGAAAATGTGGCGCAAATCTTTGAATATATTTTTTCATAAAATCTTTGTTTCTTGGGAGTTCCCTCCCTGAAACAACATATTTGTTGCGGGGGAGGGGGTCGGTGGCCAATTACAGATAATTATGGGGGTCCTCGACATAAAAGTTGAGCACCACTGACATAGAAACATAGGGCTTTTCAGAAAACAGTTCGGCCTCAGTTTCTAAACAGAACATGCATTTTCTGAAGCTTTGTTGTGACTCTAATAAGCTGAGGTGGTGGTGGGAAATTTGGGAATGTGTGCCCTTCGCACCATGGGACCGGGTGCATGGTGGTGGTGTGGTGGGAATGTCTGCCCTATCCCACCATGGGACCGGGTGCATGGTGGTGGTGTGGTGGGAATGTGCCCCCTATCCCACCATGGGACCGGGTGCATGGTGGTGGTGTGGTGGGAATGTGCCCCCTATCCCACCATGGGACCGGGTGCATGGTGGTGTGGTGGGAATGTGCCCCCTATCCCACCATGGGACCGGGTGCATGGTGGTGGTGTGGTGGGAATGTGCCCCCTATCCCACCATGGGACCGGGTGCATGGTGGTGGTGTGGTGGGAATGTGCCCCCTATCCCACCATGGGACCGGGTGCATGGTGGTGGTGTGGTGGGAATGTGCCCCCTATCCCACCATGGGACCGGGTGCATGGTGGTGGTGTGGTGGGAATGTGCCCCCTATCCCACCATGGGACCGGGTGCATGGTGGTGGTGTGGTGGGAACACCATGGGACCGGCAAAGGAGAGCAGAGCCAGGTCAAGTACCAAGGCGTTCAACTGGGGTGTGTGTGTACAGGGAACGATAATCATAGTAAGCAGATTTACCTTATGTAACCATAACATTCCTTTAGCTCAAAGTGACGAGGGTTGAGTGTGAACCCAACGTGTCGTAACCAGAGGAACGAGACTAGAAGTGTGTTTACAGGACAAACACAGTGACGTCTGAGAGGGAACAGAAGATAGCCCTGGACGGGACGTCCTTCGTCTAGCCCATTTAGGCCCCACGTCGACAGTTTTCTGACATACCTATGTTTCTTATATCAGTGGTGATCAATATTTCATGTCAAGGACCCCAGAAATTATCTGTATTTGGCCACGGACCCCCATATGAAAATATGTTGTTCCAGGGACCTCCCCCAGAAGCAAAGATTTGAGTTAAAAACTTTGGCTCTGAAAGATATATTCAAAGATTTGCGCCACATTTATTTCATTTATTTCTTATTTACATGTCGATTTCAGCCCCGACACTTATTTCAGACATGCTCTAGTATGTGAAGAGTCTGCCTGTGCTATTAACTCATTTTGGGGAAGAAAAAAAAAGTTTTTCTCCTCTGGTGAAAAGCTGGAATTTGCGTGATGGCAGGCTCTCAGTCAAATCTGGTCACATATGTAAAGGTGAGGTACAGCCTTATTCAGAAGCCCCCCCCCCCCAGGCCCAGCGTTGGTGTGTGTAGACTGAGTAGACTGAGTAGACTGTGTGTACTGACCTTGAAGAGTTTCCTGCACTCCTGGATCATGTGCGTCAGGCCGTGGGTGGCCGCCAGGTTCTCGTTCAGGTCCCGCTGGTCGGGCTTTCCCAGCGTCTGCTTCCTGTTCATCACCCTTTGACCCGGAAGGAACAGAACACGGGGGGAAGACAAGGCGAGACACACCGAAATGTTAGCTAAAAAGAAAACACCATCCATCATCCAGATAGGTGGTATAGAGGAAGGACATAGGATCAGTAGGGCAGCAGATACATAGGTAGGTAGAGCAGTGGTTCCCAAAGTGGGGTCCGGGCACCCCCCAGGGGTCCTTGAGAGAGTTCCAGGGGTCTCCAGCTAAATGATATTTATAGGAACCAAATGGACACTTATGGGTCTGTAACTCTGAGAGTGTACAAATGGAACCAAACGGACCGTGAGGGTCCATTCATACACTTTTTTTTTTTTATGTATGTAATTTGTTTGTTTTAAAATTATATTACATATTTATTCATATCACAACGAAGTGCTATAAAGTAGCACTCAGGTGGTTAAAAGGAACTTAACTATTATATTACCTAATGTAGAATAATATAATGTAGATTTCTTAATCAGGTAGAAATGTTCATTTTTGACAGTGTTGACGTAACCTCTCTGCTTCCCCTCAACTCCTACTTCTCTTAAACTTTGTCCTGATCACTCCCTCGTCTCTCTACCTACAGCATCCTGCTCTCTCTCTCTCTCTCTCTTTTTTAAATATTATTATCTCTAATGTGACCTTTTTCCTGTTTTGAGAACGTGTGGCACATTGTGTGTTTATGCAAAGCCGTTGCCACTGCGACCACAATGCTCGTGTTGATAGACACAATAAAAGAACTGGGTTGATTAAGGTGAACCGAAAAGAATGGCGCACACATGCCCACCGCGCTTTTATTACTATTCTTGTGAGGACATCGTTATTTTAGCACAGCAATATTGTAGATTGACTCTTTCCAGTGCACATCTAACCCCCCAACCCCTAAACCTAACTTCTAAATGCCTAAACCTAAACCGATTTTACACTTGCTGAAGATAGCCGATCTACAAGCTCACAGCTTGCTATTTTCAGCATGCAACCAAGTGTGAAATTACTTACACTGGATCTTTTGTCCACATTTTTAGCCTAGGTTTTATTCCGACAACGAAATTGTCAATATATATAGCTTTAGTTTTCATGTAGTTTTCGTCAGTGAAAAAAGGGTAGTTGACGAACATTATTTTGTCTTAGTATTAGTCGACCAAACCAACACTGACACACACTTACACGCACACACACACACACGCACACGCACACACACACACACACACACACACACACACACACACACACACACACACACACACACACACACACACACACCTGGGTGAGGAGCTCTCCTTGCGGCGCAGCGTGTTGAGGTGGAAGAGGGAGGGGGCCAGGCACACGGCCAGGTTGGTGGGCGTCATCTGGTTGTCGGCCACGCTGGCCGTCACGTCGCTGAGCAGGCAGAGCAGCGTGCGCAGCGCCTCACGGCTCTCGTCGGGCAGCAGCAGCACGGCTGCGCGCGCAGCCTGCAGACGCAGCTCCTTGGGCATGTCTGCGCATACATGGAGGCGGAGGAAGGAAGAAGGGAGGGGAGGGGGCAAGCTTGTAAATATCTCTAGGATACCCCCACCAGTGTTGTTTGTCTTTGACAGCACAATTCTATTTTTTGTCTAGTCATAGTCTTTGGAACTTCATTTAGTTTTTAGTCATATTTTAGTCACCTGGAATGTTTTTGTTTTTTTTGTCGACTAAATGTCATACGATTTTAGTCGGCTAAATCTACAGTTGATTTAGTCGATTTAGTCGAAATCCTGACAGTTTTCTGAAAAACCTAAAACCTGTGAATGCCGTAGGAAAGCTTGCACCTGGGGGATGAGTGGCTGTCAGATCATGTCTCGACTCTCATAGCATCTTTATCCAGTGAGTCCATCGCTTAAAGTGAGTAAAGAGTGTGGTCGTTCCCTGCCCTGAAGCTGTAATAATGCCCAGCCATAAACTATGATGGGGTGTGGTGCATCATGGGAAGTGAAGTGGCTGTTATGTAAGTGCATACGTGCCGGTGTGTGTGTACGTGTCTGTCGGTGTGTGTGTGTGTGTGTACGTGCTTGTGCTACATGCGGCCAGCTATACCCTTTCTTTCCATGTCGTGTGTGTGCGTGACACTCACTGCGAGTGTGTGTAGTAGCAGTGTTGATTTTCAGAGCACATTTTCATTTTAGCCTCACACAGTCTTTCCAATAGTTTTCATTTAGTTTTAGTCACATTTGAGTCACCTGGAATAATTTAGTGATAGTCCTGTTTTAGTCGACTAAATATCACAAGATTTTAATTCGAGTAAATCTACAGTTGATTTTACACTGATTTTACACTAAATAGTCGATCTACAAGCTCACAACGCGTCGCAGTGTGACGCGTTGTGAGATTGTAGATCAGCTATTTTCAGCATGCAACCAAGTGTAAAATTACTTAAACTGGTCCCTTCCTAAAATTTTAGTCTAGTTTTTATTTGTTGACAAAATTGCCAATATATGTAGTCTCAGTTTTAGTCATCATAGCTTAGTTTTCACTTAGTTTGTCAGTGAAACAAAAGTCATAGTTTCAGTCGAGGAAATAAACACTGGTGTCTATGATTATAGATTCTGCCATCTCAAGTAATATATAAAAAAAGGACTATGAGCTAATATATATATAATATATACAGGAATCGTCTGGATTTACGGTGCCGTCTATAAGATATACCGCATTCATTCCACAGGTATTTCCTGCTCTCATCTTGTTTGTTTTCCTCTCCCGGTTTCACAATCACTCATTACGCCCCGCAGCCCCGCAGGCCAGCATCTACAGCTCCAACACAATGCCCAATGTGTGTGTTCCTCCACTCTTCCTTAAACCGTATCTGATCCAAACATCTTTGGTGTGTTGTTGAGTGTGTGTGTGTGTGTGTGTGTGTGTGTGTGTGTGTGTGTGTGTGTGTGTGAGGTAAAGCAATGGATTCACGACTGAATGGGAGTATATACAACATTTTGTGTTTATACATAGACAAGTACTTAAAGGTGTGTGTGTGTGTGTGTGTGCGTGTGTGTCCCCGTCTCCTTACATTGGTAGATCTGAAGGAAAGTCTCAGACAGTTTGCTGGTGAGGAGGGGCTCCGGCAGGTCCCTGAAGTACTGCTTCAGCATGTCCGCCACGTCGTAAGCCGATTGGCCCTCGTAGTTGACTCCGCCTCCGTCGGCGCCGCACGCCTCGTTCATCTGGCGGAGGGCCTGAATGCGAGACTTCACCCCCGACTTCCTGAAGAGACCCACCTGGACGGAGGGAGAGAGGGAGGGCGACCATTACATCATGCACACATATAGGCACGGAAACTTGGACTCAGCCTCGAGGCTAAAACTCCCTCAACCCTCATTATCACGAAGAACCACCATAATCGATTTAATCTTCCAGGAATATCTTAAACCCATTTAGACCTGAAAACTGATTCTACAAATGTCTTCAAAAAAAAAATCTGAAAAACCCTATGTTTCTATGTCAGTGGTTCTCAAACTATTTAATATTATATGTAATTGACCTCGGACACCAATCTCAAAATATGTTGTTCCAGGGACCCCACCCCCACCCCAGAAGCATAGATGTGGGTTAAAAACATTTGCTGTGAAAGAATATAAATGCAAAGACTTTCAGTTATTTTCACGATTTAAAAATAATTAGCAGACCTACAAGCTCGTAGCGTGGCACTTGGTGCCGCGCTATGAGCTTGTAGATCTGCTATTTTTCAATAGCTAAAGTTTGGATTGGATTCTATACTCAAAGTACACGTACGCACAGACACGCACATATGTGTGTGTGTGTGTGTGTGCGCGCAACACAAGCGGAAGCTCATCTTTTCTATAAAGCTGTGGGGCTTTCACTTGGTTGTAGAGGAATGTTGTTCTGGACTTATCCACCCCTTATAAATCCCAGAGCTTTTAAGTCAATAGAGTTACATCACAACAACACAGACGGTATTTAGTACGGCGCGATCCCACGACACCCAGCAGAACGTCTGTCTCTCTCTGCTGCCTGGTGTGGAGGACTGTGTCAGTGGAGCCTTTTATGGCCCGTTACAAAATGGCAGTGTTCACACCAGGCGTTAAGGAGGAGAGAGAGAGAGAGAGAGAGTAAGGGCCTTTGGCTTGACCAGACAGAATAGTTTCCATGAGCTTTCACCACTTCTTAACAGAGGCTCCTTGTCCAGCTGTGGAGAGAGAGAGAGAGAGAGAGAGAGAGAGAGCCTTCCCTCTCTTTCTCTTGAATATTCTGACGTACGTTAATAGCTATTTATGCCCATTTCTCTCTCTCTCTCTCTTTTGAGGTTCGGTAGGTTCATTCTATTAAATTAGTTCTATCTTAATTTCTATGTATATGCACACACATTACGCACACAGGCAGGCAAGTGCACACGCAAGAGCAAGCACAAGCACACGCACACGCACACACACACGCACACACACACACACACACACACACACACACACACACACACACACACACACACACACACACACACACACACACACACACACACACACACACACACACACACACACACACACACACACACACACACCCTTGGAACTGTCTCTTTGTATTAAACAGACTGACACAGGTGACTAAACAGCTGGAAATTCTGACTCCACAGGCCTGCTCTTGCGTGTATGTGTGTGTGTGTGTGTGCGGCGCGCATGTGTGTGTGCGCGCTTGTGTGAGAGTGAGTGAGAGAGAGAGAAAGAGAGAGAGAGACCTCTGACTTACACAGCATGTGTGCCCTCAGTCAACACACTAAATTGAGTGTCCGTGGCCGAACACACATTATGTGTGCCAGAGGGCAAGAGAATGGAAGAGATAGAGGGACATGATCGTGTGTACACGCACACACGCACACGCACACACACACACACACACACACACACACACACACAGTGCTACGGGTGACGATGGCGCCTTTCTCTGTCTCACGGCACTCTTGTTATGCAACAGAGCATGATAAAAAACAGAATGTGAATGTCTTAAAATACAGATCTTACATAAGCAAAGAACATTTCCCAGCATGTGTAGCATGGAGGCTATAGGTCTGTCACCATTACACATATATAAGTTGACCATTAATCCTCACCAAATAATTGCGAATTATTTTGCATTGAATGTTGAAACGTTACAATTTGTATTTCTGTGTTTTTAAATATGCAAGATAGCAGAAAAGACGAATGGAGCCCCCACCCCCCCAAACAAAACACCAAATAGATCTATTTTGTATTGCATCTCACCTGGTCTAAACACTGATTGCTCTCACCTGGTCTAAACACTGATTGATATCACCTGGTCTAAACACTGATTGACATCATCTGGTCTAAACACTGATTGATATCACCTGGTCTAAACACTGATTGACATCATCTGGTCTAAACACTGATTGATATCACCTGGTCTAAACACTGATTGACATCATCTGGTCTAAACACTGATTGATATCACCTGGTCTAAACACTGATTGATATCACCTGGTCTAAACACCGATTGATATCACCTGGTCTAAACACTGATTGATATCACCTGGTCTAAACACTGATTGACATCATCTGGTCTAAACACTGATTGATATCACCTGGTCTAAACACTGATTGACATCATCTGGTCTAAACACTGATTGATATCACCTGGTCTAAACACCGATTGATATCACCTGGTCTAAACACTGATTGATATCACCTGGTCTAAACACTGATTGATATCACCTGGTCTAAACACTGATTGATATCACCTGGTCTAAACACTGATTGACATCATCTGGTCTAAACACTGATTGATATCACCTGGTCTAAACACTGATTGATATCACCTGGTCTAAACACTGATTGCTCTCACCTGGTCTAAACACTGATTGATATCACCTGGTCTAAACACTGATTGATATCACCTGGTCTAAACACTGATTGATATCACCTGGTCTAAACACTGATTGATATCACCTGGTCTAAACACTGATTGCTCTCACCTGGTCTAAACACTGGTTGCTCTCACCTGGTCTAAACACTGATTGCGTAGGTATCTCATGGCCTGCTGGATGCCCTGGGGGAGGGGCTGACCCGTCCGCTGGACGTTGACTTGCAGTGGCACACCGAACACATTCCTGTCTTTGTAGTCTCGCACCTTGATCCGCTTCATAAACTTTGGCACAGCCCTGCAAGACACACACACACACACACACACACACACACACACACACACAGATTATTAAGTGCTGTACTGAACATTAAGTAATGTTTTTCACACACAGCATTCGGTACATAATTAAACATTTTCCAAGCCGACGCGTCCTCCTCCTCATACAGGAACACACATGCCTCAGCCAGTCAACAGGACTGCCCTGCCTCACTGTATTCATGAGAAAGAACGCTGCTGTGTTGTTATGCAACTCACTGTGGCTGCGCTCACTGGAAAAAGGATGTCAGATGCTAAAGTAAAAGGATTGTTATAAAGCCAGAGAAACCCTTCGTAGCGGGCGGCATACATCTGACACATAACGTTATGAAAATACTCCAAAGTACAGCTTCCATTTCTGTTTCCTTATTTTTAGGCTACCGCCGATAATGGAAATTCATGGCCGATACCGATGTTTCAAATATTTGTGCTAGGGAAACAAATAACTTGTCATTATAAGAAATAACTGTTCAGAATCTGCAGCATGGTAGACTACAGATAAACAGACCAACATAACAATATTGATGCGTAGCAACAACAGATAAATATCGGCAAAATGCCATCGGTTAAAGTCTGCTTCATTTGCCGTTACCGATATTGACCAATAACGGCAGATATCGGCAGATACCAACAGGTGGCCCTAATTACTCTCTCTCCTAGTTCAAACCCAAACAAACACAAACGATACAGTTATACTTTAGGGATGTTATACTTTAGCTATTGAAAAATTGCAGATCTACAATCTCAGAGCTTGTAGATCTGCTATTTCTGAAAAATCAAGAAAATGTTGCGCAAATGTTTGAATATATATTCTTTCAGAGCGAACGTTTTTAACTCAAATCATTGCTTCTGGGGGGGGGTCCCTGGAACAACATATTTTCAGATGGACGTTGGCGGTCAAATACATTGACATGAAATAGTTTGAGCACCACTAACATAGAAATCGCAGTTTTTCTGAAAACTGTCAGGATTTAGAAGACATTTGTAGAATCGACCTCATGTGTAAACGTGACTGAGTGGACGGATTGAGTTGAGTCTCACGACAGCAACATGTACAATTCATAATGATGAATGAATAAAGACACTTCCTGGGCAGCAGAAGTTTGACTCCAAGTTTACGAGAGGGGTGGATGAACAGAGGGGGAGACGACAATAGGAAGGAGGGAGGGGGGGGTCCGGAATGTTAATTTAACTGTTGGATAGGCCCTTACGACTCCATTTTTACACTCAGAGTCAAATTAGCACACCTGGATTCTAGGTGTGTTTAGGAGAGAAACAATGGATCGCTATGGAACAAATGGAATGAAAAGGACGGAGGAACGTTACTAAATCTCAGACTGGGATCTTTGAACATGTGCAGGCCTCCAGCGCTGGTAAACAAGTGGCCTCTGTCTTTCAGAGAGCTGTCATAATCATAAGACAAAGTCATAACTCCTTTTCCAGCCCGAGGCCTGGTAAGGAGGAAAAAATGTATACATGCTTAAGCTTCATTTATAAATGGAAAGAAAATAGCTGATCTAGTACAAACTACACAAGTTATATCATGATGCGTTGTGAGCTTGAACTAAGTACACATTTACTTTAAAGGGAAATGCTGAATTCCTTTCCTGACTCCGCAATTTTCAGTTCGTAAAAAAAAAGAAAACAGGAAGGGAATAAGAGACTAGACGAGAACCGAGGAATGCGGAACAGGAGACTGCGGACAATGCGGTTTGTAACACGCGGGTCCTAACACCACGGAGAGGAATTAGGGGCATGTCGAGTGACATTGGGCAGACGCTCAAGAGGCCGGGGCAATAATAGCATGAGGCCTGTATTCAAGAGGAATACATGGAGGGGATAAATGGTGCTTGAGGAAAGGATAATTGTTGAGGGGAGATCTTTCCAACCGCTCAGCTCTTGTTCTAACACTGTGTGTGTGAAACTGTGAACGTTGGCTCTGATTGCCCTGTTGGGGAGAAAAGACAATGTACACCCTCCTCTTTCCCATGCAGCAATTACTGGCCTGGGAAAAGAATGTTTGAAACCCAACTCCTCCAGGCAGCCGTCAGCGAGGTGGACTAAACACTACACAATGACCTGCAGATGGACGGAGAAGACGGGAGCCGTACGGAGTGGGTTGATTTAGTCGACTATAACTGAGACGAAAAATGTTCGTCGACTACCTTTTTTTTTACTAACGAAAACTAAATGGAAACTAAATGAAAACTAAACTATGATGACTAAAACTGAGACCAAATATATTGACAATTTCGTCAGCAGATAAAAACTAGACCAAAATGTTAGGAAGGGACTAGTGGACAATAGATCCAGTATAAGTCATTTTACAATTAGTTGCATGCTGAAAATAGCCGATCTATACAAGCTCACAATGCGTCACGCTGCGCCGCGTTGTGAGCTTGTAGATTGGCTATTTTCAGCAAGTGTAAAAACACTACGACGGCATCAAGGCCCCCCAAAATACATTTTTGTCTAAAATCTTAGGTGACTAAAATGTGACAAAACATAAATGAACACTATTCAATGACTATGACTAAAACACAAATCAAAATTTGCTGCCAAAAACAACACTGGCGTGTCTGTCATCTCATGAACATATACCAGTGGTTTTCAACCTTTTTCTTGTCAAGGTCCATTATTTCTTGGGAATTTGAGCCACGGAACCACCATTTGATGACATGTTAGCCTTGCAGACCCAACTTTTCCCACTTTTCTTCACATCCTCTAATTGTGTAGACTATACGTTTAACAATAATGTAACTCTTGAGAGCGTAAAATGAAACTAAATGGACCCATACAGGTCCATTTGGTTTCATTTTACACTCTCAAGAGTTAATTAATGATTTATAAAGGTCTATTTGGTTACCTATTCACATCATTTAGCTGCATGGGGACCACCTGGAACATCCGCCTCAAGGGCCACTGCTGGTCCCCGGACCACTGGTTGAAAACCACTGGCGTATATATACACATGATTGACACTGCATTGTGTGATGATACAAGGATAAACTTGCAAAGTCTTCATGGTGGCCAAGAATTAAGAAAGGATTCCATTGTTCTCATTCACTCATAGCTACAATGACATACTCTTGCCACACAGGTGTCAATAATTAACGGACTGGAATACTAAAATACATTATACAATGTTTCTTCCTGTTTACAGTACAAATTCTACACGCCTGCTCTCTCCACGTCAGCGGTGTAATAGATAACTCGAAAAGTCATGAAGCCATGTTTGTTAGTGGTAGAGTGTGCTTCAACCAGGTCTACTCACCAGCTGAAGCCATGTTTGTTAGTGGTAGAGTGTGCTTCAACCAGGTCTACTCACCAGCTGAAGCCATGTTTGTTAGTGGTACAGTGTGCTTCAACCAGGTCTACTCACCAGCTGAAGCCATGTTTGTTAGTGGTAGAGTGTGCTTCAACCAGGTCTACTCACCAGCTGAAGCCATGTTTGTTAGTGGTAGAGTGTGCTTCAACCAGGTCTACTCACCAGCTGAAGCCATGTTTGTTGGTGGGCGTGTGCTTCTCGAGCAGGGCAGTGAGCTGCAGTAAGGACAGCTTCTGGAGCAGGTTCATCTGGAGCACCGACTGGCAGCCGATCTGGAGCTGGGCCGAGGCCACGCTGGGCCGATGGGAGCTCTGGAAGCTGGGCCAGCGGAGCTTCTGAGGCCTGTAGGGCCCAGGACCATAAGAGAGCAACATTAACCTGAGGCCTGTAGGGCCCAGGACCATAAGACAACATTAACCTGAGGCCTGTAGAGGGCCAGGACCATAAGACAACATTAACCTGAGGCCTGTAGAGGGCCAGGACCATAAGACAACATTAACCTGAGGCCTCTAGAGGCCAAGGACCATAAGAGAGCAACATTAACCTGAGGCCTGTAGAGGGCCAGGACCATAAGACAACATTAACCTGAGGCCTGTAGAGGCCAAGGATCATAAGAGAGCAACATTAACCTGAGGCCTGTAGAGGGCCAGGACCATAAGACAACATTAACCTGAGGCCTGTAGAGGGCCAGGACCATAAGACAACATTAACCTGAGGCCTGTAGAGGGCCAGGACCATAAGACAACATTAACCTGAGGCCTGTAGAGGGCCAGGACCATAAGACAACATTAACCTGAGGCCTGTAGAGGGCCAGGACCATAAGACAACATTAACCTGAGGCCTGTAGAGGGCCAGGACCATAAGACAACATTAACCTGAGGCCTGTAGAGGGCCAGGACCATAAGAGAGCAACATTAACCTGAGGCCTGTAGAGGCCAGGACCATAAGAGAGCAACATTGACCTGAGGCCTGTAGAGGCCAAGGATCATAAGAGAGCAACATTAACCTGAGGCCTGTAGAGGGCCAGGACCATAAGACAACATTAACCTGAGGCCTCTAGAGGCCAGGACCATAAGAGAGCAACATTAACCTGAGGCCTCTAGAGGCCAAGGACCATAAGACAACATTAACCTGAGGCCTCTAGAGGCCAGGACCATAAGAGACCCATTGACACCTTAAAAAGAAAATACTTTCTATGTCAGTGGTTCTCAAACTATCTCATGTCGAGGAGCCCCAATATATAGCCTATATTTGGCAAAATATATATATATATATTGCTCAGACACATGACGCAAATCCTCCCCTCCATTCATTGTCACTTTGTGTTAGGACAAAAATATACACTATAGCTGAATACAGGAGGGGCTAGAGAGCGCCCCTAGAAAAATGCCCTTGTTCCGTTCCCTACGTCAGCCATGATCTACTCTACGCACGGCCATATATCTGTGTACACGGTCCCAGACAAAAGGCCCCCTGGTTGGCATGCCCGCCCTGCCTGTCAGGAGCAATTTAAGCACTTTATTACTTTGTACTAATTTCCTTCGCTTGGACACCTGAGGCATCCCCCTCTTCCCGAGTGCTCAGTGATCATATTTTGGGATTAGAGGGATTTATGTATGCACGTATCACTCAACAAACAGCTTGCCAATGGGCAGTTGAATTCCCCGTAATTCCCTCCCTCTCCAATGGAAATCCCGTCTGTGGGATTCCTGAGAGAATGGCAACAGTCTCCATAGAGACCAGGGAGCATTCCAGAGTGCACAGAAAGATTATGTAAGGATAGTGGTCTCAACGTGGTCTCAACGTGTCCCCCCTGTTTATCGCTCAGTGTCTTTAGGACTTTGAACGGAAGACTTATTCTCTCTCTGGTATTTCTTTCACTCTCTCTATTGCACTCTGATTTGTCTTCCTTTTCCCTCCCTGGCCCTTTGTCCCCCCCGGGCCATTCAGGCTCTGATGTACAGCCTGGCAGAGCCTGAGAGACTAGAAGAAGCTTCAGGTAGTTGTTAGGGAACACTGGACCATTTGGCACTTGTCCTATACGATCATTAAACTTTGCCACTTGATTTTCCACTCAATTTGCCTTATGCATGCACATACCCTCTAGTAGATGTTATGCATGCACAGACCCTCTATTAGATCTTATGCATGCACAGACCCTCTAGTAGATCTTATGCATGCACAGACCCTCTAGTAGATCTTATGCATGCACAGACCCTCTAGTAGATCTTATGCATGCACAGACCCTCTAGTAGATCTTATGCATGCACAGACCCTCTAGTAGATCTTATGCATGTACATACCCTCTAGTAGATCTTATGCATGCACATACCCTCTAGTAGATCTTATGCATGCACAGACCCTCTAGTAGATCTTATGCATGCACATACCCTCTAGTAGACTAGGATCACGGCACTACATTCCCTCCTACTGACCTGTTGGTGCGGGTCAGAGTCTCTCCTCTAGATCTAAATACATTCCCTCCTACTGACCTGTTGGTGCGGGTGAGAGACGCTCCCACCCCGGAGTCTCTCCTCTCCCTCATGCCGGCGTCGTGGGCCTCCTCGTCGCCCAGCGGGTTCCCCGTGCTGTCCTGGTCGTCGCTGCAGCCGTTCTCCTCCGTCTCCTCCTCCAGCCTGTTCTGCAGCGGCGAGGACGGACACGGCGAGGCCGAGTCCAGCGCAGAGTCCGAGTCGCATTCCTCCTCCTCCTCGTCTTCCTCGTCCTCCTCCTCCTCCTCGTCCTGGCGGGCCACGGCCGCCGACCAGGCGTTGACGAAGCGCTGCATGCCGCTGACGTGCTGGAGCACCTGGTGGTCACAGTGTTGATTTGGACAGAACATTTAGTTTGTTTTAGTCGTAGTCTCTTGAATAGTTTTCATTTTTAGTCGCCTGGAATGTTTTTAGTGTTAGTCTAAAAAGTATTTTGGCAAGCCTTTTACACTGTAAAATGACTTGAGGGCCTTGCAAACGGGGAGCGATAAAACGCGCCTATAGTTCATTTTCAATGAGACCTGCGTTTTTGCTCGGAGAAGTCACGGTACGACAACGCAAGAGTATGCACGTTTGCAAGGCCCTTTATACTGGATCTCTTGTCCACTTGTCCCTTCCTAACATGTTAGTCTAATAGGCTAAATAGGCTTTAGGCTAAACACTTTTTGTCATCGTATTAGTCGACGCAATCAACACTGTACCTGGTCCAGCTTGTGCTCCTCGTCCTCCTCGTCCTCCCGCTCGGCGTGCGGCACGTTGTCGTAGAAGCTGAGCCGGCTGTCGGCGGAGCCCACCGAGCAGCGGCGCTGTCTCCTGCTCTGCCGTCCCGCCCCCCTGAGGACCACCGAGTTCCCGTTGTTCTCGTTGTTCCCGTCCTGCAGGGCTTTGGGGAACGTCCCGGGCTTGTGGCCCTCCGGCAGGTAGAAAAAGATCACGCCATCCTCCTCCTCCTCATCCTCCTCCTCCTCCTCCACCACCTGTCTGTTGGCGTTTCGGGCGTTGTTTCCGTGGTGGTTGTTCCTGCGGTTCTGCTCGTCCACCGCGGTCCTGCCGCTGGTGGTTACGGCCGGCGGGGCGGCCTTGGGTTCGGGCGTGTTGGCCGGGCGTGGCGGCTGGTTGGACGAGGCCTGCTGCTGAGCGCCGGAGGAGAAGGGGTCGAAGCCCTCCAGGTACATGCCTCCTCTCTTGGTGGAGCCGGCGGCCGTGCTGTGGCTGCGGGCGCGCGTCACGGGGCTCGGCGTGCTCACGGCGCTGCCGGCGCTGCTGGCCTCCGACTGGCTGCTGCCCGTGCTGCCGCTGCTGGTCTGCGTGGAGTAGGAGACGGAGCGGTTGCGGTTCAGCGTCATGGTCTGGCCGGGGTGGTTCCGGTTCTGGTGGTTGAGGTTGTGGTCGACGGCGATGCTGGCGATGTCCACGCAGTTGAGCTGCCGCAGCTTGTTGTCGTCCAGGCCCTCCTTGATGACCGGCCCGCTGATCTCCAGCTTGCCGCCGCCGGTGATGCTGGGCTTCTTCTTCCTCTTGGTGGAGGCGCCGCTGCTCCACAGGTTCAGGCTCTCCATCCTCTTGAGGAAGCTTTTCGCCCGCGATCGTGTGCTCTTGCCGCCGTCGCCGAACCCTCGCTCCATTAAGCACGCTCCGCCCCCCACCATCCCCGCCTTCACGTCGAAGGTGAACTGTCCGAGTGCGTGTGTCTCCAGGGGCGAGGGGGGCAGCCCGTCGGACAGGGAGTCCTCGATGGCACAGCCCCCCCCGGACCCGCCGGTGCCCGAGGACGAACAGATGCTGGCCACGGAGCTGGCACGTGTGGCGCCGCCACCTCCGGCGGCGGGCGTGAGAGCCTGGGTGGCGTGCGTGAGGGCACCGCCACCGCTGGCGTGCTGGTTGTGATTCTTCTCCTCCCTCCCTGCTCCACTTCCGCCGCTGTGGATGGAGCCCACCTCCGGCTGCTCGCTCAGATCGCTCAGCACGCTCTCCGAGCTGTGGCCCTCGCGGAGGGTGAGAGGCGCGCCCGTCGTAGAGGCCTGGTCCTGGAGGAACGAGGCCCCACCGCCGCCCCCCGCCGCCGGCAGCGAGGAGGAGAACACCTCCAGCTCCTCCAGGCGGGACCAGCGCTTGCTGTCCCTCTGGAACGTCCATCGGCCGCTGATGGCGCACGGCTCGTCCTCGTCCGAGTCCTCGCTCTGCGGAGGAGAGAACAGGTGGGTAAGATGGTGGATAGAGCAGTGGTTCTCAAACGTTTTCATGTCAAGGAAAACCCCAAATTTACATTTATTAGACCCCCATTTGAAAAAGATATGCCAGGGTGGCACCCCCATAAGAGAATAACTCTAGCAGTGATTCTCAGCCATTTTAATTTCAAGGACCCCCCAGTTTGACATGCATGCGTCTACAGGCCCCCATTGAATGGCATTTCTATCTCTGGGACCCCAATTTACACTCTCAGAGTTACAGACCCATAAGGGTCCATTTGGTTCCAAACTATCATTTTAGCTGGGGACCCCCTGGAACTCCCTCAAGGACCCCTGGGGGTCCCCGGGACGCCACTTTGGGAACCACAGGTATAGAGAGCAATAGAGGAAACATTTTACAGTTTTCCATCGACTTTTTGCCATTCTTAACCAAATTTGAGTTCTAGATTTGTGTTCTAAAATGTTATAATCATCGTCAGAAATGTCACCGTTTTCCAAACGATTTATATTATTAAGCTCTTTGTGGCAAAATAAATCCTGCCATTCATTAAAAAGCATGAAGTCATTTGTGGTGTTTGATGGAAACACAGTCAGCGTGGGCTAGTGGTTGAGCTGACCATATGAAGAGTCATCCTGACTGTCTGGACAATACTAACAGACTGTGAATAGTTAACCACACTGACCCTAGCCTCTCTATTCTGGGCATGACATAATTAGGCAAACATTAGTCAAAGATCACACCCATGTGAAGTGAGGGGCGCTCTTATTTGTGTAGGACAAAAATAGCCAATTTGCTCGTCCACATAGGACTTAATTCTCCATTCATTGTCAATGGGTTTGTGTGAGACGAAGATCTACACTAATAGCTGAATATAGGCTAATTCAACCACTGAACACAGGGCTACAGCCCTGTGGTACCCCAGTCAGGGGGAATCAGGAGGGACCATGGCTACAGCCCTGTGGTACGCCAGTCAGGGGGAATCAGGAGGGACCATGGCTAGAGCCCTGTGGCACCCCAGTCAGGGGGAATAAGGAGGGACCATGGCTACAGCCCTGTGGTACGCCAGTCAGGGGGAATCAGGAGGAACCATGGCTAGAGCCCTGTGGCACCCCAGTCAACATAGTAAGTGGTTAAAGTCACATATCTAGTAGAAAGCCATGATTCTGGTTAATCTATCTCTCGCCCCCCAAAGGGAGTCCTGGAAATGCCATCCTGACCCCCACAGTTCACTATGAAGTCGGACAGGCTGGGGTCAACCCCCTACAGTTTCTCTGTCTGTCTGCTCCTTTATGTCTCTCTCTAACACACACGCAGTGCATGCACACGCGCACGCACATACCCCAGTATGATATATAAGCTAATCTACACATGCACGCGCGCACGCGCGCACACACACACACACACACACACACACACACACACACACACACACACACACACACACACACACACACACGCACAGACCCGAGTATGATACAGGGGTATCATAAGCTAATCTACACACACACACACGCACACACTTACACGCACATGCTGAGCTGAGAACACAGGAAGCCAGAGAGCCGAGAAAAGTGGCTTCTTCACAGCTCCTAATAACGGTGGCGACCAAAGTCCATAAAACCCAAACCACAGGCCACATTTTAACAGCCCCCCTCACCTCTCTGTGCCCCCACCTCAGTCTTTGATGTGAAAACCTCTCAACACTCTCTCTCTTCCTCTGTAGAACAGCAAGCGTGTTTGGCTCATATTATGTCAATCCTTATAAGAGTTCTATGTTATAATAATATAATTATATAATATATAATATAATAATAAGCATCATGAACATCCTCCGTTTACATGAACGGCACAAAAGAAAGTGTGGCCTCAGTGGATCTCATTGTCACACACATACTAGTACACAACAAACCAGGGGGATTCCCTCCCTGTGCAGATTATGACTAGCATATCCACACCTGTTTAAGTGTAGGTGATATGCCAATATCAAAATCCTATACAACAGCCACAGTATAGAAACTGATGGAAATGTGCGTAGTTTGCCCTGTAAATGGTGTACCGGTAAAGCATATGTAATTAATATACAGAGGCTTAGGTTGTTCTTGACATTTTGAGACACACCGTCGTGGCATTATTTCTCACTTGACATACAGTGACACGCATGATGCTGGATGAAATAAATAGGATGTTCTGTTTGTAACAGGAGCCTCTTATTCTCAAACCATCTCACATCCATAGTGGGAACTATCTGTGAACCTCAAAAGGATGCCCAAAGCGCTTCAAAATGAGATGTAGAAGACAGACTTTTACGGCAATAAAACCAAAAATCACACCCGTGTGAAGTGAGGGGACCAGCGAGGGGCAGTATTTATATCAGCCAGTTGACGTCTTATATGTTGTCATTTCACTGCCATCTAAACAGATATTAAAGTCCATAGACTTCAGAATTAGGCTCTAAACCAGCATTAACAATCCATAGACTTGCAGACATGTAATTTCGGAAAGCCATGCATTGGGAGGGGCTGAGCGAGCACCCGTCAAAAACAAAGAAAAACTGACAGAGAGAGAGAGAGAGGAGGGTGTGGCTAAAGAGAGGGAGAGGGCAAAAGATTTGAGAATCCGAAGACGTGGAGAGATCAATGCATTCCTGAGCTGACTAAGGGGGGGGGTGTGTGGGGGTGGGGGGTCGTCCCACAAAGAGAGAGCAAATACCCTCTCTTTGACTCCTGGACTCTTCCCTGTTGACTCCCCAAATGAAAGGTGACGCGGAGGAGAAGGTGGCCTAATGAATACCGCTACAAGCAGAAACAAGGATGACACTGTGCAGCACTTAAGGCTGTTAAGAGTAGTTTTAGGAGGGAAAAAAACCCAAACAAAACAAGGTCACATATTGTCACTGTAGGTTAGTGTGTGTAGTGGGTTTAGTTGTGTTAACTGGGCTCGGGGGAAACAGAAACAGAAACCGATACGTTCCTCCCCGGAGGGATTTTCCGTAGGAAATGGGAATGAGATGCTGTAAAGTCTAAACGTAGTAGTACTACCATGTTGTTTTAATGCATCAAGTGCTGCATGAAAGCGGCGCAGTATTTCCTTTTATGGAGAGCCAAAGAGAGATGAGGAGCAGGTCTTGAGATAAGGGTCAGTGCAACCCCTTAATTTAGACATTAAAATACCCCCCCCCCCCCCACCACCACCACACCCAGTGACCACACCCCCAGCCCTCGCAACACACTTGATATTCAATAAAGCGGGTGCCTTGTCATTATACAGCGAGCGTTGAGTTGAAGAAGGGGAGTTTGTCTTTTGCAAAGGGGTGAAAGTGTGCATGCATGTGCGTGCTTGTGTGTGACTGTGTGCAACCTGTCTGTCTGTGCCAATATTCCATCTCTATTCTTTGACCTTGCTTTTATATATATATAACCTTCACGTAAAGTAACGCACCTTGCAGGAAAAAAAAGAAAGATTCTACATTAATAATAAAGCTCATTTGATACTTACTCTCTTTCTCTGAGGTGATATCTCAAGTCTCATTAGTGCACACTTGTTGAGGGTGTTCAGTCTCCTGCAAATACACACACACACACACACACACACACACACACACACACACACACAAGTATACGAGTTAAAACTATTCATCTGGTGTCAGTGAGGCCAGATGTAGAGTTGCTGTCCGGTAGGTGATGATCCAGTCTTCCAAAAAATGCACAATGAAAAACAGGTAAATGGCCAGCGTTCATGGCTATATCTTGAGTGTAGAGGGTTTGATGATGTCAGATCCACATCGTGGTGATCGACCTACGGTAAAGTAAACTTTAACTTTTTAAGTATTGCAAACCCTCTCACCATTCCACAGGATACACGCTGCGATGTCAGAGGACATGGAGCGATATGAGGTGTGTGTGTGTGTGTGTGTGTGTGTGTGTGTGTGTGTGTGTGTGTGTGTGTGTGTGTGTGTGTGTGTGTGTGGGGGTCATCCAGGCTGACTAATGGGCTGCTGATAGACACACCACAGATCTCACTGGGAACAGAGAGAGAAAAGAGAGGGAAACGGAGAGAGAGATAGAGAAATCTGCTGGACCGGGTTGACGAAAACGTATAGGGGAGGAGGAACAGAAAGCTTATCCCCTCAGCCACCTGGCGAGGGGTTGGAAGGGAGGGGGGGGGCTGTTATAGGGCAGATCAAGTGACAACAACGGAGAGAGAGAGAGAGAGAGAGAGAGAGAGAGAGAGAGAGAGAGAGAGAGAGACAGAAGGATAGGGAATTGAGGAGACGGGGGTGAAAATCTGGCAGGAGGGGATAAAGATGGAAGCGATAGCTTCCAGATGTACGGAGCAAGGGAACACCTGCTGTGGTTTTTCTAGGGCTGCTACGGAGACAAAGTTTGACGTTGGAGCCAACTCCATTAAATAGCCATTAACCTCCTCTCCCCCTTCATATGGTAATTTATACAGCTGTGGCACCTCGAGGTCCGTCCCTCTCCAGCACTGGCTTAGGCTCTCTCTCTCTCTCTCTGACTTTATCCATTTATCCAACGCACTCCAATTACTCTGAGCTAGCAGAAGACACTGTTTGGAATTTAAAGTAATTAGTGTCTCTCTCTCCATATTCAACGTGGATTCGTTCACACATGGGACGATAATCTCATTATACTGCGTTGTTTTCTCCCGTCTCTATAAAAGCTGTGGATCTTTTTTTGCCTCCCTGTTGTTTTGACAGAGGCAGAAATAGAGGCATCGCCAGAGGGATCGTAGCGTGAGCAGCGGACAATCAGGGACGAAACGAGATACGTTATCTCTAGCACAAATGCTCCTAACGGCCAGTGTTGTTTTTGGCAGCACAATTCCATTTTAGTTTAGTCATAGTCTTTGGAATTTTAGTCACCTGGAATGTTTTACTGTTAGTCATAGGTTTAGTCGGCTAAATATCATAAGATATTAGTCGACTAAATCTACAGATGATTTAGTCTACTAAAATGTTTCAGTTTTCGCCAGTGAAAAAAGGTAGTCGACGAACATTTTTCGTCTTAGTTTTAGTCGACGAAATCAACACTGGTTGTGACAGAGACAGAAATAGAGGATGGTAGCGTGAGCAGAGCAGAGGACATCAGGGACGTTATCTCTAGCACAAACGCTCCTGACGGCGGAGAGAGGAATCATCTCAGTCCTTGAGTGAAAGGAGAGATGGGGGAGGGGGGATAAAGAGAGTACGAGAGAGTGAAAGGTAGAGAGGGCTCCGAGCTGCTTATCAGGGAACGCTTTCATCTCGTCTGCGAGTTTCCGAACGCACGCCACCTTTTGAAGTTTTCATACCCCCTTCACGCTTTCATTTGGGCAAAACAAGAGATACTACGGATGATGAAGGGAGAGAGAGAGAGAGAGAGAGAGAGAGAGAGAGAGAGAGAGAGAGAGAGAGAGAGAGAGAGAGAGAGAGAGAGAGACAGAGTGTAAGTGAAACCACAGGAATGGAGCACAGAGTTGGGACAGACAGGGACAGGCAGCAGGTAGGGAGACGTTGGGACAGACAGGGAAGACGTAGGGAGACGTTGGGACAGACAGGGAAGACGTAGGGAGACGTTGGGACAGACAGGGAAGGCGTAGGGAGACGTTGGGACAGACAGGGAAGGCGTAGGGAGACGTTGGTACAGACAGGGAAGGAGTAGGGAGACGTTGGGACAGACAGGGAAGACGTAGGGAGACGTTGGGACAGACAGGGAAGACGTAGGGAGACGTTGGGACAGACAGGGAAGACGTAGGGAGACGTTGGGACAGACAGGGAAGACGTAGGGAGACGTTGGGACAGACAGGGAAGACGTAGGGAGACGTTGGGACAGACAGGGAAGACGTAGGGAGACGTTGGGACAGACAGGGAAGACGTAAGGAGACGTTGGGACAGACAGGGAAGACGTAGGGAGACGTTGGGACAGACAGGGAAGGCGTAGGGAGACGTTGGGACAGACAGGGAAGGCGTAGGGAGACGTTGGGTCAGACAGGGAAGACGTAGGGAGACGTTGGGACAGACAGGGAAGGCGTAGGGAGACGTTGGGACAGACAGGGAAGGCGTTGAAAGGGCATCGTTTCAATTCAAAGTCTCACCTGCAGAGAGCCTCGATCGCATCCCGGTCCAGGAAGTCATGGTCTCTGGTGACAGAGGAGATGTCCATTGGAAACTGGGCATCTGAAAAAGAAATGTGTGTGTGTGTGTGTGTGTGTGTGTGTGTGTGTGTGTGTGTGTGTGTGTGTGTGTGTGTGTGTGTGAGAGAGAGAGAGAGAGAGAGAGAGAGAGAGAGAGATTAGTAGGAAGGAACATTATCTTGGTCACTAATTGGATCAATGTGCTGAGGTATTGTGCAATAGATTACAAACTCTACCCACCCACTCAGACAACTCCCAAATCCTTGCCCCCCCCTACACAGTCTTGATGAAAAGCCAAAAAAGGAAGCAGCATCTTAGCCGACCAAACAAACACAGCTGCAGCTTTCAGACCCGGGGCGGCAGGGGGGGATTGGCAGAAACATTACAATAGGTGCCCCAACAATGTTCCAAAGGAATCCCCGATTCCTCTTTTGAGCCTTTATTTCATGTTCTTTTCTTGCTTCTCTTCTACATACAGACGCTCTCAGCACAACCTCTTCTACAGACAGACGCGTATTTATTTATGTAAGCTCTCTGTGGACAAGAAGTCAAAGCGATCAGGGTGTAAAGATGGAGGAATAGATTCTGTAGACGGTATTTGCTGGAATGTGTTGACCCAACCCTGGATCCAAAGCCTCCAGGGGCAAAGGTGATAAGAAATCATGCAGCCCTTTGGCCTACTGTACTGGAAAAAAACTACCTATCTCTCTGCTTATCTTTAGTGGGGCAATAGTTCTGACAGCACAGACAATGGAGATTATTGTCCTTGTCTTACAAAAGGAAGGGAAAAAAACGAGTTGTTGTACGTCGGTCGGCACAAATTCCACGAAAGTAATGGTCCAGCCATGAGTCAGCAAGCAACACGCAAAGATGTCCAATCTGGTGTGACTGATTGGCCGTTTGAAGTGTATCTGTTATGTGATCAATGATATTTCAACATTCACTGGCTTTCATCGCCTGGCTGGCTGCGCGGACACAAACCGGATGCGCCGTTCTCTTGACAAATTGGATACCTGGCATGGTTGGGTGGCGGTGAGCAATGACACGTTCACTACTACGCTAGTTTGGTCTTGCTTTCGCCGTGCATGACATCTTTTGAAAAGTGCAGAATACATTGCAGAATAAGTCATGGACAGATCTTGGTGAAAAGGCCAACCGTGATCTTTAATCTACTGTGTGGCAAATTTCAGAATGTACACAGAATTAAAAATAAATCACACCCATGTGAACTCATTTCACACCCATGTGAAGTGAGTTCACATGGGAACTCTTATTATCGTACATCATCATGACGTAAAATAGACACTATGACGTAAAATTCTCCATTCATTGTCAATGGGAATGTAATGTTTGTGTAGGACAAAGTTTGTGCACATACACCAAAAGCTGAATATAGAAGGGGCTAGCGCCCCTCAAAAACCTAGATTTTGTTTTTAATTTTCAAATTTTTTCATCTTCATGTTAAATAGTTAGTGCTAAGTAGCCCTGGGTTTATAGTCAGGGCTGTATCTGCTTGTACAAATACAGAGGCATTGATGGCACGAAGCAAAAACACTTACCGGTACTTCTAAAGAATGTTTTGTGTGAGAGGGGGGCTGTCCGTGTGTATATTTTTGTGTGTAAAATGTGACACTGGGGTTGTTTTTACCTTCGTAGAGCTGGGCGTACTGTGGAAACCCTGCAGCCCGGAGCCAAGTGCAAGCTTCTTTGGCTTCTATTTCTATAGGAGAGAAACACAGAAACACAGAATGGTGGCATGTTATGGGTTGTAAATGGTGCATTTATATAGCGCCGTAATCCAAGGTGAGATTGTGCATTACATTCACCCATGCATTCACACACACATTCATCCTGACACCAGTGTTGATTTCGTCGACTAAAACTAAGACGAAAAATGTTCGTCGACTATCTTTCTTTCACTGACGAAAACTAAATGGAAACTAAATGAAAACAAATAAAAACTAGACTAAAATGTTAGGAAGGGACTAGTGGACGAGAGATCCAGTATAAGTCATTTTACAATTAGTTGCATGCTGAAAATAGACGATCTACAAGCTCACAACGCGTCGCAGTAGATCGGCTATTTTCAGCACGTGTAAAATCAGTCATTACGACGGCATCAAGGCTAAATCAACTGTGGATTTAGTCAATTAAAATCTTATGACATTTAGTCAACTAAAACTAGACTAACACTATAACATTCCAGGTGACTAAAATGTGACTAAAACTAAATGAAAACTGTTCAAGAGACTATGACTAAAACTGAAATCAAAATGCTGCCAAAAACAACACAAGCCCATCGCACACCGTCTGCGACCGTCTGCGGCGCGTTGCTGCGCGGCGCCGCCTGGAAAATAGAACTGTGTTCTATCGGCGTGCCGGGCGGCGCGGCGGACGGAGCCGGTGTGCGATAGCTTCATTGAAAATAATGGAGGCGGCTGTGTCCGCCGCGCGGCGGACGCAGCCGGTGTGTGGTGGGCTACAGATGCCGGGGGAAACCATGCAAGGCACCAACCAGCACATCAGGAGCAATTAGGGGTTCAGGCAGTGTCTTGCTCAAGGACACTTCGACACTCTGGGGGAGCCCACAGGGATCGAACTGGGAACCTTGCGGTTTCCATCCGGTCACTCTACCCCTGAGCCACTGCTGCCCTAGCCTCGGAAACCCAGACGTTCTTATTTCCAGGGAGAAGAAAAAAAGTCTGGGACCGAGTCCACTTCAATTCGGCATAGAGTAGCGCAAACGTTGATCACTCTCTGCTGATTTCTGATCGTCTGCACTTTTGTTAAATTGACGCACACAAGTACACACACACTCCTCTCTCTTTCTCTGTCGCTCTAATTAATTAGTCTCATGTCGCGCAGCTGCGTCTACTGCCGTCTAGATTTTCCCAGGAGCTGCCTATGCCATAGAAAGCATAGGTGGGTACAGAAAACACAATTACATCAAACACTAAAATAGTAGAATTGCCAGTTTATTAGCCCTCTCACACACGTTGGTCATTCTCCTGTCATGTTTCTAAACCTATAGGGCTCAATGCAATGCTCACACAAACAGTGTTAGCTTCCTCATACACAATCTACGTACATGTGTGCCACACTAGTACGTGCCATAAGACATTCCTTTCACTCCAAACTTGAAAGAGTCCAAGCATTACCACTCCCACACATTCTGAAGAAAGTTGAAACAGTTAGTATACATCTCGACAACATTGTCAGGCCAAAAGCATGCGCCCACAGTCTCTTTAAACAGAGGGTGCGACATTTGGACTCGTTCTGCTAAGTGCTATCAGTTGTGTTCCACTGTGTGTCAAAGGAGACATTGGGGACATCTCCCAATTATCTGTGAAAGCCCTTAGATGACATTTGCCAAATGGTGTCCCACACCTCTGTGTCCTAAACAATTGCTCAAGGCCCTGCTGCTTACAGCGAACAGGCATTGTCTTCTTTCACAAATACAAATCAATGCACACTAAGAAAATAATAGTACAGAAGACCAGCTGAGGTGGACAAAGGCAGGAAGAGAGATAGCAGATGTAGCAGCATAAGCCATCAGTAGCCATGATGAGCAGTTGCTATTCAAAGTGCAAATGCACATTTGTGACCAAACTTGACACACAATAAGTCATTGGATTTTTGTTTTGTTTCTTCATGTCATATGAAAGCAGGGAATCATAGCTTAAAATTGACATATTATTGGTTGTTCAGTTTGACCCACCAGTTTTGGAGATGTGGCTTATAGAGTAATGTCTTACAGAAAACAGCGAGTTGAGAAAACAAGCTTGAAAGGGTCACTTCTGTGGTCTCTAACATTACACCTAGCTACATGTCTAGATATAAATAATAATAATGTTTTTCTCCTCTAACAGTTAGTCTTGCCACTGTGACTGTCTCCGTATAAAAAAGAGTCACATGTGCCGAAAACAAACGTATAGGTACTCCTAATGTCCTAGTTTTAAATGCTACAATCTTTACAGTCGGAGGGAACAATAGCTGCTAATGTCTCTTTCCCCCCGTGGTGCTACGTTTGACTGAGCATGATTAAGCTAATAGCAGCCATTCATTGGTGAAGAGTGGTTTGCTTCATCTCCAGATCAGCAGCCTAGCAGTTCCAGCTCATTTCAGGAATAAATTACACCCAGGAACTGTGTTTCTAAAAAGACTCATTTAGGCTATACTTTGTTGTAAAGTCGTGCCTGACAGTCATTCACCCTAAACTAACAAAATGTCAAGTTGAAAATAAAGTTTATTTTCAGCACGTAACACAGAACAAATTAGGCTTAACTCACAAGAAGATAATGAAATGCAGTCGTTAGAGATATCCGACCCATCCCTGTCTCGAGTATATATATAGAGACTGCAGGGACACGTGTGACAGATATAAGAAACATCTGGATGCATTTGATTAGATTAGAAGGTAGACATTCAAACTGGGAACTGAGATAGCTCATATGGAACACAGGGTAAAATATGAAGATGTCAAACAGGCCTCCAGACAGAAAAAAGGTCTCATCTCAAAAAAAGTGTTTAATGTTATGTGATGATTATTACACTGTATTTTTGGTATGAATATGTATTTTTGTTTTTATGTCTTCATTGTACTGTTAACTCCTGTGGCATTTCCTTCCCATTTAGACCTGAGGATGAATCTCTTCTAAATCTTCTAAATCCTAAAAGTTTCTGAAAAACCCATGTTTCTATGACAGTGGTTCTCAAAATATTTCTTGTCAAGGACCCCCAGAATTATCTGTATGTGGCCGCGGACCCCCATCTGAAAATATGTTGTTGTTACCCCCCAGAAGTAAAGATTTGAGTCAAAAACGTTTGCTCTGAAAGAATATATATTCAAAGATTTACGCCACCTTTTCTCAAAAATAGCAGACCTACAAGCTCATAGCGCAGCACTCGGTGGCGCGCTATGAGCTTGTAGATCTGTTATTTTTCAATAGCTAAAGTATAACATAATGCTTAAAACACCAAAAGGGGTTCCCACCGAAAATGGATTAATAAAAATATTGAAACGGGAGAAAAGGTTTCATGCTGTAGTGTGTAGACTCTAGAGTCTAGTCTACCCACCACAGCATAAACAACATTTACATACCAACAACGAGCCCCAGACTGCAGACAATACAAACCCACTGGGCAACAACAAGGTGTGACAGACAGGGTCTCCTCCCTGCACTTCCAGGGGCAAAAAGAACTCTCACCAGACGAGTCACCCCCTGTGACACCAACATGCACCCAGGTGTCAAGTAACACTTTAATGAGCGTGTTTCACCACTCTTTATGTGACAATGGAGCCCCATTTTCCCCCTGCTGTGGATGCGAACGGCTACACAACGTATTGCAATGCTGCCTGTATGTGTATTGGGCTCATGCCCCGTGGGCTAGGTATTTTTAGAGGGTGGTGGTGAAGCCCAGTGAAACATACAAATGAAAGGGTAATTATACCAACATTCTGGTAAGCAGGCGGTACACGGAGTGAAGTGAGCTCTGTGTGTATGCATACATGCGCATGTGTTCTGTGTGTGTGTGTGTGTGTGTGTGTGTGTGTGTGTGCATGTTTGCCAAATCCAAACTCATGTTTAAAGACAAAACCACTCAAAAGACAGTGGACTCATTGACATGCAGAAAAGAGACAGAACTCCCTTTGCCTAACAGACAGCTATGGAGTCTAGCGACTAGCGGGGCCTTTCACAGCTGTGTCGTTTTTGGCAGCACATTTTTATTTTAGTCTTAGTCATAGTCTCTTGTATAGTTTTCATTTAGTTTTTGTCACATTTTAGTCACCTGGAATGCTTTAGTGTTCGATTTTTGTCGACGAAATCTACAGTTGATTTAGTCGACTAAAATGTTTTGGCGGGCCTTGATGTCATCGTAATGGCTGATTTTACAATTGCTGAAAATATCCATTCACTTTTTATAGACCTTGATAATTCAGATGCCCAGTGCAGATATTCAGTCATAATCTAAGGCAAGCCCTTTATTTTTATTTGAACTTATCTTGGTTTGGTTATTGACACCTAGACCTGTCCTGTTTCAGTCATACTGCTGCCCCCACGTTTTATCTTAAAATGACAGTGACTACTAGACGGGATCAAAAATAAATATCACGGCATAGAATCACAGCCGCGTTCATTCAGTGAGCCTAAATAACAACAGTCTTTTGTCTGCTTGCAGGAAGTGGACATGGGCTTTGGGCAGCTGGCGAAAACAACCTAACAATAGAAACAAAAAAATATATAAAAAGAAAAACTGAGGTTCTAAATAGCCCTTCATGCGCCCACCACGACCCTTTGCCTTCTCAAATGTACTCCCATAACTTAAGGTTGTTGATAGGGTGTGTTTAATGTACATAACTTAAGGTTGTTGATAGGGTGTGTTTGATGTTGTGTTGTGTTGCGTTTGTCCTTCCCACCGTCCGCTACCCTCATTCCTCACGCCTTGCCATGGGACTACCTCACTTCCTCTTCCTTATTTCCTCACAGGAAGTGAGCTGAGCGGCGCTGGGCCGGCGCTGCGGACCACCCTGGCTACAACACTCCGCCTTCGTTTGTCTCTGGGGCAGATAATAGGGTGGGGCAACGGCCAACACAAACAACGTCTCCGGTGATTGTGTGTGTGTGTGTGTGTGTGTGTGTGTGTGTGTGTGTGTGTGTGTGTGTGTGTGTGTGTACAAGCAGAAAACGAGCAGCAAATGCTGTCACGGTTCAAGACCGCCACAAAGTCAAACTAGTGGACAAGCGTCTCCTGTCTATTATATTATGATATCTCTAATCACAGATTTAAGACTCGAGTCATAAAGTTAACCCATTCTGGACAGGTTATACTTTAGCTATTGAGAAATAGCAGATCTACAAGCTCATAGTGCGGCACCGAACACAGAGAAGTAAAGCAGAGAGTTGTGATGGTGAAACGAGGAGGCCGGTGCAGTAAAACGTTCCAGATACAGCTGTCATTCCCACAGCTATAAAATGTTACATGTTCCGGAATGCTTGGCGCACACACACGGTTTACCAAAAAAACATTTCAGCAGCCGTTTAGTTTTATTTATCTTTCTATCATGTTCTTTTTCACTAGTAACTCCGTGTTCAAGTATAGAGCCAAAGTATCCCCACACAGCAGATGGACTTTGTTAAGTGAAAAAGCACACCGTGTTCACTGTTTGACAAGATCGAGGTCTGCTTTGTGCCATTTATTTTCCTACCCAAGCTAAAAGCATGGCGGGTCGGAGCAGCATCAACAACAACAACAACAGCAGTATCATTCTACTACTGGCATCTGCTTTCCTGCCAGCCAGGCAACACACAGGGCCAACACAACAGTACAGTTCTGCCAGCCAAGCAGCCAAGGCAGGCAGGCAGCACACAGAGCCAACACAAGTACTACCACAGCACTCCTTTCTCCTGCTCCCTTAAGAACTTAATCTTTGCCGTTTCTATATATTCTTGGAGTCAGACACAGCTTTGTACATAGGACATCTGTACACTACAGTAGATGACGTAAGCATTGGCGAATTAGCTAATATACAGTACATGGTCCCATGCATAGGGAAAGACAAATGCATGCACACACACACACACAGCTGGATAGGCCAGTGCATTGGGCCGAGTTCCTGACCAGATCATCGTGTCCTCCTGAGGGGGCCACACAGGATGTCTGAAGCACGTCCGTCACAGCCAGAACACAACATGGCCAGAAGAGAGAGAGAGACAGATGGATACATACCGTGCCTCTCAAAGCAGCCCGAGCAGTGCAACAACTGTTGCACAGAACGAATTCACTTCATTCCAAGAATGCCTGTGTGTTAAGGGCCGATGTTTGGGTTGTACATGTCACGTACGGAATTATTTGCGGCATTCGTCCCATTTGATGAAAAGAATAATTTCATAGCAAAACACTTCGTTTTGACTAACAACGGCGAGAGACTCACTCTCAGGCCCCATTTCCAAAAAAAATTATGAACCCTAAAAGTTCTTGCTCTGAACTGGTAACCAAAGTGGGTGTGCCACTATTCTACAGCTTGGAAGATGCAGAAGCGATATAAACAAACGATGGCAAAACAAGCCAAAAATCATCATACAAAAGAGAAAATAAAGGAGAAACTCAAACTGTAAGTGCCATACATGAATTGATGATGTGCGATTGAATTTCACCTGTGACTTGGGAAACTTGAACCAGTCATATTGGAAACCTGGGGCAGCTGGGGACTGCTGCTCTGAGTCTAACCATCCAGCTATGCCGCCACCAATTACAACGGTTCTGCCTATAAAACTGGTCAAAACACAAGCGTGAAGGTTCGCAGCTCGGTTCCACAAAAGGTTCCAATAAGAATCTAGAATGGAACCACTTCTAGAACCAAAAGTGCTTTTGGTGGAGAAAAAAGGGTGGAAGAAGATGGAAAGAGAGATCAGAAACAGATAATTCGACTAATAGGAGCCAAGCCGACGCTAATAGAGATTTCATATGGATCACGAGTGGCTTTTCCCCCCTGGAATTGTGCCAAAGTTTAACTGGTTGGGAGCCAACGAGGCGTCAGCATACATAGCCCTCTTATCCAACTGTCCGCTTCTAAAATTACCCAGCAGCACCCCACTGTCATTTCCCTCCATTCCTCTCTCTCTTCTCTTACCCACATTTCTTCTGCGCTGTCTCTCTCTCTCTCTCTCTCTCGCTATCTCTCTCCCAGTTCAACTCTGCTCGCTCCTTCTCTCCTCTCTCCCTTTTTCCTGTGGCAGGAAATTCTCACAATTGCCGGCCAAAGTTTTTTCCCCCAGTGCAGCAGCAAAAGGTCTGGCTTGGCTGGGTCTGAATGCTCAGATCCAGTGGGAGTTTGTTAGCAGCTACTAAACAAAGCAATCAGCTCCCCACCTCAAAGGCTTTGCTTTACACACATACTGTACATGGTAAAAACCGGAAGACAAGAGTCCTCTGAATACAATTACTTTGATGTCAGGGCCCATGAAGAATAATGACAATTAACTGTTGGTGAATTGAGGCTCCTTGTGAGTCCTTATCTGAAATGACCCAATAGTCATTATAGGACCTCAAAGCGCTCAACCAACCAAGGGGGCTCTATCTAATCAACTTGAGGAGCTGTGAAGTCAGTGGGTCTACGACAGGTGATATATTAAACTGGGCCAGAATGTGGTTTGTTGGCAATCATATATAAATTATGAGTATGGTATCCCTCCCCATCTCCGTTCCACAGAGAGTTAAGAAGAGATTCCGAGACGCTTTCCGAGGTCGCGTTGATATCAGTTTGATGAACATGTTGTTATGCTGAATGGGTAGAGACGGGGAGGGGAGGCCATCTGGGGAACATAAAGAGTCCTCGGTTCACATACCAGCTTTGTGTTGAAGTGTCCCTGAGCAAGGCACTTAACCCCTTACTAACAAAGGTCTCCCTTTTCTCCCCTCCAGTTTCGGACCAATTCATGTCCTGTGAGTGACGCTTTTAAAATGTTCTCTTTTTAGATGTTCGTCACAATACTGTAATAATAGAAAAATGCACAATAACAATGACCTTCTTTAGTCTACCGAAAACTAAGACAAATAAATTAACAATCCCCAGAGAGTATTATAGTGGAATGCAAAGTTGGAGGCTGACTGTCACTGAACTCTCCAATGGGTATCAGATTTTGTGATTTGGTTGAGAGACATCTGGGGTTCCCCAAGTCAAGACCGTGTCTGGCTGCAAAGTACCGGTAAAGTGAGATGGGGGTGCCCCAAAAATCACCATCTGGTCGGCCTCAAACTGTGCCCCTTGCACGTGCACACACACATGCGCGCGAGATAATAATGAGGTTAGCTCCATGGCCCGTTCCGGTTATGTAGCACCCAGTATCAGTCGCACACATGCAGACACGAACACACACATGCACGCACACACACACGTACACACTGAGCAAAGCACAGCTGGCCCAGATGGATCATCACAAAGCGAACCCTGAAGGCCTGTGGTCCCCGACGACAGATTTATGCTCATACCAATGGCCGTATAGCTGTGGATCAGGTGACCGGTCAGAACACATACAAAGCCTCTCATCATGAGCCCTGCGAATGACTGACTGACTGACCCTGAGTCAGATGACCGTGGGCTGTTTGCTTTTGGCCACTGACACATATGCCCTGGTAAACAGATCTCAGGACAGATTGGTGTTTATATACTCCAGTCTATTATGGAAAAGAGCAGGAGGATGAGGAAATACAGAAGAGAAGGACGTGCCAAGTGCAAACAGAACGTCATGCTTCTTCTTCACAGGACAGGCAGAACTTTGTGTGTGAGTGAAGTGGATGTATAAATCCTTCAGATAAGGCCCCCGACATGCTTCCTGTTCCCCCCCCCCCTCACACAGCAGTAAACGCTGGCCAGTGACTATACCTGGAAGGGTATATGCATAGACTCAGGGTTACTACATGTCTGGGACTGTCTGGGGGTAGTCTATACTATATATATATAGTCAGTAATACCATAGTTAGTAGTTGTTGTTATGGATTGTTTTCCATCGGTTTTTCATATGCAGCACACTCAAAAAGATCTCGAGCGGGAATCTATTTGGGGAACAAAGTCTCTGTGTGGACTGGGCAATGTCACTCGCCTTGTGTTATGATGTGTGTGTGTGTGTGTGTGTGTGTGTGTGTGTGTGTGTGTGTGTGTGTGTGTGTGTTTGTTTGTGCACACTATTTGTGAGAATGTGTAATAGTTCCAGTGCATTTCCATTGTGTGCTGTTATCAGTAGCCTAGTACAGTGACATCCTTTGAGATAGAGGGTTAGCCACAGCCTACATGCCATAAGTAAGAACAGGGGGAAGCGGTTTGAAGTAATATGAGAGATGTCTGTAGAGTAGACAGAAGAGCACAGTGCACACAGCAGCAGCCCACAATTCCACGTTCAAACACAGTTCTAAATAGGGATTTTACACAGCCACTAAAACAGAAGGCATTCTCCTAAAATTCCTCAGCAAAAGGTATTCATTTAGGCCGCATGCACTCCAGGCAAACGCCAAATTGTGCTCAGACAAATTGCAGGCATGCACTGGAATTGTCAAGCAAGCCAGCCAGCCAAACGCCAATGGTTGTTCAATGTTTAAACAGAACATATCCCTGAGATTTTTAACTAAATGTTAGCTTGACGTTAAATAGTCCTCTAACGATCCAACACTAATTAAAGTGGCCTCTGTCTGTGTGCGTAAAAGGGTCTAAACATGAAGTAGATTTGGACAAAGTAGCCTAAACATCCATCAAACTGTAAAAATGCAACAGACTATACTAGGCTACCAAGGACTTTTGTTATATTGGGATTAATTCACGGAGCTGTATGGCTCCTTATTATATAGGCTATGACAGCGCACACTGCACTGCATTGATTCCCGAGTTATTTTTTTCCAAGCCCAAATTGAAACACGTAAGTCTTTCCATGAAGAAACTTAGCCGAAACTCTACAAAAATAAGTTCTAATCAAATATTAAGCCCAAGGGAACCGCTACACTGCCATATCAACTTTGTATGATTACTAGACTAGTATTATCGTTTCAATTTGTAGGACTAGTCTATTATATTCTTTACATACATTCGATGTAATTGAAATGTTAATGAATATTTGTGGTAAGACTAATATAGCTATACTTACGAGTTAAAATCATCTTTAAATGTGTCTCTGGGTCGAGTCGCTGAGTGTCCGTTAAAGGGTTTAAGCTCCAATGTTAGGGCTCAGCCCGCATGATAGATCCAACGGAACAGAACATATGGAACAAAAACTCAATAAAGTACGATCATATCTCCAGATGTCCCCTGGTGGTGGTCCTCGCCGCGAAGCAAGACAATACATCCATGGTTAGAGAGAGAGAGAGAATTGGCGGCGTGGTGTGATATTCTGAATAATTCCGCAAGTTTTCAAAAAAATCTTTACTACACCAAGAAGACAAGTCTACAACTAGCTACAACTTCCCTGAATGAGCTCCCCGGTAGGAATGTGAATGGAGCGTGTGTTAGTCAGGCTTTTGGAATGGCCAATTCATCCGTGGCTCCACCTCTCCTCTCCGCGCGGAACCCCCTCCTCCTCCTCCTCTGCACGGCCCACCTGATGGTTCGCTAGGGGGGCTCAGAGTCTCTCAGTCTCAGACACGCACTGACTGGACTGGAGCCTGGGTGGATGTCCCAACTCCCAACAGAGCAAGTGGCGGCTTTGCTGGCGGCTACAGATTATGTGAGGGTAGATAACGTTCAATTGGGGGGAGTGCGTCAGAAGTCAGAACGCGCAAATGCTGCGCGCAAACTTCAATTATTGCTTTGTGACAATAGGGAAGAGATCAGTGCAGTGCAGACGAGGAAATAAGACTTTAAATGACTAGGCGGACTCTAGGCGAGAGTCCTGTGGAGAGGACTTATCACCCTCGATCTAATCCTGGTATAAACGCCTAATAGGCCTATACCGAAAAAATGTATCATAACAATTTATTTATTATTATTATGTATTTATTTATGTATGTATTTATTTCCATTGTTATGATACATTTTTTCGGTATAGGCCTATTAGGCGTTTATACCAGGATTTGACCGAGGGTGATAAGTCCTCTCCACAGGACTCTCGCCTAGAGTCCGCCTAGTCATTTAAAGTCTTATTTCCTCGTCTGCACTGCAGCTCAACAACAGTTGATGCTCATTTAGCATAATAGGACCAGGCTCTGTCTGATTAGCATATACAGGAGAGACAAACAACCGCCCTTCTTTTCTTTGTGACCCGAAATTAGTGTGAAAAGAAAGCGCAAGTATTAGTGAAAAGAAACAGTTGCAGTACTTGCAGGTATGATAACAAGCTCACAATGTGTTGCATGCTATTTAAAAAAAAAATATATATATAACACAAATCTGTTATGGGGGTCCCTGCAGGCACAAATGATCATTTCAGATGGGGGTCTGTGGACTGATTGATTGATTGAAGTACTGTATTTAACAGTTTGCAGAATGACAGTATATACATTTCAAGCACAACTCAATACAAAAACTGTCAACTGTGAGTGGACGCGACCCAATGAAGCATTAGTAGCCTACACTTGTTTACAAGAGGTTCCACCTTTTTCAATTCATCATAACATTTAGAGACAAATATACACTTCTATAAAGCCAAAAACAAGAAAATGCATGAAAATGTCTGAGAGAACCACCCCCCAAAAAAAACCCATCTGCAACCCACAACTGCCAATATTTAACAAGCAACTTTTACAGAAAAAACAAGCCCAGCAACTACGCTTATGACAAGCATATCTGGCAACACAGACACTGTTGTAGGACAAGGTGTAAATTAGGCTTTAGACTGACCGAGGGAAAGCCTCCACATCTTGGTAATATTTTCCAGACCTTAATTGCTTTCGCTCCCTCTGTGTGTGTGTGTGTGTGTGTGTGTGTGTGTGTGTGTGTGTGTGTGTGTGTGTGTGTGTGTGTGTGTGTGTGTGTGTGTGTGTGTGCGTGCGTGCGTTCATCTGTGCACACGTGCTCTTTTAAAAACCTTTTACTGTTTTTCATAGAACCTCTGAACCACGTCAGTCAGTGCTTGGTCGGAGCCAGCCATGTTTTATTGCCATAGTAACACACTGACTCAGTGGAGGAGTACTAAAGAGGCACCATATGCGGCTAGTGGGAAATACGTGTAATGTGGAGCAAGGATATAGGAACAAAAAATAAAAAAAAGATGGGTGATGGTGATGATGCCGAAATTCCTGGCTAGCCCTGCAATGTGTTGTTGGCTCAGGCTAGCCATACTGGGCCCTGCAGCTGACAGAACAGTCACAAGTGACTCAACACTAAAGACAGTTCCTCCCAGCTATTAACGAGTGGAATCATGAGCCTAATAGCTTCTTGGTAATTTCCCTGGCCCACGGCAAACCCAAAAAACAAAACAGTCACATGAATATGGTGCATGGTCATTTAGCTAAAAAGTAATACTAAAACAAGATGTGAACTGACTGACCGTTATTATTTGTGATGCAATGTCATGTAAGAAAATCAATGGAAGGGGCGTCCGCTGGCCTAGTGGTCCAGGCATATAGGCTCTGGCCTGGCAGAGCATTGCGTGTTCGAGTCCCGTTCATGACCACCTTTGCTGCGTGTCTCTCCCCTTCTCTCTCTGCCTCTTTCCTGTCCGTCTTCACTGTAACTATCAATAAAGCCGAAAAACTAATCTTAAAAAAAATAAATCAATGGAAACCCTCTTATGAGTCGATGGAAGTGCGTGCGTGTGTGTGTGTGTGTGTGTGTGTGTGTGTGTGTGTGTGTGTGCGTGCACAGGCTTCAATAGTTCAACGATGATGAATACAAAATGCAGACGGAGCAGTGCTGTGATGTGTGTGAGGCATCATCAGACAGACAGACAGACAGACAGACAGTGCTGCCAGTTGCCCAAAGGGAATGTGAGTGATGCGCCTCTTTAGATTATTACTTACTTTTATTATTATCACTCATCACAGTCTCATCACAGGCCGACGTGCTTGGCTTATGATTCAGAATCAAGATAGAGATCAAATCAAACTTTACAGAAAAAAGGGAAATTAGATTTGATGTGGGATCGGCGGATAAAAGCTTTTGGTGTTTTAAGCACTATGATATAATTTAGCTATTGAAAAATAGCAGATCTACCTGAACAAGCTCATAGCGTGGCACCGAGTGCCACACTATGAGCTTGTTGGTCTGCTATTTTTGAAAAATCGTGAAAATGCAGTGCAAATCATATATATTCTTTCAGAGCCAACGTTTTTAACTCAAATCTTTGCTTCTGAGAGGTCCCTGGAACAACATATTTTCAGATGGGGGTCAGCGGCCAATTACATAAAATCTTGGGGGTCCTTGACATAGAAACGACTGACATAGAAACATGGGTTTTTCAGAAGACATTTGTAGAATCGTTCCCAGGTCTAAATGGGTTTCTCGGATCGTGACAACTCATGACAACAAACAAAAAAAATTGGGACGATCAAATAATTAGAATAATTGTCATGAGTTGTCACCATCCGAGTTGGCTTTGACAGAGGCTTACAGGTCTTTAAATAAATACTTTATGAAACGTCTATAAGAAAAAATAATTAGAAATTGTCTTCTGGGGCGCTCGTCGGGGGAGGGACTGCGACGCTCAATAGGTGTCAAAATAGATTTTTTTTAAACCCATATATTTTCACTGTTTGTTGTACGACAAAGTGGCCTCTACATAGAGCACAAGTGGTAAAACGCTATGTGTGAAAAGGGACACCATGTCAACAGTCAACTTGTTGCCACTAAACTCGGCTGTAGGGTAGAGAGAGAAGGTTGTAAAGGTCACGCGTGTATTAAGCACTTCAGACAAACGGGTGTGGTGGGCGGTGGAGGTGAGGAATCACAACATAGGGGAACTGTGGAAAGAAGTGGAAACGAAGAAGCCCGGGCCTTCGAGACAGAAATACAAACGTGGAATATGGTCTCGATTTGCGGTAGAAAACTGTACAAGGACATATACGTCCCGTCATTTACCATGGAAGGAGATCCAACATGGCAGAAATGAGCCACTAATTGCCTTTCTTTCTCTGGAGGTGTGTAGGTGCCTCAGGGTAATAGTTCCCCGTGCTATTGGCTGTATGTATGTATCCCACCACCAAACAAGCAGGGGTGAGGGTCAGCGGATGGACATGTCTATCAAACAAACAGCAGAACACCCTGGGGCCATGTAAACAATGTCAACAAAAGAAACACAGCAGAGATAACCAAGTTATGGGTCCCCAAAGGTCACTGCAGCTATAGCCGCACTGCTCCCCCTGACACCACAACAGTTAACTCATCAGGAGTGTGTGTGTGTGTGTGTGTGTGTGTGTGTGTGTGTGTGTGTGTGTGTGTGCTCGCAAAATGCCTATAATAAATCAGAAGGGATGCTTAACAGCCTGTTATGAATGTTGCCCCATCATTCCACCTCACTGTTCAGTATGTAGGTATATACTGGGGGGGGGGGGTCATTGTTATTCAGCCATTGAGCTGCAGCAGAGATAGCCACTATAGTCACAGAGCCGAACAATGTCTGTCTAAAGGTATAGCTGCACACCAAAGACACTGTTTACAACTCCAACTGAGTGCAACAAACTAGCATTTTTAGTTCAGCACAAACCAGTCAGCCGATGAAACATTGTCATCTGCGCAGGCAAAGTAGCCGTGTGCATGTGTTTGGTCCGACGTACTAACAGTCTGACAGGCATTAGTTCCGACACCCTACCTGAAACCTAAACCTAACCTCACAGGAAGCCACGGGTTAGTTTTAACCCGCCACGCATGTCGGGAGTGACAGTGTTGTCAACACTAATGCCTATCGGAGTATGTGTAACCAACGTGTCCACTCCCATGAAAAAGTCACTACTGTATAACACAGCGACTGAATATAGACCATGAGCTGTGCTACACAAGCTGGTAAAAAGGCAAAGCTGGGGTTAATGATGTATCGTCCTTCATATGCCACCATTGCAGTATCTCTGTATAAAAGTGTCTTCTGATAAACCACAAGGCCACAGAAAGGTTTCCCCACTGGTGGCTTGAAGTCCTACAAATGTATAATAATGCTTCCTTCCAACTACTGAGATGAGGAAAACAATAAGATATCACAAGTTACCATAATGAAGTAATTCCTGTGTGTTTAACAGGGACCATTGTGTGATAGTGAGCTGAGTTGACCTGTGTCACGTCTGTCTGTGTGTGTGCATGCATATGTGTGTGTGTGTGTGTGTGTGTGTGTGTGTGTGTGTGCACAGCCACAGATACAGTATAGGATTGGCTGACTTTTGGTTGTAAGTATGCAAGAGCCTTTCACCTTTAACATAGATACACTGCTGATGGATGTATCTGAAGTGTGTTAGCGATAACTACTCAAAAACAGGAACATCCAAAAATAGCCTGTCCGTCCCTGGCCTCTGGGTCCGTCCAGCCCCGTAATACACTGATTAGAGACACGTGTGTGTGTGTGTGTGTGTGTGTGTGTGTGCGTGTGTGTGAGAGAGAGACAGAGAGAGAGAGAGAGAGAGAGAGAGAGAGAGAGAGAGAGAGAGAGAGAATGCACACAATGGCAAGGAGGAAGCGGAGGGAGACAGTTGACTGACCCAACAGTCCAACACACACACACACGCACACGCGCACACGCACACACACACACACACACACACACACACACACACACACATACAAACAAACAAAGGAAGTGTGAAGCAGACAGTGCAGCGAATGCCTTGCGGACAGCCTCTCTCTCTCTGGGCTGTGATGGACAGATCGTGACCACAATGGAGGCAGGAGGAGGCTGACATGCACATATTCACACAGACAATGGCCAGGAATTGTGCCGCTGGTTTGATTTGTTTTTTGCAGCCCCAGATGGTTGGTCAAAAAACATATGTCCTGAATTGTATGTCATACAACAGACAGACTGCATGTGTACTACATTTCCCACTTTAAAATAACTCTACACATGTTGACTGCAGAGTGAAAAAGGAATGGTTATAAATGATACATATACAAGCACACACATTTTTCTCTCCCAAAAAAATGTCAGGCATTGAGTGGAAGCCAGGCGTAGGTTATGTAGTGACTTCCTCCTGGGGGATCCCGAGACGTTCCAAGGCCAGTGAGTCGATGCGTTTCTTCCAACTGAGCCTTGGTCGGCCCGGGGGGGTCTCCTCCCAGTGGGACGTGCCTCGAGGACCTCCCTATAGGGAGACGCCAGAGAGGCATCCTAACCAGATGCCGAACCACCGAAGTGGGCTCCTTTCCAGGCGAAGATCCACGCAGTGCAAAGCATTCACGACACATCAATACATGCACACACATGTGCTGCGCACCTGCACACCTGCGCACGCACGCACGCACGCACGCACGCACGCACGCACGCACGGACACACACACACACACACACACACACACACACACACACACACACACACACACACACACACACACACACACACACACACACACACACACACACACACACACACACACACACTACTAATACTGTAACAGTATAACAGATAACATGAACATGAGAAAGATTGCAAAACAAACATCTAAGAAGGTATGTACCACATTCAAGCAGCCCTAGCTGAATTGTTTGTTTCTTTTTCTAACCCCGGAAGATTGCACATGAATCAAGAGGAGCAGTATAAGTGAAGACAGGCTTCACCCGCACACGATTTACGAGAGCCACTTAGATTGTGTAGCTCGCGTCCAATTGGATTTGTCAGACACTTGTACTTCAACGCTCTTTAATTTTAGTTTTTTACAACATCTAGCTTAATTCAGACCATTGTTCTACTTTCAGAATGTGTTCTAACATGGGTATACATGGAGCAAGATGAGGTACGTACATCATAGAGATTCTAATTTTTCAGTCTTCGTCTGACTGTAAATCCTGCTTTGGGCACCGTTGACGTCTCCAAAAAGGTGTTAAATCACACAGCTTCCCAAAATCACTACCATATGTAGCCTCTGCTCAACCTTGGCTAAAGTTTAGCGCTAAAGCAAGCAATGTGTGAGTTGTTAGAGCACACATGTGAATCTGGAGTTAATTGAACTCTTGAGTGTAAAAACTCATAGTCCAGGTGCACGCCACATATACTGTAGTCTCTGGCCTGACAACGTGTCGTGTGTATACCTACTCTAGGGGACACACAGAGAACATGTGAGGGTACCTACCTACCCTAGGGGACACGGGGAGAACATGTGAGGGTACCTACCTACTCTAGGGGACACACAGAGAACATGTGAGGGTACCTACCTACCCTAGGGGACACGGGGAGA
This sequence comes from Protomyctophum bolini, assembly GCF_963924005.1. Classification (NCBI taxonomy): domain Eukaryota; kingdom Metazoa; phylum Chordata; class Actinopteri; order Myctophiformes; family Myctophidae; genus Protomyctophum; species Protomyctophum bolini. The sequence goes on from NC_137864.1 coordinate 20,160,104, forward strand.
ACATGTGAGGGTACCTACCTACCCTAGGGGACACGGGGAGAACATGTGAGGGTACCTACCTACCCTAGGGGACACGGGGAGAACATGCGAGGGTACCTACCTACACTAGGGGACACAGGCAGAACATGCGAGGGTACCTACCTATCCTAGGGGACACGGGGAGAACATGTAAACTCCAAACAGAAAGGCCCTTTTGCCAACCCCACCTATTAGTAAAGATAGTTTTGAGATAAGAGAAATAATTCATAACTCACTACAGAAGTTACAAAGAGAGAAAACAGGAATAACCAGGTGCTCACTGGAGATATAAAAATGACAATGGTAAAAAGTGCTCACACATCAAACGGGATCGAGGCATATAGAAAAAGAGAGAGGATCCAGGCACTCAAAGTTAAAAAGAGGAAAGCCTAAATTAAAAAGGCAACAGTCTCCTCGTCTATCACTACAGAAGTTATTTAGTATTACCATTACCATCATAATGTACAAACTTACATTTACACAATCAGCGCCAGGATTCCTTCAAAATAGAAGCTCTGGGGTGCCCGGAAGACATGGGCGCTTTTACTCTGTAAAGCCCCCCCCCCCCCGTGTACGCATGTCCTTTGAATCCGTCGGTTGGATTGCTTATGACGTGATGACTGAACCTGGTAAGTTAACCCCACTACTACTTATGACGTGATGACTGAACCTGGTTAGTTAACCCCACTACTACTTATGACGTGATGACTGAACCTGCTAAGTTAACCCCACTACTACTTATGACGTGATGACTGAACCTGGTTAGTTAACCCCACTACTACTTATGACGTGATGACTGAACCTGGTAAGTTAACCCCACTACTACTTATGACGTGATGACTGAACCTGGTAAGTTAACCCCACTACTACTTATGACGTGATGACTGAACCTGCTAAGTTAACCCCACTACTACTTATGACGTGATGACTGAACCTGCTAAGTTAACCCCACTACTACTTATGACGTGATGACTGAACCTGGTTAGTTAACCCCACTACTACTTATGACGTGATGACTGAACCTGGTAAGTTAACCCCACTACTACTCGGATGGACTGAACCTGGTAAGTTAACCCCACTACTACTTGCCCAGCGCTCCTAATAGCTACAGTGGGATATGGGATAAAAGCAGAGGACAAATTATAATGTTACTGAAATAACTCATTTCTTTTACATAGTGTTTAGTATCTTTAAATCACATTCGCTGAGCAATGAAGCCAAATAATATAATGGCTCATTGAAGGCAGTGATGTTTTGGGCATTTGGTCAGAATATGGCTGGAAATTTCCAAGGATTCAATTACAAAACCAAGTGAGGTATAATAATGACTTGCATCAACATAATCAATCAAAAGACACGCAACGTCGTTTTAATCATAAATGGATGCATTGTTCACATGAACTAAAAATATCCACATAAAACGTATTTTTTAACTGCTTCGGCTGTCTCTAATGAAACCCAAGCCATTCAAAGCAAGAGAATTATCCATCAATGGTCTTTGTCCTGGCCTGGTTTTGCAACTACTAATCAGTCCCTGCATGGGCTCACAGTCAGACAACTATTCCACAAGAATCTCTGAATGCCTATACGTCTGGAACTATACCACACCTCCTGAAGTTCCTCAGCAAGTTGCCATGTTTATCATTTTCTGCTTTTGAAAATATAGAATTGAGAAATATCTCAAACATGTTTCACCACAAGGCAGTCCTTCAAGTGGAACCCCCACGGGAAAAGAAAGAGATGTCGGCCACGAAACACCTGGCGCAGAGACCCATGGAGGCAGATGAAGAATATATGGGCCACACTGCTGGAAGTGTTGCGCTCGCTCAGGACCCAGATGCTTGGAGAACTCGTCGACGGCCTATAAGCCCCAGAAGGGGTAATAGGCGTAAGTAAGTATAAGTAAGTATGTTTCATATTCATTATATGTCCTAAATGTTAATTTCTGCTAAAGCAGAACCATGCACGCGACACCATCATACAACAACAAGTACAAACCAGGCATACAGTAATTGTTTAATGGTTACCATCTGTGTATGTAATGACGACGCGCTGCTTCCTTGGACCAGTGACACCACCATTTCTGATTGGCTTTTTGCGCCATGACTTCTAATAAGACTGACTGACTTCTAATAAGACTGACTGACTTCTAATAAGACTGACTGACTTCTAATAAGACTGACTGACTTCTAATAAGACTGACTGACTTCTAATAAGACTGACTGACTTCTAATAAGACTGACTGACTTCTAATAAGACTGACTGACTTCTAATAAGACTGACTGACTTCTAATAAGACTGACTGACTTCTAATAAGACCGACTGACTTCTAATAAGACTGACTGTCATTCTGGAACAAAACTGAAAACCTTTAACCCATTTTAGGACTGAGACCAGATTCTACAAAAATGTCTTCTAAATCATGACAGTTTTCTGAAAAAAACCTGTGTTTCTATGTCAGTGGTTCTCAAATATTATCATGTCAAGGACCCCCAAAAATATCTGTAATTGGCCGCCGACCCCCATCTGAAAATACAGTATGTTGTTCCAGGGACCCCCCTCCCATAAGCAAAGATTTGAGTTAAAAACGTTCTGAAAGAATATATACCGGTATTCAAAGATTTGCGAAAAAAATAGCAGATCTACAAGCTCGTAGCGAATGCCACGCTACGAGCTTATAGATCTGCTGTTTTTCAACAGCTAACGTATCCGAACGGGTTAAAACAGCTGTCATATTCTGGCACAAAAGTGAAAAACCCTAAAAAGTCCTTCATGGAATGTTTGGCGTCTGACATCATGACTGAGTGCTCTGGGATGGGATGAGGGCGGGGTTGGCATGGGAACCATATGGTTGAGAAAAGTTGGCACGGTCGCCAAACATATGCTGAGAACTTAGTGCCTTTCAGCCAAACGATAAATCACGGATGAACCTCGGGTGCAAGGTTTAATTTGCATGTGCACAATAAGGGCCTGTAGGCTGTTCTGTGAATCTGTGGACAGCTATAGTACAAATGAGGAGTCGGATGAGAGAGGATTGTGGATTGTTGCGCCATGATTAAGGAAATGGAGCAGATATGTTACATCAGTGGGGAAAAATGTGTGTGTGTGTGTGTGTGTGTGTGTGTGTGTGTGTGTGTGTGTGTGTGTGTGTGTGTGCGCGTGTGTGTGTGTATGTGTGTGTGTGCAGTGTATGCGTGCCAGTGAGTACCACGCTTGCCAGTAAGCATGTGAGTGTGCGTGTGTGTGAGAGAGAGAGAGAGAGAGAGAGAGAGAGAGAGAGAGAGAGAAATCACGCAAATGTTTATATCCAAATGAATTCGCAAAAACATTGAAATACTGCTGTCAACTTTCAAAAGTATAAAGCGTCTCCTATATGGATGTATAACTATCTCTAACAGAAAATGCACAATCTTTATATAGTTTCACAAGATAATATTACTCAAAGTGTTAACACAGCGAGGGTTACATGTTTACATTATTGTTTTATCTTGATTCTGTTGTACCACTTTTGCTTTGGCAATGTTTTCTCATGCCAATAAAGCTCCTTTGAATTGAATTGAATTTGAATTGAGAGAGAGAGAGAGAGAGAGAGAGAGAGAGAGAGAGAGAGAGAGAGAGAGAGAGAGAGAGAGAAAGAGAGAGAGAGAGCAATAAAGCTTGTGTTTTCTTAATATCTTATGTCAGTGACTCTCCATATAGGTCTTCATGAGCCCGTCAGCAATGAGGTGTCCAACAATACTGTGCACAATAGGAAAAAAAAGCATCCATCTCTTCCTTCTCTGATTCTCCCTTCCTGTTTTTGTGGCGTTCCGTGATCGTGGAGTGTTGTTGAGCAGATTCCAAACAGCCATATGGCCATTCTCTTCTTAAGCGCTTACAGCACGAGCCAATGAGTAACACAGGAAGTCGACTGCTTTGGTCTCCCCTGCCCTGACCCTGTGACCTTGGCTGAACCCCTGACCCCTGGTGTGCCACGTGATAAACCATCCTCCAGACATCCAGGCTGTCACGAAGAACACAAACCAGGTTGGAGCAGAAAGCTTATCGCCCGACCGCCACAGACGAGGTGCCTCTCCAGATCGGCAAGAGACAACAGCTCCAAGAGGAGGCCTTACGTCACGTCAGATCTTTGGATGGCTTCTGAGCTTTTCTGGCGTCAAACGATAAGATGGGACGAAGCGCCACTTATTGATTTTCAGAGGACAGATGAAAGAGGGGACACTTGAGAAGACAGATAGTATACGATCAGATAATGGCTGTGCTGTGCCCTTCACAACAACAAGGAAAAGTATACCTGACATCTCTTCACTTCTTTTGGCTATATAATGTAACCAATGCTGTACAACTAGTTTATCACAAGTGACTCAAAAAGCCCAATTCAACTAATCTATAGGAGAAAAAGAGGGAATAACCAAGTGCTCACCGGAGATATACAAAGGTGATACTGGTAAAAAGGTGCTCACAACACGAAGCAAACGATCAAGGCATAGAAAAGAGAGAAAAACTATCCGGGCACTCAAGGCTAAAAGGAGAAAAGCCTTTCTTAAATAAAAAAGGAAACTGCCAACATGTTTCGACCATTAACTGGTCTTCATCAGGGCGAGAATCAGGGCGAGCATTCCCCCCCCCCCCCCCCCCCCATTTTGACCTGTCATGTGTTATAGGGGAAAACACAGCTGAAGGTAATTACATTATTCTGGGTCTGTGTTAATTTCCTATAGGTGCAGGTTAACTGTCCATGCTGGAAACACAGTCAGTCACACGTGAATGAAAACAGAGCCAGCATTAATGGCCATTACCTTCAACTGTATTAACCCATATGACCCGTCACATGTTGTTTACCATGGAAATGGTGCAGTCACTTTTTCTTAGGCCTTCTGAGAAGCATGCATGCGTTCATGTTGGTAGAGAACAGAGTTTGACTTGCAAAAAGACAGATCTACAATGTCACAGCGCGTTGCACCATGACACGTTATAATCGTACAGATCTGCTATTATTATTATTATTATTATTATCTATACAGAGGGATGGACCTGTCGCACCAACGGTGCCCATAGTGGATAATGCATGGCAGAGGCCAGAGTCGGCGAAAACTAAAGTTTTCATCAGGCCTGAAAGTTAAGGCCCGGCCCAAACCCACATCAAACCCTGTACACTCAACACAGTGACCCCCGCTGCCGCCCTTGGATATCCATATATGGAGCTGACCTGTTCTGACATTCCATATGTTGAAGTGACCTCATCAAACCCTGTAGACTCAACACACGCTCCATATATATATGGCCAGTACAGAATTCATACCATATGTTGATCTGACCATGACCCCCAAGTGCCAGTGCATCAGTCTTCCGTCACCCAGGCGGTTGCGTCCTCGCCCTAAAGAGGTCGCTTCTCGCCCTCAGGCGTCTTAATGGTATATATATATTTTCGGAAATCTGTGGCACGACAAAATGGCCACCACCGATATGCCCTGTATATATAATACGTTCCGTGGGACATTTGCTGAATGATAATGCTGGGGTTTTAAGAAGAAAAGATTCAGTAAATGGGATGATTATCAACCAGTGTTGTTTTTGGCAGCAAATTTAGATTTTAGTTTTAGTCATCATAGTCTATTGAATAGTATTCATTTAGTTTTAGTCACATTTTGGTCACCTGGGATGTCTTAGCGTTAGTCTAATTTTAGTCGACTAAATATCATAGGATTTTAAAATGTATTTTGGGGGGCCTTGATGCCGTCGTAATGGCTGATTTTACACTTGCTGAAAATAGCCGATATACAAGCTCACAACGCGTCGCGCTACGACACGTTGTGAGCTTGTAGATCTGCTATTTTCTGCATGCAACTAATTGTAAAATTACTTATACTGGATCTTTTGTCCACTAGTCCCTTCCGAACATTTTAGTGTAGTTTTTATCTGTTGACGAAATTGTCAATACATTTAGTCTTAGTTTTAGTCATCATAGCTTAGTTTTCAGTTAGTTTCCATTTAGTTTTCGTCAGTGAAAAAAGGTAGTCGACGAACACTTTTCGTCTTAGTTTTAGTCGACGCCTCCTTTTTTTCACGCTCTGGATTTATTGCCCCCCTGACGCCATGACGACAAAGCACAGCAGGAAGGCTGACGCAAACGTCTCCTGCACAGTGAGTGAAAGACAGCTCGCTCTTTATGTGACAACCATGACCTGTACTGAATGAGAGATGGGCGGGAAATGCTACGGTCATGTATAGGACTGGAATGGTGAAGAGAGTGAGTGAGTGAGTGAGTGAGTATGTGAGTGTATGTGTGTGTGTGTGTGTGTGTGTGTGTGTGTTGCGGAGGGGAAGGAATATGGTGTTTATGAATAACTGACCCAAATCCACTGCAGAATAATGTTAAGGAATCCGCATGGTTTATGCAGAAAGGGGCATCAGCTTTTATGTTTGTATGTGTATATATATATATATATATATATATATATATATATATACTGTATATAAAATAAGAACCAAACATTTTTGAATCTAGAGTCATGGCAAAAGGAGACAGAACAGGACATTGTCATCCAACATTAGTGTTTTAGTACGACATGACATTAGCAGTCGCGGTTCTTCATTAGCGTCAGGAATTGCTTTTTATAGTCCTCAGTGAAGGTCCTTCTATTTAAATATCATAATTTCAGGGAATATTGAATCCAAGAAAATGTGATATATTTCATCAATTTAATTTGATTAGTCCAAACCTGATTATACCATAGGGTTCCTTGCCAGATAATAAGCAACATCTGCGCCCCACACACACACACACACACACACACACACACACACACACACACACACACACACGCAGGCAGGCAGGCAGGCAGGCAGGCAGGCAGGCAGACAGGCAGGCAGGCAGACAGGCAGGCAGGCAGACAGGCAGGCAGGCAGGCAGGCAGGCAGGCAGGCAGGCACGCACGCACGCACGCATGCAGTTTATTTCTTTCCTGTGGCCAATAGACAGCAGGATGTGTTTGGGGGATCCAGAGGTTAGGCCTTCAATCCTCTGCTCTGGCCCATCATCTCTCCCAGAGGGGCTGACTTTAGCTTCTACACCCCCTGAGGGGCAGGAGGAGACCTCCTAATACCATCCACCCCTGAGGGAGTGCAGCTAGGAGGAGACCTCCTAACACCATCCAGCTGGAAGTTGGCAGCAATGACAACAACACTTCATATGCCCGACGGATTGGACACTACCATAGCTCCCTTCACTGACCCCCTCCCCTCTGCCTCCCACTCGCCTCTGAGTCAAGGAGTTGGAGAGGACAGCATTCGGGGAAACAAAAACCGAGAGAGAGTGAGGAGAACTGAGAAAAGCAGACTGATGTGCAGCCCAAACCACCCAACGAGCTGTAAGACAATACGATAGAATTTGACTGCGGTGAACATTTTTACGGAGGCTTACTATAGAGCGCGTAGTCCCGCCCCCTTTCATGACGACGGGGTTCAGTCCCGCCCCCTCTCATGACGCCGAGCGGCCTGGAAGACACTTTCCCTTTCATTTTCATAGATGTCTCATAAAGTATTTATTTAAAGACCTCTAAGCCTCGGACAAAGCCAACTCGGATGGTGAAAAGAGACACAACTTTTTGGGTCGCACAAATAATTAGAAATAATGTTGTACCCTGCCCTTTTTTTCTTCTTTCTAATTATTTGTTCAGCCCAATTATTTTTGTTTATTGTCATGATTTGTCACCATCCGAGTTGGCTTCGTCCGATGCTTACAGGTCTTTCCATCAATACTTTCTGAAACGTCTATGGGGAAAAAATTAAGAGAAATTGTCTTCCGGGCCACTCGGCGAGGGGCGGGACTGCGGCGCTCTATACCATTGGTCAATTAGTTAAGCGTGCAAGTGCACGCACACACGCACGCACGCAAACCATAGTGCATGTGCACTAATATAACGGCTTGTGACTGTTGCAGTGTGTTCCAACTTAAGCTGCAACTACATCTGGAGAAACTCTTAACGTAAAAGGAATGTATAGAAGCTCCAATTATTACGGTTGCTGTGAATGGAAAAAACAAATAACTAGAATTTGAGTTTCCTCCAGTTCAAACTGAAAGCGTTTTTTAATTCCAAGAAACTATCACATGATATTGGTGTTGCTTTGGCTGCACACAACTGGGCTTTTGTTACGAAACAATGAGCCTTGTTGATTCCCGACCAGACAACAGTTTGCTTGTATTACAAGTGTCGAGATGATACAGCCCAGGATGGATCAAATCGACTCATTGTCCAAGTGAAAGTTAAAAAAAAAACCTTTAGAACCGAGAGACACAACATTGCTATCTCATTTCAGGGAAACAGAGTCTTTGACGCTATCACATCAGTGGGCAATATAGCTTGAAGGCAGTAACCAAGCAAAAGGACACGAAAACAAATGAGGAGAAACAGAAAACATCTTCGTTACCCAATCCCCGCAGCGTGCACTGTCTTTCCTCTTTCCCCCTCACTCACCCTGAGGGGTTCAACAAAATACAGTGTCCTGCTGATGAGGCCTTTCAGTGCCTGGTGTGTTGGTTTGAGAACCACTCAAGTGGTTCACATGACAGGTATACTAACCCCGGAGAACGGGAAGAAAGGACTCAACATTTACTGTTCATTAAGTTTCAACTGAAGGCTATTTGAGGAGGAGGTGAAAAAAACCCCCCCACAGAGGAATCTCAGTCACAAAAACACCATATGGGGTTTGAGCGGACAACGGCCCGGCCTCGTCGTCACCTTCATTTCTCACCAGAATGCATTCTGGGTCGACCCGCTGTTTGGTTTTTTCAAACCGAATCGTCACTGAATGGAAAACACTGTGCTTCTTTCTCACCCTCGGCCGCTTTGTGAGCCGTCAGCCCATTTAGTCAGAGAATCGCTGGACACACACACTGAATTCATTGACCCTGACCACCGCGCACACACACACACACACACACACACACACATGCGCGCACGCATGCACGCACGCTCGCGCTGGATGGACGTGATATTGTCCAAGTGTCACTTAGCCAACACGCTAAGACTAAGCGCTCCGTTGCTCTTCATTATCAGCAGCTGTAAGGAGTTACGGTTGAGGTTGGCCCAGAGTGACACTTTGGCCAATGGCCCCTACGTCCAGCCATTGTGGGTGACAGAGGGGTCATGATCCCCAGAGTGACTAAAAGGTCGAAGGTCACTGGTAACACCTCTCTATTAAAGGGAGAAAAGGGACCTTAAGTGGGTGCGCTCACAGAGAGAGAGAGCGAGAGAGAGATTAAGGTTATGATGAGCAGGGAGCCAAACCGAAGCTGTCCTGAGGTTGGGCCATCTCTATACTTACCACTTCTCAGACCTTTATTCTAAATATGAAACTACACGAGTCACATAACTTTCTAGTGCAGTGGTTCTCAATGTTGTTCTGATGTTGAAAACGAACAAAAGCAGGCTGGTCTCAAACCGGACCACATAGCGCAGTGGTTCCCAAAGTGGGGTCCGGGGACCCCCAGGGGTCCTTGAGGGAGTTCCAGGGGGGGTCCCCAGCTAAATGATAGTTAGTAACCAAATGGACCCTTAGAAATCCCGGTCCCAGAGATAGAAATGGGGGACCGTAGCCTAACTCAGGTCAAAATGGTGGTCCTTTAAATGAAAATGGTTGAAAATCACTGCTAGAACAGTGAAAATCTTCTCTTATGTGGGTCCTTGCGGCATATATTTTCAAATGGGGACCGTGGGCTAATGAGTGTCAATTTGGGGTAGCAGCATCACAAACTATTCTGCGATGCTGCTACTGTGTGTTACCTGATGCCTTCTGATAACCTGTGATCAATCATAATCTCACTGTGACAGCCAGGGTCTGTTTTGCAGGCTGAACTTCCTTCCTCTGAAGTTGGCCCAGATCTGTTGATGCATTTTTATTGGGAGCTGAAAATAAGTCCAGACCCCGAGCTAGATTATTTCTAAGTGACAATAAAAGTCCATAACATCGTCATTCACAGCTGCGGGCCTCCGCCCTGGTGGTTTTAATTGTGCTCCTGTGTTCCTCAAAGTCATTGGCCATAATCCAGTTTTAACCAGTTACATTGGTTAACCATTTCAATCCTTTATGTTTGTGTAAGATGTGGAGGTGGTGAACTTTACACAAGTATTGTGGCGGAGCGTACAAGGAGACAATGGGAAGCCATAATTACAACATTCATATAACTCTCTCTTTTAGCTCTAGACAAAGAGCCCGAAGGAGAAAAGGGTTACGAGGTCAGTGTGGAAATCTGTCCTCAAAGTCTTGCCAAATCCTCCGAGACAAATGAAGTGATGGAAGTGGGAAAGATGGGGTTAAGAAAAAAGCCATAAATAAGAACAAGCAGACAGTCACTTTCATATGTGGAGCAGATAGCAAGTCAGAATGTGCCAAACTCGACTGGTATGCAGCTGCGGTTCGTTAACCCTGATTACTATTCTATTGATCAGCTGCTTGCCACGTCAACGGTATGACATATGGGTCTTGCATACTGAATGCACCCACGTAGTAATGCAGCGTATTAACCTCTCGAGTGTACCTGACTGAACTAACTCTGCAAGCTACATACTGTATCATTTATACTAGACATTAGTGCTGGCCAGAGCCATGTAATAGAAGAGTGCCGATACTGAGGGGGTGGAAACGGAGCGCTCGAGTGCTGTTCATGCAGCCTGAACTGAGACAAGCTGTAGTTGGAAATACATTGTTTTCAACGAGGGCGGTGCAAATAAGAGCTATTTTAAGCATGTGTACAACATGACAAACATGATACTGTTTTAAAGTATTGTACAGTAACAACTAAAGTCTCTTTAATGTTTATGTTGTACTATAAAACAATCTAAAATAAAGGGATTTAAGATCATTAAATTGCCTGAGTCCAATGCATTTCTGCCGACTTCCGGTCCAGGACTTGGCCCACTTGGTTGTCCCCATTCTCAATAGAAGTCTATGAAGTGAACGCAGTTTGCGTAACTCTATATCTAAGGCTCTGGTGCTGGCCCAAAGCATACTGTAGTTTATTCTCTTCTTCTTCGTCTCCTCCTCCTTCTTCCAAGGAAGCCACTGAATTCCATTAATTTCAGTATGGACATGAATATCAACTTGCAAGAGCTACTGTACAGGATAATGTCTGAGATAGGGGAGCCGTAAACAAACAGCCAGCCATGCAGGACAGGCAACGCACCATCTGTGCAAACACTGCTCAAAGTCCTTCTCATATCAACGTCCTACAAACCATATTGACTTAAGGAAGCAGAATTTCATTGATGTGGGATCTTATCTGTCTCTAACCTGAGGGTGCAGCACCGTATCTATATGTCAGCACTGTTGTCAGTCACTATTGATTTACTCTTGATTTACCGGTGAAGATCTATTCCACGAGGACATATGACTCGTGCCGGACTGCTGGTATAGCTATATAGAGCGTCGCAGCCCCCTTTCATGACGACGACAGGCCCAGGAAATAATTCCCCATGCATTTTTCCCCATAGACGTTTCAAAAAGTATTTATCTAAAGATCTGTAAGCAATATTTTGGGCCCAACAAAGAAAAACAACAAAAGAAGTGTTGTACCCTGCCCTTTTTTAAATTCTTTCTAATTATTTGATCGGTCCAAAATATTTTGTTTGTTGTCATGAGTTGTCAAGATCCGAGTTGGCTTTGTTCGAGGCTTACAGATCTTTAGATAAAAAACAAAGAAATTATATTAATATTTTGAAATGAGCTGTTGGCAGACAAATGCATTTCACTGTGGGGGTCCTTGACGTGAAAATGTTTGAGAACTACTGTAACACATGTTAGGATTCAGAATGCATTTGTAGAATGAGCCTCATGTAGGTCTTAATGGGTTAACTCCATCTTGTGGAGTCTTCATCTTGTGACCCAACAGACAGTGGAGAGTTCTATTCTGAGTGTATTTTCATCACCGCAAATATTTAGAATTCACTTTGACAAGATGTGAAATAGGATGATTCGCCATCAATACATGAGGCTTTTCACTTTTCAGCATGTGGGCACACAATTCAGTGCATGTATTTTTGCGTGCGTGTGTGCGTGCGTGCATGCGATGTAGGGCATCCACTTCTAGTAATTTTTACTAGTTGACTAGTTGGCAGTTGCCTAGTTTACTAGTCGACTAGTCGACTAACATAGTTGTTCAACTACCAATTATGTAAAAAAATTATAATAATGTGTCTACTGTACATTGGTGACTATAACTATAATCTACGATTCTACGTGATCTTGAGGCCTACAAAATCGGGAAAACTAATCTGAAATCAACTAATGAACTAGTACCAACAAGGTCGACTAGTGGATTTACTGGTCGACTCGTTGAATAGTCGACTCGTTGCTTAGAGCCCATAGTGTGATACAATCTCCTTTTCCCTATACAGACAGTTCATAAAGATGACAAGTCAGATGATTGCAGCGAGTGAGTCAGTCTCATGAGGCTCGGAGGCTGAGGTGGCACGTGAGAAACTGGGTCAGTAGTGGGGTTGTGTTTCTGCAGGCCAGCAGCATGCAGGAAACTGGAACAACGTACGACTGATCCTGGGTCAGTAGTGGGGTTGTGTTTCTGCAGGCCAGCAGCATGCAGGAAACTGGAACAACGTACGACTGATCCTGGGTCAGTAGTGGGGTTGTGTTTCTGCAGGCCAGCAGCATGCAGGAAACTGGAACAACGTACGACTGATCCTGGGTCAGTAGTGGGGTTGTGTTTCTGCAGGCCAGCAGCATGCAGGAAACTGGAACAACGTACGACTGATCCTGGGTCAGTAGTGGGGTTGTGTTTCTGCAGGCCAGCAGCATGCAGGAAACTGGAACAACGTACGACTGATCCTGGGTCAGTAGTGGGGTTGTGTTTCTGCAGGCCAGCAGCATGCAGGAAACAGGAACAACATACGACTGATCCTGGGTCAGTAGTGGGGTTGTGTTTCTGCAGGCCATCAGCATGCAGGAAACAGGAACAACGTACGACTGATCCTGGGTCAGTAGTGGGGTTGTGTTTCTGCAGGCCAGCAGCATGCAGGAAACAGGAACAACGTACGACTGATCCTGGGTCAGTAGTGGGGTTGTGTTTCTGCAGGCCAGCAGCATGCAGGAAACAGGAACAACGTACGACTGATCCTGGGTCAGTAGTGGGGTTGTGTTTCTGCAGGCCAGCAGCATGCAGGAAACAGGAACAACGTACGACTGATCCCGAAAAAACAAACCTGAAGACCAGTGTTGTTTACGTCGACTAAAACTAAGACGAAAAGTGTTCGTCGACTACCTTTTTTCACTGACGAAAACTAAATGGAAACTAAATGATAACTAAGCTACGATGACTAAAACTAAGACTAAATATAGTGACAATTTTTTGTCAACAAATACAAACTAGAATAAAATGTTTTCATACTTGGTTGCATGCTGAAAAGAGCTGATCTACAAGCTCACAACGCGTCGCGGCGCGACACGTTGTTCTCAGCAAGTGTAAAATCCGTCATTATGACGGCATCAGGGACGGACAGATTATATTTTAGTCGACTAAATCAACTGTAGATTTAGTCGACTAAAACATTCCAGGTGACTAAAATGTGACTAAAACTAAATGAAAGCTATTCAAGGACAACAGAAACAACACTGCTGCGGACTCTGACCCTTCCCTATCAGTGTTTGTAGATCAGCGTTCGGAGTCACACCATCTCTGGCAGTGTAACAACAACCCCTCCCTCCCACCCCCTCTCCCTCCCACCCCCTCTCCCGTGTTTCCCCATCTGCGTTTTGACAGGCGACTCGTTGTCTTCGCCGGGGCGGGCCAGGCTGGAAGCGCACACACATCGCACGCACGCACGCACATCGAGAAAGCATCTGTTAGTGCTTATTATGGGTCACATGGCGTTGTTTAACACGGTTATAGCACTTCAAGTTGACATCTTTTAACACCTCAGTGTTTTTTATTTTTATTTCTACGACACTGTGCAGCACTATATTCAGCATCGTCGTTACTTACTCCAGCACTAAAACTATTCTTAACCAACGTACGACTCGAGAACTCACTCAGCTGGAGCTCGTGTTGTTCAGAAAGTAAACAAGCACGCTGTCGTTTGAGCAAACAGCGTTCACGTCCAGCAGGGTGTTTGGAGATAATGAAGATGTATGAAGATGTATGGGGACAAAATGACTGTGACACACACGGCTGACATAATGTCGTTTCCAAGATCCAGTTCATTTGTTTTTGTGCTAAATTGAATGCATCTCACTCTCACTCAACGAAACTAAACAAAACATTAAAATACAAATCCAATCTTTAGGCTTCTGCAATTAATAGTCTAGAGTCCTAGACAGAAATAGACAGAATTTGCACTTGAAGCTCATAGCGCGCAACATTGCCATAACAATGCATGAGAATGTCTCAATCAAAAGTATTAAGGATTAAGTGGGATCAAAAAATACCAACAACAAGAACAACAGGCTTAGCCACAAATCTCCGGTGGATTGACAAAATAAATTAAAGATCGCTGCCCCCACCCCCCCCCCCCTCCCTCCCGAGGCCCACTAGAGCCACAGAAAAAGCCCCAACACAGGAAATGAAGGCCCACTGGAGAGTAAACAAACAACATAGCAGGAGATCAGGAACCCCGAGAGGTAGTTAAGTCACCAGAGATGAGAGCGTGTTTTAATGGGCCACTAAAGAGAGCTTCTAAAAGAACCCATCTGGAACGGATTCCTCCGGGAATGTGTCTGTTCACGACTAATCGCCAATGACAAGACAAACGTGTCATCATTTGTTTTCATGTCCACATCTTGCATCACTACAAGTCCTGTTTATATACACTTTATTAGGAGTCAGGGAGACAATTTTGCTAAATAAATAAGTTGAACATCATACAGAGACCTTAGCTTTCGCCTGTCAGTCACAGTAAATACACACAAATAATCACACCCGTGTGAAGTTGTTGCTATGATTAGGTGATGTAATGGTGATGTAAAACAAACGGTGTCAAAACAAACATTCAATTATCTTTACTGTTAATGGCATTTAATGTTGGTGATAGGGACAAAACAAATATTAATTTCTCTTCATTGTCAATGTCTCAGTTTGTTTAAGAGACACATGGTCAGAAACAGTGTGTCAGAAACATTTCTGTGATAAGACATCAAAGACAACAAGCATGTGTGTTGGGCGTATGCACGCACACACACACACACACACACACGCACACACGCACACACGCACCAAGTTCCTGTGGGGTTTCACTTCCTTCCACTGTGGGTGGAGCGAGTCCCTTTAGTGTTCAAATCCCACATTTCCGAATTCAGCCTGGATCCAACTTTGACATTTCCTCACACACCCTAGTTCACACTGTGTCCCCTATTCACTTGTACAGTATTCACTATTCACTGTTCCCTCACACACACCCCTGTTCACTTACAGTACATGTTTGCTTGTTTTGTTTTACTCTTTTTTTTTTTAGATGTGTCTGAGCCAATCATTAAAGTAAAAACTAACTTTTGAGTGAAAAGGGGGCAGGTATTTATAAGAATGTATTCTTCTTCCTGCTCCTTTTCGTCATGGGTGTGTCAGATAGGTATGAAAGACAAATTATTTTTTGTACAGTACAGTACAGTACAGTACAGTACAGTACAGTACAGTACAGTACAGTACAGTACAGTACAGTACAACCAGCCAGCCAGCCAGTCAGTCAGTGAGCCAGCCAGCGAGACAGCCTGACTTGACTGACTGACGTTTTGCAGGTCTTCATAGTAATCTGCTGCATACGGTTGCAAATTGCAATCAAGACTTTTTTCTCTCCCATAACCTTTCTTCTTGCATCACAAACAAGTCAGGCACCCACAAGGCAAACAAGGACAACCACAGACTCCAAGGTGTGTGGCCGCTGTCTCAGCAGTTTGGAGAAGGTCCTGGGGTTTCCCTTGTTATTCTTCTTAGTTATTATCACCCCACGAACCCAAAACAACCAGCCAGCTTCAGGAGCTTTTCCACATTATCCTCTCTTTCTCATTCCCTTCCCTCTGCGTTTGAACCCACTCACCCTCAGGCTTAAACTCCATTACTGTATATTTCCAAATAGTAGCCTATACCTCAAAAAGCCGCCTGGTTGCTTTCAAACTCCCAGGGTCTGACTCCATTTTGGTGTGTATTAAACTCACCGTTCAAATAATAATAATATTGTGCTACTGTGTACAGTCATTAAGCTTTAGCACATGTCTTGCTATTTCTCATTATATGCCACTCATTATATTCTCTTTCCATCATCATCATCAAATCTGCTCTCTCAGCTTCTCTCACGAGCTGAACTTGGTTATGATGATATCACAGACTGACAGGTATTGATTAGTATGATTACCCTTGGAAAGGGCACCTCACTGAGCAATTCAAGCTAAAGAAAAAAGACAAATCTGTCTTTGCTGTGAGAACAGTGCCGGTGACACCACCATTTCTGCTGACGGACGGACGGACGGACGGATAGAATATTTGTGCATGCCCACTACACGGGTTATTCCTGCATGGCCGTGTCCGAATCACGGGTTCTGTGAGTGTGCAGCTCTATAAGAACCTGCTCTCCGTGTCGGTACCATGTCGACAGGTTCTGTGAGTGTGTCAGCTCGATAAGAACCTGCTCTCTGTGTCGGTACCATGTCGACAGGTTCTGTGAGTGTGTCAGCTCTATAAGGACCTGCTCTCTGTGTCGGTACCATGTCGATGGGCGCCGGGCGGCCACTTGAAATAGCATGCAGGCCCTGCTCTGCTGTTGTTCCAGCTCAGCTCAGGGCTGGCCGCGTGAGTGAGGCTGAGAAGTGACTGCTTTTTTACCATTTTTCATGGTCAACATGTGACGGGTCATATGGGTTAATAGTATACAGTTGAAGGTAATGTAATGGCCATTAATTGTGGGTCTGTTTCATTTACGTGTGACTGACTATGTTCCCAGCATGGACAGTTAACCTGCACCTTGTAGTTAATGAAACAGAACCAGAACAATGTAATTGCCTTCAGCTGTGTTTTCCCCTATAACACATGACATGTAAAAATGGGGGAAAATATCCTTTGCAGACATTACTGAAGTTTTAGTTTAGTCCATGTTTTATTAGTTGTGTATACCAATGTAAGTGTCAGTGGTTGTGGTTGTTTTTTACTTAAGTAAAAGTATCAATACTGCAATGCAGAAATACTCTGTTACAAGTAGAAGTCTGGAATTCAAAATGTATTGAGTAAAAGTACAAAGGTGTTGGCAATTTGGCATCAAAATATATTTAAAGTACCAAAAGTAAAAAGTACTCATTAGGCAGAATGTCTTATTTCAAAGTTTTTTTTTAAATGTGCGGATCTACAAGCTCACAGCTTGTAGATCGGGTATTTTCAAATGGTCTAAATGTATACAGGGCACAAGTGGTTAATGTAGGCCTACGTTTTATCCTAAAATCTACAAAGAAACTAGTAATTCAACTTTTAAAAATATTGTAAAAGTACAATATATTTGCCACTGAGATGTAGTGGAGTAGAAGTAAAAGTACTGAGAATTGGAAATACTCCAGCAAAGTTAAAAAAAAAACCCTCAAAATTGTACTTAGGTACAGTACTTGAGTGAATGTACTTAGTCATTTTTACACCACTGGTCAGGGCTGGCCGTGCGAGGCTGAGGAGCAGTAGTGGAGTGTTTGCGCTGCGGGCTCAGCTCAGAGGAACAATGACATCACCGTCGCAGCCAAGTGCAGCGTGCAGTGAAGAATGAGGCCAGAAGAGTGCTTGCGAAGCTGCTGAGTCGTGTAAGCCTTTCCCCTTGAGATGCAACTATACACACACAGCATGCAAAACCACTGAACCGTCCAGGGAGGACGTGCCTATACCCATGAAGGCATCCAACAAATGCAACGTTGTGGCTTCTCAGAATACATTTCATTGTAAAGGTAGAAGAGTGTGCATGTGGTCTCCCCGCCAGGCCAGGTTTCCTACCCTAGAACACACTGGTTCCCCAACCTTTTCATGTCAAGGACCCCCAAATTGATACTAATTAGCCCCCATTTGAAAAGATATATGCCAGGCACCCCCATAAGAGAAGATTTTCACGACTATACCAGTTTAATTTCAAGGACACCCCCAGTTTGACATGCATTAGTCTATACGGGCGCCCATTTAATGGCATTTCTGTCTCTAAGACCCCAATTTATATCGTAAAATCAATGTTATTTTAACTGGTGTACAACTGATGGAACCAAACGGACCCGTCAAATGGGTCCATTTGTACACTCTCAGAGTTACAGACCCATAAGGGTCCAATTGGTTTCTAACTATCATCTAGCTGGAGACCCCCTAGAACTCTCTCAAGGACCCCTAGGGGTCCCCGGACCCCACTTTGGGAACCACTGCTTTAACAGACCCAAAAATGAGCTGGTCACGGAAATCTGCCGGTTACAGTAGGATGTAAAAAAAAACATGTAGGACGGCCATTTCTTCCTCAGCCTATAGTGGGAAAGTGCGTGCAAAGTTTCACAGCAATCGGACACTCATGCGTTCATGATTTGAGGCATTTTGTTCAAAGCAGGCCACTCCTGCAAACTTTGGAAGCCAATCTTAGCCAATCAGGATGGAATGTGAAAGTTCTGTCAGGTCCCTCTTGATCATATGACTATAGAGTGTGTGTGATTTGCATGACGTTTGGACAACATCTGTATAGGAGAAGGAGGAGGAATCAACCTTTTTACAAATTGCGTCCAGGGAGTGTACATGCAGATTTATAAAAATCCACATGGCAGGTCCACAGGGAAAGAAAAGTTATAATAAAGTAAAATATTCTCATCTTAAACACATTTCCTGCCAGCATTAATTCGTTAATTCACCCGTTAGGGGGCTGTGCATCAACACCAAGCACCAAAACATAACCCAGAGGGAAGACCGTTGACAGGCCTAAGTAGCCTACCCGCTGCACTGCTATAATATTATATCACACCATAATGTTGACCTAAATGCCGTTATATTAAAAAATCAAACCACCAGTGGTTGTGAACCTCTGCTCTAAGGAACTCACGGACCATTTCCCACCGCAACTCCATCGATGAAGATATACAGTAGGTGCCTCGGATTCCTGAAATCCACAATCGACTCCTTGGGGTCTCGTTGACGTTGAGGGGCCAGGTTGTTCTCCTTGCACCAGAGTGCCAGTGATCTAACCTCGTCGCTGTATCTAGGCAGACTTCATCATTGTTGATAAACTGGCCGATCGATCACTGCCGTGTCGTCAACGTACATGATGATGACATTGCAGCGGTGGGTGGCTCTGCAGTCATGAGTGTACAGGGAGTAAAGGAGAGAGGGCTCAGAACGCATCTCTGGGGGGGGGGGGGGGTCGGGGGCTCCCGTGCTGAGGGATCAGGGGGTCAGATGGGATGTTGCCCCATTCGAACCACCTGGCAGCGTTTCGTCAGGAAGTATAGTATATCCAGTTGCACATGCATGCTTGGGTGCAGCCAGAGGTCTCTGAGCTTTATGTCAAGCCTTGCTGGGACTATATGGTGTTGAAAGGCTGAGCTGCAGTCCACCAACAACATCCGTACATATACTTGTACTTCATGTGTGAGGAGGAGTCCCCATGGCTATTCACCATAATTCACATGGTGGCCATTTTGCCATTAAAAGTTAACAAAGTGGCATTTGTTCCCACCCGCAAATATGATGTGAGAGCAAAATGGCCGCCGTTTGAATATAGTCCATTATTTGATAATAAGCTAGTAGTCAGGTAGCACGGAGCAGACTATATAGTCTCTCACCAGCTTCTCAAAGCATTCGCTCAGTAAATGGGAGGTGAGCGCCAGGTCTCCAGTCATTCATACAGGAATCAGGAGCATTACCTTGAATTTCTATTCTACTCCGACTTAGGACCAGCGGTGTGTGTTATTTGAAAGTAGAATAGCCTACTGTGGGATTTGTGTGCCTCCAGGCCGAACTAACTAACGGGTGTGTAGGTGAAAGGGGGTTTTCTTTCTTTTATATTGTTGGAGCTCACCATCTGTCTATGTGTCATTTGTATGATTTATGTCCCAAGGCCAAAAGGTGACCTTGACCAATTTCGTGACTAATTGGGAGGATCAGATTCACACCTTAAATCAGCACAGAATGAGCCGACTAAAAAACCTGCAGGATACCACCAGGGTGTATATAGACAGACCCGCTATGAAGGAGAGAGAAAGGTGTTAGTATTGGAGATTGAGAAAGCATTGAGTAAGGGAGTGTAGTGTGTGTGGGTGTGGGTGCGTGCATGCGTGCATGCGTGCATGGGTGCATGCGTGAGGCGGGGGAGAGAGAAATCGAGAAGAAGTCGGAAAGAGAGCGAGAGATGGTGAAACGAGCAAAGTAAACAAGTTTGGCGTGAGCGCGGTGGAGTCACTGGGTTTAGCAAAACATTCCTAAGTCTTCGGAACAGGCGTCCTTTGAGTGCACACGGCTAGAAACAAGAGGGGCTTTAAATCGGTGAAGAGGAACATTGTTGAAAGATTCTAATTCAATCATAAACGTCTCTCAGGAGGAGGAGGTTTGTGCCCCTCACACACTGACATGTCAGGCAGAGACAGAGAGGTCTTGACGATCTCTCAACCTGATCGCAGCATTCAATATGAGGCCTATTCAAACTTGGATTAGGGTTCCGTTAGACCAGTGTTGATTTTGACAGCAAATTTTAGTTTTAGTCTTCTGAATCTGAATCTGAATGGTTTTCATTTAGTTGTAGTCACATTTTACTCACATGGGATGTTTTAGTCAACTAAAATGTATTTTGCCGGGCCTTGATGCTGTCGAAATGACAGATTTTACACTTGCTGAAAATAGCCCGCATCTACAAGCTCACAATGCGTCGCGTTGTGAGCTTGTAGATCTGCTAGGGTACATGCTTTAGTTCCGACACAATTATTGGTCCGACAGTCATTAGACCGACAACCTATACCTCAAACCCTAACCTAACCATAACTGCAAGCACGGGAGCAGCGCATGTTCGAACGCTAGTCCGACCGCTGTCGGACTAATGCTCGGACCATCTGCTATCATGGATCTGCTAATTTCAGCATGCAACCAAGTGTAAAATGACTTGTCTCTCTTCTGCACTATTCCCTTCCTAACACCTAGTTTTTATTTGTTGAAGAAATTGTCAATTATATTTTGTCTTTTATTTTGTCATCATAGCTTAGTTTTACATAAAAATTAAAAAAGGTAGTCGACGAACATTTTTAGGCGACGTAATCAACACTGCATTAGACACAAGCACTACAAAACTACAAAAATTATATGAAGCATGCACACATCCTAACTTTATGGGCATTGCATTGCCGTTTGTCATATACGCTTAAGGTAACCGTATAACCACTTAAAAGGTTTGTTGACTGGAGTCCCCCAGGGCTCTGCACTATAGGCCCCCTCTTTTTTCCTCACTCAGATAATTTCATCGCCAAACTACAAGCTCACAAGAATGTTCGCCCCGGCCTCTCCATCATTCTGGTGGCAACCGCTTGTCTTCACAACCAAATAATATATTAAGCAAGAATTCTCTTCTAATTAAACCCCTTTTAAGTGTGGTAAACATGTGCTTGCGTGTGGGTGTGTGGGTGTGTGTGCGACTGTGTGTGTGTGTGTGTGTGTGTGTGTGTGTGTGTGTGTGTGTGTGCGTGTGTGTGTACGTGTGGGTGACGGTGTGCATGCGTGCGTGCGTGCGTGCGTGCGTGCGTGCGTGTGTGTGTGTGTGCGTGTGTGTGTACGTGTGGGTGACGGTGTGCATGCGTGCGTGCGTGCGTGCGTGCGTGTGTGTGTGTGTGTGTGTGTGTGTGTGTGTGTGTGTGCATGTGTGCGCTGTGCTTGTTTGATTGGGACTTTTGATGAAGTTTAGACCACAGCTTTATGACTATGGAGAATGAAATGTGTTAAAGCAGGCCCGGGGGGAACTCTGTGAGAATGTGGACTACGAGTGAGGCCGAGGCATGTTGAGATGATAGATAGATATGCAGCAGTATGACGACGAATGTGCATCGAATCCTAATTTCAGAGGTGAACTCAGGGTCATTTTGTTTGACATCCATTCATGTACTGTAGATGGTGTTTCACATCATGTGTGCAATGTATCCACTACTGTATATATATCATCGGTGCTGTCGGCTAGAAACTGTTCATGTCCAAAATGAAAGGAACTACAACGTGCATTTTAAAAGTTTTTGAGGGGCGCTAGCCCCTCATATATACAGCTTTCTTCATAACTCGTGTCGCATTTGCCATTGACAATGAAAGGATAAGCATTGTGTAATGCCCCACACTTAATCACCTGTATACACTCATAGATTGATGGGGGAGGAAACCATACCAGGCACCAACCTGCAAATGGGGAGCAATTGGGGAAACTTCAGAGTCTTGCTAAAGGACACTTCTAGCTCTGGGATCGAACTGGGAACCTCACGGTTCTTCCAGACACTATAGTACCACGCTATAGTGGCCACTCTACCGCTGAGCCACTCGTGCCCCAACACAACTTACGTACACATCCTGCACTTTGTTATTTTATCAGCCACCTTATGTATATTTCACACTACCACCACCTATATTGATATCTACATGCTATCTGGTTACTTTCTTTCTCTATAACTGTCCACTTTTCTTGACACTGCTATGATCATGGAGCTTATACGACAAAGCATTTAGCCACTCTTTTTTTAACACCTGTAAATGTGAGAATAAAGTTGAGTTGAAATGAGTTCACCAGCCTTAAACTATACCGGCTTGTATGTCATTATGGACACAATGGAGAGCATTTTGTGTCCTATATACCTCTGCTTTACCTATTCATGCAAAGAGCCTGTATTTAAAGAATCTGTAGCTTTTAGTTTTTGTTAATTATAGGCATGTTGTCTAGTTTAGGCAAAAACGAATACATTTTAATACCCGACTTCCTGAGATGTGAACCACCATCACAAGCCATTTAATCTAGTTCTGTCTGACTGACGTGTTTTGAAGTTGAAGCCCTGGGTGTCCCAAAAAAAAAACGTGAAATGAAAGGAAAACAAAAAGCAAAACAGAGGACGAGGGAGGATGAGGCACAGAGGGAAGACACATTAAGTCCTTGGCATGTGTCCCACAGTCAAGCCTAGTCATATAGAGAGAGTGTTTGATATCTCATAAGGCAGTGGTCCGGGGACCCGCAGGGGTCCTTGAGAGAGTCCCAGAGGGTCCCCAGCTAAAGCCAAATGGACCCTTATGGTCTGTAACTCTGAGAGTGTACAAATGGAAACAAATGGCCCCCAAATGAGTGGGCGGCTGTGGCTCAGAAGGTAGAGCAGGTCGTCCAATGATCCCTGGGGCGGCGGTTCGAATCCCGGCTCCTCCTTGGGCAAGACACTGAACCCTACATTGTGTGCTTGCCACCATTGGTGTGTGAATGTGGGAAGTGAAGACATTCACCACTCCCAATGTATGAATGAATAAACCATTGTAAAGCACATTGAGCACTTGGAAAGCGCTATAAAAATGCAATTCATCAAATGGACCCTAACGGATCCATTTGGTTCCATTTGTACACTCTCAGAGTTAAATTAACAGTGATTTTACAATATGAATCGGGGTCGCAGAGATAGAAATGCCATTAAAAGTGGGCTGTAGCCAGAGGGTATATGCTCACGTCACGTGACATAATCATCAAACCCGGAAGTTATGTGGGAACGTCTACTGAGTGGCAAAATAACTACATTCTGGCCTTGACAGCCCATACATCCAAACAGAAAAAGTTGAATTTCATTGCATTAAACAATGTTAAACGACATTAAACTGACTTTGTCACTCACTTTGCCACTCACTTTATGCATGTGCATGCCCTCTATTCAGGTCAAACCGGAGGCCCTTGAAATGAAAATGGTTGAAAATCACTGATAGTGCCGCAAAAAAACTTTTCTTATGTCTCTGGCATTACGCTTCAAATGGGGGTCCGTGGGCTAATTAGTGTCAATTTGGGGGTCCTAGACAAGAAAAAGTGTGGGAACCACTGTCATAAGGCACACATACACACACATGCTAACCTTTTTTAAATAATGGACCCTCATTGGGTACATGTTCTACCCTTAGGGGTTCATTTTAGACTTATCCCATTCAGGACGGGAACACCCTTTTGGTGTTTTAAGGATTATGTTATACTTTAGCTATTGAAAAATAGCAGCACTACAAGCTCATAGCGCGACACCGAGTGCCGCACTACGAGCTTGTAGCTCTGCTATTTTGGAAAAATCTTTAAAATGTGACGCAAATCTTTGAATATATATTCTTTCACAGTAAATGTTTTTTAACTCAAATATTTGCTTCTGGGGGGGTGCCTGCCTGTAACAACATATTAACATCAACATAACATCACATGGGGGGTCCGTGGCCAAATACAGATAATTCTGGGGCTCCTTGACATGAAATAGTTGGAGCACCGTGCACTGACATAGAATCAGAAAACTGTTTTGTTTTTAGGTCAAAATACTTAAATCAACACTACACATTTTACTATGCATAAACAAAGCCCACGCATGCTTTTAGGCCTATAATGTTCAGGGACACACTATAGCCTCGAACATGCTTGCTCACACGCACACCCACCCACCCAGTGCACACACCCACCCACCCACCCACCCGCAGCCACTTACATACTGTACAGCTCTCTTTTTCACTGCTCT
This sequence comes from Protomyctophum bolini, assembly GCF_963924005.1. Classification (NCBI taxonomy): domain Eukaryota; kingdom Metazoa; phylum Chordata; class Actinopteri; order Myctophiformes; family Myctophidae; genus Protomyctophum; species Protomyctophum bolini. The sequence continues at coordinate 20,184,800 of NC_137864.1, forward strand.
GTGTGTGTAATTACTGGGTCGGCGCCAGCAAGGGGGGGGGGGGGGGGGACTAAATAGACATCAATTAATTACCTTAAAACGTGACACGGTTATTTTAATAAGTCCCTCTCAGCCTTCAATAAAAGGCCACGGGACACAGAGAGAATGCTATAGGGTTGGCCTACTTCTGCATGTGTCCTCGTGGCCATGGATGCAGGACAGAAACACATCACATACAGTAGCTGCTGTAATGGTGTGCTTGTGCTTTGATGAATTAATAAGCAGGTGCTATTTATAGATGGTCAAAGTGAAAAACCGGGTCTGAATGTGACAGCATGCACGTGCTAAACCGTAAGCATGTCAGCTACTGTATAGTGCATACATGAGCAACTGGCGGCCCGGGGGCCACATGCGGCCCCCACCTTTACTTAATGTGGCCCACAGGTTAATATCAGAATACTGATATATTTATTGATTTCAGCTGTTACAATTCCAAACATGCAAACATTATCCGATTAATTACTTCAGTAGTAAGTGTAGCTTAATGACTATTAAAATGTGATTTCCTTTTTTCATATCCATCGTATTTGTATTTAGGTCATAAAGATAACATAACTAGATAACTAAATGCATTCGAAATTAAATAGAAATGTTACTTTTCAGGATTCCAATGGAAAAATAATAATATGCCAGAATTGTGCCTCCCAGTCCCGGCATAGTATAGTTCCGGAGTGGTTCCAACGGATTGTGGGTCTTTCCCTAGTGGGTCTGATCGTGGGTAGCTACTGGGACGTATGATGTTCGCGAGGATGGGATACATCACTGAGGATACGTCCCAGTTTGCATCCATGCGATGTATTTTCGTTCGGATTTCAATTCAAATACACAACAGAAATATGCAATGTGGCCCTCTGGAGTGAGTGTGGAAATATATAGTGACCGGGTAGCCCTCTCCATCGTCAAAGTTGCACCACCCCTGAGCTTGTGCATGAGTTGTCGGGAGCATTTCACACTGAGACCAATAATAGGGCACTCACACATGAGGTCGCTGGCATGACCACATGATAGAGACATTGTCAAGTCACATGATAGTCACATGACCACATGATAGAGACATTGTCAAGTCAAACCTTTTCACATGAGGTCGCTGGCATGACCACATGATAGAGACATTGTCAAGTCAAACCTTTTCAGGGAACATGACCACATGATAGAGACATTGTCAAGTCAAACCTTTTCAGGGAACATGACCACATGATAGAGACATTGTCAAGTCAAACCTTTTCAGGGAAATAATAAAAGATGAGACCCAGAAGGGGATGTATTTGGAGGGAAGGCAGTGCATGCAATTAAGGCTTGTGATCTTCCAATTAAGACAGGGGTGTTTTGTGGCCTCTCTAAAATCTTCCAGATGAAGATGCCGCTGGTTTGTCTCTGCTTTTTAAAGAGATGGAAATACACTGTGAGAACATCGCGATCGAGGTTGAATGAAACACATGTTGGGGAAATGGAAACCACCAGCTATTTAACCGTTGTTAAGGATCATAGTCATGTCAAACACAAACCAACAAGGAGACACAGATGACGGTTGACTCTTCGATACAAAGCAAGGCCACCACCATGGGCTGTTAAGTGGTGGTTATGAGAGGGCTTTAAGTTCTGTTTTATATAGATCCCACATACTAAAATCCTTTTCCCTTTTGCTATAACTGGTCAAAGGAATGTGTTTGTGCTGAAATTATGACGAATATAAGACGACTCTGATTATAAGACAACCCCTATTTTTCGAGTCTCGTTGGTGGAAAAAGAACATTGAATGTCAAATAGTCTAGTCCCCGATTATAATACGTTATTTTGGATATTTCCATTGGGGGAAAAAACGTAGTCTTATATTCAGACCAATTTTCGTCACACTTACAAACGTAAAAGAAAAATCCCCTTTATTCTGAGACTCTTTCAAATCAAAAGAGTAGCCATTCTAAAAGGTGAAAGTGCCTCGTTGACGCTAATTTGCTACGCGATTGCCTGCTGCGCTGCCATTTGACGCGACCTTTGCTGATGTCACAATGGGACACACACACCCCTTTTGACTCCGTCCTTTGGCAGTCCTGCAGGCGTGAAATGGCCCCACTGGGCCCCTGCAAAAGAAGTCTGGAGGGCCACAATGGAGCCCGGGACATCTGTGTGGGTTTAGCGGGTTGGTTGGTTAGGGCCTGACTAGACCGGAACATGACTATGTACCTCCCACAGACCCTCCTTTGAGTCCTTTGACAAAAGCCCTGCACTCACTATACATGTGCACGCATGCACGCATGCACGCACGCACTCAATAACTTGTATATCGGCTATATTTTCACTACTTCCTAAACATTTGCTTTCTAATTCATGGAATTTCTTAGATTTTTGCAGTGATTTCTCTATGAAATTACAGAATTTTGTTTTTTGATACATGAAAATGTTAGCTATTTTTTGGGAATGTTGTTTTTTTAAGTGTTATTTTTTAAGTAATAATTAAAAACAAGGGACCCATAAAAATTGGAACCTGCAGTGCTTTAAGCTGGTCTAAGAACAGATTGGTCCAGTGTTTTGGGAACCTGCAGTGCTTTAAGCTGGTCTAAGAACAGATTGGTCCAGTGTTTTGGGAACCTGCAGTGCTTTGTAAGCTGGTCTAAGAACAGATTGGTCCAGTGTTTTGGGAACCTGCAGTGCTTTATAAGCTGGTCTAAGAACAGATTGGTCCAGTGGTTTGGGAACCTGCAGTGCTTTATAAGCTGGTCTAAGAACAGATTGGTCCAGTGGTTTGGGAACCTGCAGTGCTTTATAAGCTGGTCTAAGAACAGATTGGTCCATGGTTTGGGAACCTGCAGTGCTTTATAAGGAACGTGCAGAGAGTGTTAGAGGGGCAGGGGCTGCAATCCCGTAAGAGGGCACTTTTAGACAAAGAATAGCGAAAATAGCTGATCTACAAGCTCTCAACGCGTCGCAGCGCAACCCAGCACTCTTTAGTTAGTGGAGATGCGGTGTAACAATTTTGTTCAATGCAAAATACTGTGTTCAAGTTCAGGAGAGAAAAAAGCATGGAAAGGAGTGGCATTTGCATTTATTCCACCATAGTAAATGCTGCATTGGTCTGGAAGGGGCAGTTGTATGTGGGTAAAAGGGCAGGGGCTGCTGAAGCCCCCTTCGATGATATCTGTGCACGTCCCTGCTCTGCAGAGTTTCCCCGTGGCATTGGAGACAAGTTTGATTGACAAAAAAAAAGTGGTGGTTATGCAATAGTAAGCTAGTTTAACGTTGAGAATTTGAGATAAGCATGTTCAGAACACTGTTTAGGCCTCTAGAGCCGACACCGCATAGAACGGATAGCAGAAATTACCTCCATGCCAATCCGTAATTATGTCACGCCACACAATCCTAACGAAAAATGCGCACTATGAACTGTTCTGGGCTTGTTTTCTGTAAATAAATTGTGCAGTTAGGTTAAGCCAACAACAATAGTTTGATGATGCAAGGGCAGAGTTTGTGAGTAAACATGCAACAGCATCATTTATGACGGAAGAGCACACAGGACAAAGGAAGAGACATACGTGTGTACGGTAAGCACGCTGTGACGTTGGGAACGCCACTGTCTATAGTTACAGACTTTAATCACTTTAATCTCACAATGCTGTGAGAATCACTGCACCTGCTCATTATTACGGCCACGGTTCATTTCAAAACATATTATAAACACATTGGAAAATATGTTTTGGAATCTGAACATGTATCATTTCCAATATTCCCTATATAACATACTTCTGCATTTAATACTTTACTTTTAAAATAAAGCTTTTACTAATATGTGGACAGGTTTCTCTCTCTCTCTCTCTCTCTCTCTCTCTCTCTCTCTCTCCCTCTCTCTCTCTCTCTCTCTCTCCCTCTCTTCTCCCTCTCTCTCCCCCCCCCCCCCCCTCTCTCTCCCTCCCTCTCTCTACCTTTAAAAAACATCCAATGCACTCCTGGCTGGCCTACTTCCTCCTTCCTGCCACCCTGTGACCTCCTTGACTCCTATAGCCGCCATCGACCAGTTCAAAAGAAGCGAGGAGGAAGACATACTTCTCATTCCTGCCCCGGCTCGCTTCCTCTGAAGACATGGCCATGGCAGCACATTATAATGCACCATCGTAGACGCGCCGGCTCCTAAAAACATGTTTGTCATCGGGATGTGAAATATCTGCACAGCCCCACAGAGTATATCACTTAGGCTAAATGCTGTACAGCAGTGGTTCCCAAACCTTTTCATGTCAAGGACCTCCAAATTGACTCTAATTAGCCCGTGGACCCCCATTTAAAGAGATACACCAGGGACCCCCATAAGAGAACATTTGTTACAACACTAGCAGAGTTTCTCAATCCGTTTAATTTCAAGGACCCCCTAGTTTGACATGCATTAGTCTACGGACCCCCATTTAATGGCATTTCTATCTCTGGGACCCCCAATTTATATTGTAAAATCAATGTTAATTTAACTCTGAGAGTGTACAAATGGAACCAAATGGACCCTACCGGATCCATTTGGTTCCATTTGTACACTCTCATTCGTACACTTTCTGAGTTACAGACCCATAAGGGTGAGGGTCCATTTGGTTCCAAACTATCATTTAGCTGGGGACCACCTGGAACTCCCTCAAGGACCCCTGGGGGTCCCTGGAGGTTGTAGATTTGTTTAGCATAAATCAGTGCTATTGAACACCCTTTACGTCTGTGGGTTGGTAAAAAAATATTGAAGTATTAAAAATAAGCGCTTCGGGCAACCTTCGGGCTTGAACCCTCAAACTGTCTGCTAAAGCAGCTAACTCCACCACCTCTCCCATTCTCAAACTGTCTGCTAAAGCAGCTAACTCCACCACCTCTCCCCCTCTCAAACTGTCTGCTAAAGCAACTAACTCCACCACCTCTCCCCCTCTCATGCAAGTAATTGACAATATATAAAGTCACAACACCAACTTTGACGAGGCTGTATTGCTTTGTTTTCAAAATATAATGTTTTCTTCATTCATGATTTTCCTAATAGTTTATTCCCGACAGCAGAGTTGGTCATAGGGATGTGACTCTATTGAGATGAACGATGGATAATATTTAGCAATCAGTGCATTACAAAGGAACACAGCTGTTTTCAACACTGTATTCTCAAGATAAGTAAAAGCCTCCGTACATTATGATTAAACACTTAAAGAATTTAAAAAAGCAGGGCAAATTCTAATTGTTTTCATCCACAGCAACAGTATCGGTCATGGTCTGTCATGTTGGAATGTCACGTCTTTAGCCTCAAGGAAAGCGGTGAGTCAAAAGAGGCCAGAGGAAAACCTTTAGATCGTCGACCCCTGTTCCAAGTCCCAGACATTCATCACCTCCGCCTAAAGAACCTGTCATCTGAAGAACAGAGGAGTGACTTACGGGGGGCTTACGAGGACAATGGCGTGATGAAACTCAGATGTGTACGCTGACAGTGACCAACGGACAAAAAAACACTGAAATGAAGGAATACAGTGACGGATGGGCCTTTTGTCTAGTAGTGGATCCACTCATAGTGTTACTCCTGAGCATGTCACCCCCCCCCCCCCCCCCAGCTGTAAACATGGTCGAGTGTCATGTGTGATGTGAGGACATGCATGACAAGGACGTGGGAAAAAGTCAAGGCCGCTATATCGGGTTTCACAATCTGTGACGCAGCACGCCACGGGATTGTTTGCGTGCGTTATCGAGAGCATACATGCCATGAGTGGTATTAGCTCACGTTAGTCAAGTGTGTTGTTACGGGATCGCATGTCAAGAAGACCTTGAACCGATTGATTGATTGATTGATATCGTTACTGATCGTGACATCATGAAGCATGTCATACAGTACGTACATCTGTGTCAGGATCAAAAGGACAGGCCAACGCGGTGGTTCTCAACCAGTGGTCCTCCAGGATCAAAAGGACAGGCCAACGCGGTGGTTCTCAACCAGTGGTCCTCCAGGATCAAAAGGACAGGCCAACGCGGTGGTTCTCAACCAGTGGTCCTCCAGGTGCTCCCCAGCTAAATGATGGAGAGTTGGTAACCAAATGGACCCTTGTAGTTCTTTAACTCTTGAGGGTGTAAAATTAAACTTGGTTGTCTTATTAAAACGACTACAAAATATATTTAGCCCTGGGTCTGAGAGGCTAAATGTCATCAAATGGTGGTTCCGTGGCTCTAATGCCGAATAAATAATGTGGCCTTGATGTGAAATAGGTTGAAATGTATTTTTCTTCTTTTGATGTTGAACGGAAAAGTGGTTCATTGTGTCTGTTGGTTATATAAAATACAGCGGTGCCCGTTGGGCACTGGCCTACTTGGAACGATGCAAGTTGGAAATGTGGTGTCCCTTTTATGCCCATATATGGAGTACTAATGAAGAGCTTGTGACGAAATAACTACATTGGTTCCATTGGAACACAGGTTCCTATTTTTGAGGGGCGCTAGCCCTTCCTGTATACAGCTTTTCGTCACGTCAGGTCTCACATTTGCCATTGACAATGAAAGGAGAATTCACGTTATACTGTATGTGCCTGAAATATGATTTCAGTGGCAACTGAAATTTTGTGGCAACTTTTGTGGCAACTCTCTCTCTCTCTCTCTGTCTCTCTCTCCCTAGCAGCACATGGTGGCCTTGCACTCCGTAATATGGAAGAATTCACAGCCATTATGAGCTTAATTAGAAATGATTGTGGACTCGTGGCTGCAACATTCCTGATATATAGCTTGTAAAAAGAGATGGCAGCAGGAGAGAGAAACTATTGGCAGGCCAGGGAAGCTCTAATTAGATCATGACCCACTTTTCAACTCCGTACCTCTTTCATGTTGGCCCCGCCAGAGACAGTGAGCTATGTAGCTGTGTGTGCGCGCATGCATGTGCGTGTGTGTGTGTGTGTGTGTGTGTGTGTGTGTGTGTGTGTGCTATGTATCCTGACTCATCCTTGTACACAGGCTTCCACAGGGCAGGGCTGTACATCATCTGTAGCAGCGGCCCTTCAACGCAGAGGTTAGGCCACATGGCAAAGATCAGACTTTTGCCTGATTTATATTCGCAATAAACTTATTTTTTTGAGGGGCGCTATAGCCCCTCCTATGTCCAGCTTTGTGGGTGCGTGTAAACACAAACAGTGTGCTAACACAAACACTGAATGCCATTGATAATGAATGGCTAGGTTTACGTCATTGTCCCAACATGAACATTAAATGCCATTGACAATGAATGGCCATTTTTGAGTGTGTCACTTCACACGCGTGTGATTTTTAATAAACTAATTATTATAATTTTTTCCCCCCAGAATTGAGTTTGTGTCATTCACAGCGATTCATTTATTGATAAGGCAACAGAACGAAGAGAAACGCTTTATGCTTTACATTATTGAGCCCTGCACCTACAAGTCTTTCATCTAATCTAGATATTTTCTCTTAGTTTATGCAAAATTCACCAGAGAATATATGCCACTTTTTTGTAATAATTTATTCACGAGAAAGCGGGGGATAAAACACAGTGCTGTGACTGTCCTCCCATTAAAGCAATGTTTATAATTAAAATGTAGATAACCCTATCATATGAAAGAGAGAGAGTGCACTTTGGAGTCATACCAAGCACAACATGGGAACCATATGGGCAGAGAGACACAGAGAGAGACAGAGAGAGAGAGAGTGTACATACAATCATACATGTGTGCGTTTCATATTTACATTACACTATGTAAGTAGTGTAATTCAAGTAAGTGTAACCCTCCATCCTCACTTCATCAACTTGACATTACACCATCTCCCTGTTACATTTGGCAACAAGACGACCTACAGTATACTAGTATCACAGCCCGTTTCTCCAGACATGGTAAAGTGGTCTTCTTCTAAACTCGTAAATATAATCTTTCCTCAAGAGCACATCTTTGGGCTCGGCCCTTTTCTGTTGCTTTTGGTCTCATGACTGCATGGTGTTGTATTATTCAGAGACTATATAGATGATAGATATAGGAGATACAGCCAGGGAGCGAGTGGTGTATTTTCTAATGGACCGGACGGACTCTCTCCTCCATGTGCAACGAACAGCTCTCATCACTTATAGATGGCCCCGTGCCACGCAGCACTCCAGCCACCGTGAGACAGAAAGCAGATAATGCTGGAAAACGCATAGTGTTGCAAATCTCACATTCTAGCTTATAAAGCCTGATTTACACTGCCGGTAAATACCGGCGTATGCATGCAGTTGCGTGCCAGTGTCAGTGTTTTATCCTTTATTTACCCAGGGTAGTAGCTGAGCACAAGTGCTCATTTTCAGCAATGCCCTGCACATATAAACACAATAAAACCTGGGAGCTGACCAGTAAAACCACAGTCTTATACTGTTGGCCACCAAGCAGCTCCACTGGAGCAGTTGGGGGTTCAGTGCCTTGCTCAAGGGCACTTCAGCAGTGGTGGGTGAGTGATGACAATCAACTTCCCCACCCAGATTTTTCCTGCCCGTCCGGGGGAATCGAACCAGCAACCGTTCGGCAACAAGGGCGCTCCTCTAACCCTTAGGCCACCGCAGTATATGAACTTGTATACAGTATGTGATATTTACCTAAGAATAAATATGAGTATAAGTATACATCGGGCTGAAGACACGTCAGAATGTATACGTGTGAGGAGGTATGCACCGTACCTGCATATTAGCAACACAAGTGTTCCTTAAAAGATATTAAAGGAGCATTCAGTGATTATCCTGATTGGATGAAGGCTGGACCACCTAGCCAAAAACGAAACCTATGTTTTTTTTACCCCAGGGGTTAACTGGGGACAGGGAGGAACTCCTTATATGGTCAGCCCACTCGAGGATTATCACAACATAATAAAAAAAGAAGTGATATTTGAATTAAGTGAAATCACTAAATATACCTTTAATATAGGATCGGGAGAAAATTGGTATCGGCAGATATCATCCCTAATAAAACAAAGCGTGATAAGCGTGAAGGATGTCCATGCAGTCGCAGTGATATCCCATCCGTCCAAGAGGTGGTATTTTATCATTCAGAGCAATCATTTCCCTTCTATAAACTCAATGCAGTGGATCCTCCCTTCCGTCCTGATGGAGACTGTGCTGTCCTTGAGACCGTTACCCTAACAACACCAACAACAGCAAGCACGGCACTCAAATAACCTGTAGCATCGGCTCAAGGATGCTGAGAGTGGCCATGCCCCGAGAACTATACAGAGAGTGAACATGCATGCAACATGGACGCACGCACACACACACACGCACACGCACGCACACATACACACACCCTTCCTCAGTCACTCAGTCCCTCGCCCGCCCCACCCACCTGCTAGGCGACTCTGGCGGGTCTCTCTCTTGCTGAGCATCTCCAGGGCTCTGGAGGTGGACGACCTGATGTGTCCGCTGAAAGACCTCTGCAGTAATCGCAGCCTCATGGAGCCAGACATCCAGCCGGCCCGAGTCGACTGGACTCACCGTCCCCCGAGAAGAAATAAATCAAACGATAAACCCCGAGGCTGCACTGCACCAGACTCTCTCTAGCTAGTGTGAAGAAGTATAGCAACAATATCTGCCTCTCTAGTCGGAGCTCTATTCCAAGGAGGTGAACAACAACTACAAGCTGCCTGTTTTCTGGACTAGATTTTGGTCTATATTCTGTGAAGTAGACTGGTACGGTACGGTGCGGTGCGGTGCGGTACGGTACGAGGCTTGCTTGGTTGTTTGGACTCCAGCTCCGTGTGTCTCTCTGCTCCGCTGCTCTGAACTGATGAGCTGTTACTCTCAGCTCACTCCCCTGACGTGCTGCAGCATCGGAGCATCGGTTGGTACACATCCAGCCACTGCAGCAGCATCGCTCTCATATTCTATTCTGCCAGTGTGTGTGTGTGTGTGTGTGCGTACGTGTGCGTACATGTGTGTGCGTACGTGTGTGTGTGAGTAAGTGCTCTCACAACAGTCCCAGCACTCTCGCTGAATATCTGAGTGGGTGAAAGTCACGACTATGCATCTCTCTCTCTCTCTCTTGTCTCTCTCAGCTTTCATCCCACACCTTTTCAAACTCCCGTGTCTTTGCCTGTCTCACTGATCCCTCTCTCTCTCTCTCTCTCTCTCTCATGTATACCTCCAGCGCTCTCCCCGCGTCTAGACTAGACAGAGACGACGACGACATCATGCGTGCCAGTTATATAAGTGGATGCCGATGCTCGAAAAACACCCCTGCATGCTCGTTATACAAAATGAGCTCCACCTGTCCTTCCTCGTCTCCTTGACCGCTATAGCCAAAACAGCCGGCATAACACATAAACACAGGCACGCTTGCGCACGCACACGCACACACACGCACACGCACACACACACACACACACACACACACACACACACACACACACACACACACACACACACACACACACACACACACACACACACACAGGAGGTTAACACTACGAGGCGATTCAGGTTCAACCTCTCTGACCCCTATGTACACTGGGGTGCTACAGGGCTATATACTAGGTATTTACATAAGCAAAACTCACACCCGTGTGAAGTGACCCACATGCTGGCTTATGGTTCGATCATAGATCCTTTGCTATATCTAATAATAGCTATACAGAGAAATAGGACTTAAAAAGTATGTAGCATTCCTAGACACTAGAGGGACAGATGAAAATACCAACAAAACAAAAACAGACAAATACAATAAAGTAGACTTCTCTGGGTCTGTGACCAAGGACTGTCGTTTACTCGTTTCCTTTGAGATTCAGAAAATGTAGTAGGCCTATACAACTTAAACTATTTATAAGTGTATATACTGTATATATGCATAGCATACTTCCCTCTATCTTAACCATTTAACTACACCTATTATCCTACTATAAACCAATAAAGCTGTCTGTCTGTCTGTCTGTCTGTCTAAACGCCTCGTCCTTCTCTGTGGGTTCAGTCTGTGTGTGTGTGTGTGTGTGTGTGTGTGTGTGTGTGTGTGTGTGCGTGCGTGCGTGCGTGCGTGCCTGCGTGCATGCGTGCGTGCGTGCGTTGGAACTGTTGCAGGTATACAAGTACAGCGTTACTTTCAATCCCTGACACTATATTAAACGGTAATAATATCAAGTATTAATTCAGTATTAATATAAGTAGATATATAGATATAGATATAATTCCTTCCTAAATTTGGTGCAGGCATATTACCAACATACAGCATTTATGGAGAGGAATTAAGGACATAATAATAATAATAATAATGACAAAAATAACATGCTTTATATAATATTACATAGTGTATTGTTAATGTTGTCACTTCACATTCCACTCCAAAGCTCAGCCCTCAGGCTCTCTGAGGTCCAATCAGGACTGCATGGTGGAGGGAAGGTGAGGTCTTTGCGGTGCTGCGTAGGGGGTAGGTTATTGCATATAGCATTGTGCCCATCTCAGCTAATTGACTTTATATGGCCTCCTGTGGTTTACTTCAGGACTGATAAGACTGAAATTCCTGCTACCTTCGGCCTTTTAACGGCACTTTAGAGCTGCTGGGCCCAATATACTTTCTATACAGCTCTGGCACGAAATCTCTCTCTCTCTCTCTCACTCACACACACACACACACACACACACACACACACACACACACACACACACACACACACACACACACACACACACACACACACACACACACACACACACACACACACACACACACACACACACACACACACACACAGACACACACATCCTATAAACGGTGTCTCCCGTCAACACGCTGTGTTTGAATTACATGAAATTGGAATCAAACCGTCATTTTGATGCACGCACACACACGCCGCACACGCGCCCAATGTCTTTCTGTCCGCGAGAAATGATATGATATGATGATATCTGGGTCAGTCATTTTATCACAACATATCAGTGTACCCACTCTCTCTCACTCTCTCTCTCTCTCTCTCTCTCTGGTCTGTGTCTCACTCTCTCACACCTGTAACCTGCGATAAGGCGAGCGACTCGACCGCAACCTGGATGTAGGCCTATAAAGAGGAAGAATGTACCGATGCGAGGGGGGGGGGGGGGGGGGTGTCGGGGAACCAAGGGGGGCCGACTGGATGAAAACAATAGCCGTTCTCATAGCCCAGGAAGGAAGGTCTTTGCCAAACGAACGGCCATCTGTCCGACAACTCTATACAGCAGCGTGTCAGGAGTGTGTGTGTGTGTGTGTGTGTGTGTGTGTGTGTGTGTGTGTGTGTGTGTGTGTGTGTGTGTGTGTGTGTGTGTGTGTAGGCTACGTCTGAGACAGTAAGGGTGTTATACCTGCCAACACACTGACCCAGAAATGAAGGAAGAGGGAGAGCAGGGGGGGGGGGGTGAAAACTTCAAACGCCATGTAAACACTATATGAAAGCGTATCGTAAGAGCGCCTTTGAAAGACAATGTGTTCTATATATATGCAATTCTTTATAGCAATGCCAAATATGTGTCTACTTATGCGTGTGCATGTCTGTGTGCGTGTGTGTGTGTGTGCGTGCGTGCGTGTGTGCGTGCGTGTGTGTGTGTGTGTGTGTGTGTGTGTGTGTGTGTGTGTGTGTGTGCGTACATGTGTGTGTGTGTGTGTGTGTGTGTGTGTGTGTGTGTGTGTGTGTGTGTGCGTACGTGCATGCGTGTGTGAGTGTGCTGGCGCACAAGAGAACATGTTTATGTGTGTCTCTCGTTTGTTAGCCCGCTTTGATGTGACCATTCGCCTGAGGCCTTATTCTAGAATCAATAAAAAAAAAGAAGAAATGGTCTAAAGTCCATGGCTGTGTCCCCTCCAGTCAATGGCTAGAGGGGAACAAGTGGGAACTGTTGTGACATGCCACAAGAGAAAAGGCCCACGGGGGTCGACCCCGAAAATCTGAAGGGTCCATTACTGCGATCTCTGCCGACAGATTGTGACGCTTTGAAACGTTTTGCGATATGTTGTATAAAACTGGATTTTATTTTGCCTAAAGGCTGCGTGGCACGAGATAGGAAAGAAAAGCACAGTGTGGATCAGCTAAACGAGGAGGGTGCATGGATGCACCCTCACGAGGGTGGAACTAAACTCTAGGGCACTTCAGCCAGTATAGCTATAAAGACACGTGATGGACGGACAGATACCTATCTATACCGTGCCATTTAGAGTCTCACCGCTGGCATGCAGGGCTATAAGGGCATGTTGTTAACAAATTCCACGTAAGAAGAATCAAGAGTTAAATTAAACAGTTATTTTGCAATACAAATTGGGGTCCCAGAGATAGAAATGCCATTAAATGGGGGTCCGAGGCCTAATGCAGGTCACACTGGGGGCCATTGAAATTAAAATGGTTGAGAATCACTGCTAGAGCCGTACAAATATTCTCTTTCAAAAGTTGAAGTTGAAAACAGCTGAATGCTTTCAGACCACCGCAAGCTGAATAGAAAAAGGAAACAATTTGTCAAAAGCAAAAAAGAGGGGCACCTTTCCCCTCAGAAAACACTACGTGTAAACGTGGGCCTAAAAATGACTCGTCTCTCCTAATCCAGGGCGCTCTCTGTGGTTTTGAACTGATAGATATACTAGCGCTTCATTTCTGCTCTCATCTGTCTCTCCCGCAAAATATGAACGCTATAAATATATCGTATAAATTAAAACGATAGCAATGTAAGCTAGCAATGTAAAGCAAACTTTTTTTTGCGGATTGTTTCCGGGTCGTGGGTTTCAGAGTAAAAGCGGGCTTGTCGTTCCGGCACCCCAGAGCTCCTATTTTGAAGGAATCCCGGCACAGATTGTGTTAATATATTCCCACACAATTCTGTACTATTTCAGAACATCATGCACGCACACATTGCTCACACAAACTCAAACTCTACCACCATCTTGTGTGTTCACTGTTCACACATGCGTGAAAGCACATGTTACACGTGTGTCCGTTTGAGCGAAGCGCTCCTTCTTTTAAGTGGTTCGGACAACAGATTTTTTAGGCCGCCCCGGCATCCTCCGCACGAACCCTCCTCCCCCTCTTCCTGACACCTGTAGCTGTTAACCGGAGCAGGGAGTGACGGAACCCGCTGAGGCGGGACAGATTCATTAGGCCACGGGGGGGGGGGGGGGGGGGATCCCACTGCGCCTCTATAACCTCGGGGAGATTTACAACAACTCCGCCGCAAAAGGAATGAAGACTGGTGGTGGGGCTGTAGCTGGGATCAGATGTGACTGGAGGCCATGCAGGGGGCCTGCAGGGTGAGACAGAGAGGCCTGAACCCAACCCCTGCAGTCAATTAGACCATTAATTAAAGGGAGGAAAACCCGCGTGACATAATGAGGGTACTTCACGCAGAAAAACCCTCTCACTTTTCGCTGAAATATATGTGAGAGTTGTTACAAAGGTTGGACCTAAACGGACAGCCGTAGGTGTGTGAGAAAGAACCTTACTACAGGGCAGTGTTGTTTTCGGCGACTAAAACTATAAGATGAAACGTTTTCGTCGACTATACCTTTTTTCACTGACGAAAACTAAATGGAAACTACATGAAAACTAAGCTATGATGACTGAAACTAAAAGTATTGGCAATACAGCTAAAAACTAGACTAAGATGCAAGGAAAGGGACTAGTGGACAAGAGATCCAGTATGAGTCATTTTACATTTTTGCATGCTGAAAATAGCAGATCGGCTATTTTCAGCAAGTGTAAAATCATTACAATCAAGTCATTACGACGGCATCAACTGTAGATTTAGTAGACTAAAATCTTATGACATTTAGTCTAACACTAAAACATTCCAGGTGACTAAAATGTGACTAAAACTAAAATCAAAATTTGCAGCCAACACTGGTGTGAGAACGGGGTTCTAGTGAGAGGACATAAACCATACCTAGAAACAAACCATAGAAAACCAGGCAGTGTGAATTAGAGGGGGAACATGTTGAATTCCGGACTTTTAATTGTATATTTCTACTGTATATTGCAGTATTGATAGTTTTACTTGAAGGAAAACTTTGAGTACTTCTTCCACCACTGGCCTATATATACACACTGTACAATAATAATTGGTGAATTATGTGCTCAAACAGCCGTCTGCTGAAGTGTGCGGTAACTGGACTAACAAAGCCGACCCGTGCCTCCTCCTCTTCCCCCTCTTCCTCCTCCTCCTCCTCCTCAAAGCCTGCTCCTCCTCCTAAATAGCCTCCTCCTCCTCCTCTTCCTCCTCAAAGCCTGCTCCTCCTCCTCCTCCTCCTCCTAAAAAGCCTCCTCCTCCTCTTCCTCCTCAAAGCCTGCTCCTCCTCCTCAAAGCCTGCTCCCCCTCCTCCTCCTAAATATCCTCCTCCTCCTAAATAGCCTCCTCCTCCTCCTCCTCCTGTTCCTCCTCAAAGCCTGCTCCTCCTCCTCCTCAAAGCCTGCTCCCCCTCCTCCTCCTAAATATCCTCCTCCTCCTAAATAGCCTCCTCCTCCTCCTCTTCCTCCTCAAAGCCTGCTCCTCCTCCTCCTCAAAGCCTGCTCCCCCTCCTCCTCCTAAATATCCTCCTCCTCCTAAATAGCCTCCTCCTCCTCCTCCTCAAAGCCTCCTCCTCCTCCTCGTCCTAAATAGCCTCCTCCTCCTCAGTACAGGAGGGGCTTTTGTCGGAGTACGCAGCTCTGCCTGGGCTGGGAGTCTGCCCAGTTCACTTCCTGTTGTAAATTCCCCTCCGTGCGGCGGTTTCCTGTTCCACGCTGAATACCACATACTGACACCCGCTGTGTTACTGAGATGGATAAAGAATCACTTCTCCAGACAGACAGACAGACAGACAGACAGACAGACAGACAGACAGACAGACAGACAGACAGACAGACAAGACAGACAGACAGACAGACAAGACAGACAGACAGACAGACATTTGACCCACAAAATGGAATGTAGACATATACTGTACAGGTAGGTATGTTGTAGGTAGTATGTTGGTGGTGCTGTTTATACTACATTATATGTCTACCACATTTTCTCCAATTCTTCTTGGAGAAAATGTATTTTTAAATGAAGAGGAAGGGCTAAGAGGACACCCCTCATCATCAGGTCAGGACATGGCTCCATTACTGTTCAATATAAGATCATAATACATCATATATTTGAATATAATATATAATATTTAATGTTATTCAAGACAGAGCCTGAATAAAATGTGGGACACATTAACAAATAAAAATGTAACTACTGTAGTCTATTTGTTTCAAGGGAGAGTGTTGGCCTCGTACTAGCAACTAATACCCGGGTTGGAGTGTGAAACATACATTGAATGAACTCCACCAACAGTACAGTACAGTACAGTACAGTACAGTACAGTACAGTACAGTACAGTACAGTACAGTACAGTACAGTACAGTACAGTACAGTACAGTACAGTACAGTACAGTACAGTACAGGAACGACCCTGGGAGAAAGTGTGTCAGATGGGAAGGGGAGAGGGAGGGGAAGGTAAAGAGGGAAGTGTCAGGGCTATAGAGCTGGGCTGACCGACAGGCCAGGAATGTGGCCTTGCACAAACACGGTTTACTCCTGTGCTGTGTTTGGGAGGGACGGGGGTGAAGTCAATCAAAGTCAAGAGAAAGGGAACAAGCAAGCAGAACAACTAACACCAGTCACACAGAGCACAGGGCCATTATTGACTTGTCTGCAGGCTGAGGGAACTTCATTACATCTGTCAAAGGAACCACTAAAGGATGGAAGGATAGTCTAGATTAGAAGAGGGGCATGTAGCCACAGGGTGGATAGAGACAGAGGAAAAGGTAGTATGGCTTAGTGAGTCCTCATGTTGGAATTATAACGCATTTGTGACCAGATTTGACTGTCATTGTGCAACCTCCAGGAGGAGAAAAACTGAATTTATTTATTTTGTATCCAAAATGAGTTAATAGCACAGGCAGACTCTTCACAGAGTCCACAGAAGTGAACCTTTCAAGCCTGTTTTCTCAACTCGCTATTTACAGCAAGACAAATTACTCTATAAAACTCTATCAAACTGGACAACCAATATGTACATTTGAAGCTATGATTCCCTGCTTTCATATGACATGAAAACACAAAAATGAATAATAATCTAATAACTATCTCCCATTCACGGTGGGTCACATTTGTAGGGGTGATATGGACAAATATAATATCACAATATCTTTTCAAGCTGTATTATATCACGATACATGATATTATCATGATAATGTATCGATTTTATGGTTATTTTTCAAGTTACTTAACAGTAGCAACCACCTACAGGGTAAACTAAAACTAAAAGAAAAAGGAGTAAGAGACCATTTAGAGCTAAATACGTGTACATTTTTGGCGAATGAAACTGTCAAACGTATAAATTACCATCGTACATAATCATGATTTAAAATAGACACTATGCCTATTTGCTCAGACACTATGACGTAAAATTCTCCATTAATTTGTCAATTGGAATGCTTGTATAGGACGGAAATCTACACTAATAGCTGGATATTTGCGAACGCAGTGAGCACTTACTATGAGACCTAGCAGATCATGTCTGTGTGTGCGTGTGTCCCCCCTTTGTGCCCATATATGGAGCTACGTCCAAATATGGAGTGTGTTGCATCAATCACAAACAAATCACTCAGCTCCATATATGGGCACAATGGGCACAGACACACGAACGCATGAGTCATGGTGAATATGTACGAGCTGCGTTCGCTTCCCGCGTTTGCGCGTCTTACTGGTAATAAAATATACAGTAAGATGACCAAGTACAGATTACACACCCTATTTGGTAAATGAGTCCAGGTGGGTTTTTACCAGAACACACATGTCATGTGGCCTTTACAGAGCCCCATTGTTTTCAGGGTTAGGGTGAGCAACACACTGTCTGGGAAACTCACAGCCAGGTTGTCTGTTGTGCAATACTCTGATATGGGCTTCCCCAGGGGTCAATATTGTGACCAAATATGGGTTCCCCAGGGGTCAATATTCTGACCAAATATGGGTTCCCCAGGGGTCAATATTGTGACCAAATATGGGTTCCCCAGGGGTCAATATTCTGACCAAATATGGGTTCCCCAGGGGTCAATATTCTGACCAAATATGGGTTCCCCAGGGGTCAATATTCTGACCAAATATGGGTTCCCCAGGGGTAAATATTTGGACTAAATATGGGTTCCCCAGGGGTCAATATTTGGACTAAATATGGGTTCCCCAGGGGTCAATATTCTGAGTAAATATGGGTCATTGGGGTCATTCTGGGATCAGATATTATTTGGTAAATCAGGGGAAGGGGGGGGTGGATGCTGGGATGGGAAATGTATAATTAGGCTCCGGGACAAACATTAACAATCCACAGACTTAGCTGTGCTAGCTATGACGTAATTTCTGAAATCCATGCATCATTGTCCATCTGAGTAACAGTAACACAGTTATGAGTTTTGTTGCTGGAATTCCAAGAAGTCTGGGATGGTGAGCAAAGAGAAAATGAAAGAAAAGAGAGAATGACAATGACGGCGGCCAGTCAGACAAAATATCATGTGAACACCAGGAACTCCTGCAGTGTCAGGACTGGAGGACTGAAACCCCCATTTCAGTACCAAACCATTTCCTGTCCCGTTTCCTTCTCCTCCACCTTCTGTCACACACGTACAGACAGACGGTGTGACGTAACGCCTGCTATGGGGCTGGGGGGGGGGGGGGGGGGCTATCAATCCAGGTGAAAGGTCAGTCAGTCTTTCAGACCTCCCCTGGTATGTGTGAACGCCAGTCATTGTGTTCTGTTTATATAATAATCCCGCTATACCTATAGGGTTATATTTGGATCAGGAGAGCTTTACCGACATGGTGGTGGTATACGCCTCCAACTACAGATGTTATCATTGTATGGGGGGGGGGGGGGGGGGGGGGGGGGGGGGGTTAATGGGACTCCAGTCTGCCACCTCATGACTCAGCCTCGGACCGGTCAGAGCCGTCACCGTTCTATAAGTGTTCTGAATCTGGACAGATTAGATCTACTAGCGGTGATCGTGGAGTTTAGAGTGCCTCAAGTCAATAACTGTTAATCTGCGAATAGTCAATCGCTGAAATGTGTTGTCATGTACACGTCATTCATTAAAACGTCGACAAATCTGAACGGAAAGACTTCTCGTATGGACCCCCCGACCCCCCAACCACCCCATAACAAACTGGTACAGAACTGGAGGAGGACAATGGAGGATATGGGCTTTGGAGAAACCTCTGGCCGTGTTGTGCCAGGTCACGGTGCCGACACGGTGAAGCACTCTTGTTGACAAGAGGGTGCTTTCATGGCCTCCCCAAGCAGCCCTCCAGTCCACAAGCACCTATCCTTGAATGAACACACCCAGCCCAGCCCCATCAGGTGCAAGGAGAGAGTGGAGAGGTAGGGGGGCTTCCAACCAATGGCTCCATTGTTCATTCGGGAACTGCAGGAGTAGGGGGGAGATGGGGGAGGAATGCTCACCGCCGTCACAAGAGTGAGATCCCACATCAAAGCGACAAGCATCAAGAGGAAGGCAGAGATAGCATCACTCAAGACTTTCCTATAGCGAGAACCCAATATAGGAGGGGGGGGGGGGGGGGGGGGGGACAGATAATGTGAGGGTCTGCAATCTGCATCAGAGATGTTTGAGCAATGCCACCCGCTGTGTATATACTGAGGCACCGTCTAATACAATGTCTTTCTGTGACTAAAGGTCCTACTCAAACTGGGACTGCTTCTGTTGTGTCCTCCTATGTTCAAAATCACACCTGTGTGAAGTGAGGGGCGCTCTTATCATCATACATCATCATACATCACATTCCGTGCTGCTCAGCCAATCAAATCGTCACCAATGTCAATCCCGGCCAATCGCTTTTAGGCGTCTTCACTTCTCTGCCTTCACTTTTATCTTCAATGCGTATAACTTTGCTCAGCCAATAAAATCATCGCTATTGGGGTGATAAGCCAATCACAAGCCGATGTTTGTGATTGGCACACACAGACCCACAAAGCTGGGCATAGGAGGGACCAATGGGAGGGCGGGCGGGCAGAGGAGCAGACAGGCAGGAGGGCCTACCATGGCCCTGCCTCTCTGAGGGACAGGCGGGAGGGCCTATCACAGCCCTGCCTCTCTGAGGGACAGGCGGGAGGGCCTATCACAGCCCTGCCTCTCTGAGGGACAGGCGGGAGGGCCTATCACAGCCCTGCCTCTCTGAGGGACAGGTGGGAGGGCCTACCACGGCCCTCCCTTCAAGCCTTTAAACGCATGGTTCATAAACATCTCCTGACCACCCCCCTTCACACTGACTGTTGAGCTGCAGTGAACCGTTTGATTGGCCAATGGATATGTATCTTATCTTACTTGGCTATTTTGTTCACAATTGCATCAGAAAAAATAGTAACCTAGCTATAGTGTCGAGTCATTTCTCCAGACATTCCTGCACACTGGCTTTTTGAACACTTCCTAAAGCCCTACAGGAGTCAGCCCCGTAACCACACACAGAACGGCTGGTCAGTTATTATGTGGACACTGGACACCTCCCTCTTTGTGTCCAGGAAGGCGTGACACTGACCACTCAGTAAAACAACAAAGGTAAAGCTCTCTACAACCCTGGAGGGAGCTATACAGTATATGTCATCAACAGTCATGCCGTTAAGAGTTCCGGCTGCTTCGGAGGGAGAGACTTGGCGTTGGAACACTATAGAGGTGCTTCTGTCGTCGCAGAGATAGTAAAAATGAACCATGAATGAAGCGCCTTTCATGGCACAGAGCAGCCAGCCAGCAGGCAGCAGACAGCAGACAGACTCCAGGGCACGCCATGTGATGGAACTACTGTGTCACAAATGTGTCACTCCCGGCCGGAGGGGGCTTAAATGGTAGGAGATACAAGAGGGGGGTCTTTGAAGTGTCTCAATGAACAGTGTGGGGCTTTGTGTAACCCGCTAAAAAAGTCCCCCCCGCCCCCCCATCCACCCGCCCCAAAAAACTGAAACACCCGTCCCCAACCAAGCCCCCGCACAGTGCCCACGCCCCCGAAGGCAGCCCTGGGTTCCATCACACAGACCAAGCCCCCGCACAGTGCCCACGCCCCCGAAGGCAGCCCTGGGTTCCATCACACAGACCAAGCCCCCGCACAGTGCCCACGCCCCCGAAGGCAGCCCTGGGTTCCATCACACAGACCAAGACGTGGCGGTTGCGTAACGTGCTTACAGGAAGTTGGGACTTGTTTAAAATGAAGACAAATTACCAAGACTTTAGACTTCTTTGATGTATAGGTGCTGGACATTTTTTGCAAGCTTTAAGCATAGAGGCTATTACCAAAATGCTAAATGCGCACGCACGCAGGCACGCACATATGCACAGTCGCACACACAAACACACACACACACACACACACACACACACACACACACACACACACACACACACACACACACACACACACACACACACACACAGCGGTAATTAGAGAGAACGCAAGAGAGAGAGAGAGAGAGAGAGAGCGGGGGCGATATGGACCTCCCTCCCTCCAGCAGGCTTCGAGGCGGCCGGCAGGGGGTCAAATATGACAGCCTCCTCCCCAACCGTCCAACCACCACCTCTCTGGTATTGTTTAGAACACGGGGAGGGAGGGGGGTATTTAATGAACACTGCCCCCCTGCTGGCCGTCTGAAAGTGGGTCTGCCCCATGCAGCCGTATAGCTTCCGGACAGACGAGACGACCCCGGGGCTTTTTTTTAAAACCCGGCAGACTGCCGGTCAAGAGGCCGGAGCCGACCGGGACGGAGCAGTCACTACAGATTACTGTCCATTTTTTTGGGGACTGAGAATTTCAATTGAGCTTCAGTCACAGTCTTTTTTTTAATACAATCGAATTTAGTCACGTTTTTTAGGCATCTGAAATGTTTCAGCGTTAGTCTAACTTTAGTCGATTCTGAGCACGTATTCTATCACCAGTTTGACCACTTCTAATAATAACAAATAGCAGATCTACAAGCTCACAACACGTCGTGCTGCAAGCCTGCGACGTGTTGTGAGCTTGTAGTCTGTTATTTTTGTTTGCGTGACATGCTTTCAAAGAAGACAATGCTGGCTTGTATGGAGTCCAAATGCCTGGAATGAGTCGTGGCAACTGACAACTTTAACCCATGCTATTCATAAGGACGCTTACGAGCAAAAACGTGTGTGTGTGTGTGTGTGTGTGTGTGTGTGTCTGTGCGTGCGTGCGTGCATGTAATATGGAAGGAGATACAGTGATCCAATCTGTCTCTTATCTCGGAGAGACCACGTGTTTGTTGATTCACCAGATCAGTCCTTCAGTGGGTTGGCTTCTTATCAAGACCCCATTCCTCCACTCGTACACCCCTCTCTCTCTCTCTCTCTCTCTCTCTCTCTCTCTTCTTATCAAGACCCCATTCCTCCACTCGTACAACCCTCTCTCTCTCTCACTGAAATGTACTGTAATTCTCCAATCTGTTAATAAATACTTTGATCAATCAATCAATCAATCAATCAATCAGGAGCAATTGGGGGTTCAGAGTCTTGCTTAAGGACACTTGGACACTAACTCCGGGTTGGAACATCCGGCCACTCTAATACCGCTGAGCCACCCAAGTCTAAAACCTGGAGAGGGCTATACTATACTGCAGTGCTTCTCAAACACCATCAAGGACCCCTAATAAACAGTGCCAGGCTAGTCTGTTCGTTGCTCTCCCCAGGCTGGGCCAGGCTATAGTCTGTTCGTTGCTCTCCCCAGGCTGGGCCAGGCTACACCGTTACTGACTCCATCAAGCAATATACTCTGAATACCATGCAGGCTTGTACTGCTGCTATCACATTATGTAGAAGAAAATGGATTCTACGTATAATATTAGACTAACACGTGCTGCAGTGCAGACAAAATGCACACCGTTGGAAAAAAAATCCCCAAAACAATCGCATCGCATCCCACTTTGGCTTATCCGACTCTCACCACCCAATACAAAATGTATTAAAAAATAAAAACAACAATCAGAACTTACCTGCTTTTTCTTTGTCAGCAAAGGTGGAGTTGCCCTGCAAGGAGAGAGAGAATAGAGATGATGAGTGAAATGCTCAATTGTTTAGAGTCATCCTACATTAACACCCCGAACGCCCAGGTTTATTTAATCCATTAAATCATAGCGCCCAGTCATTTATAGCAGCGGAGCACTTTTACAGACGGACCGGATGTTATATGTGGCTGAAGTAGCTAGATGTAGCCAAAACACTCTGGAGGCGATCGACAACAACGGGAGGCATGATTAATTCTACCAGGACTAGCGACGGGACCGCAGTAGGCCGTCTAACACATGGCCTTTCCTTAGAATTAGATGTTATGATTTAGATCAAGAGTTATTAACGTTATAAGATTTTCGGTCTCGTCGGCTAAACGGGGGGGAACATTTTCGATGACGTCCCACCGTTGCACAACAGACGCTCACAGCCTGTGGAGCGATCGGTTTGATATCAATTATATCCGTCCTTTTGATCAAACTCCGTCCTGGGCGCTGGGTGTTACTAATTGAAAGGGCGGAGAACTTGGTCCTGCGCTCAGGGTGTTAAGGTGACTAACAGATTTAAGCTAGTAAATTCCATTTGTACTGCATGTGCTGTTCCAACTTTCAAATGAGTTAATATGGTTATGGAATGCACTGGAGAAACCATACACATTTGACGATGTCGCTGTACAGTATGTCACCTTGTACGTCCAAAACCGTTACATTTGTATTATTATATAAAATAAGAAATTAATAAATAGTGGAAAATGTCATATTCACAACT
Organism: Protomyctophum bolini; assembly: GCF_963924005.1. Taxonomy (NCBI): domain Eukaryota; kingdom Metazoa; phylum Chordata; class Actinopteri; order Myctophiformes; family Myctophidae; genus Protomyctophum; species Protomyctophum bolini. The sequence goes on from NC_137864.1 coordinate 20,208,560, forward strand.
GAACCTGTGGATTGGCTATTTTCACTTTAACGTCATCGTGACACATGAAAATGCAGCAACGTTGTTATTTATTGCATTATGTATCATTACAATAGAGAGAGAATGACTCAGCTACCCTGTGTGTGTGTGTGTGTGTGTGTGTGTGTGTGTGACTGTGTGTGTGTGTGTGTGTGTGTGTGTGTGTGTGTGTGTGTGACTGTGTGTGTGTGTGTGTGTGACTGTGTGTGTGTGTGTGTGTGTCCAGACTTCAGTTGATCTAAAGAATGTGACGCAACTAAACCCTTGCCTATATCAGCACAATGAGCGCATGCACGCATGCACGCGCACACACACACACACACACACACACACACACACACACACACACACACACACACACACACACACACACACACACACACACACACACACACACACACACACACACACACACACACACACACACACACACACACACACGTCACTCAGTACTCTATGGGTATAAGTAACAGCGTCTCCGCCATATATGACGGCTGCCAATGATAGCGGAGGGAGACACCACAATATTTTTGTCCTCCTTTTTGGGCATCCCACGTTGTTGGAACCCTGTATACACACTATATCTGTGTGTATACATGCCCTATAGGGCCTATAGGCTGCCAAGCGCGCACGCACCCACATACACACACACACACACACACGTGTGCGCACAGAAAGCAGGAGAACCGGCCGGGACCATTCACATAGTTTCCCAGTGTGCAAATGTCTAAATCCATAACAGCCATATAAGATAACGAACCCCAGAGACGTGTGAACAAATATCACATTATTAGCTGGTTCAGTTTAATGAACCAATGTTGACACAAAAGGCTCACGGAGGCAAAAATCTGCAGACATTTATAGAAAACTCTCACATCTCCATCTTTGGTCCTGCTATATGGATTTCCGAAAATGCTGTTGTATCAATTCATATAGACATGTGTGTGTATGTGTGTGTGTGTGTGTGTGTGTGTGTGTGTGTGTGTGTGTGTGTGTGTGGTGTGTGTGTGTGTGTGTGTGTGTGTGTGTGCGTGCGTGCGTGCGTGCAGAGTGTAGTGGTCAGTTGGAATGCAAAGGTCTTTCTTGCTGTCTGACTTTTAACCCCAGGTTCCATTCCCAATCTCTAAATCCTGACCTGGTTTAATCCATAGTGGCCCAGAATAGACAGGGAATAGATACATGATGATGAACAGGCTAGATTAGACCATGGATAGATACATGAAGAGGGAATAGACCAACTTCTTTAAGCAAAAGAATAGGTTATTTATAGACCTATCACTGCCTCTTTTATATAACCTATACATCTTAAATCATTTCTCTTTCCTCCCAGGTCTTTACAAGTGCAGTATTTAAGCAGGTCCCATGCTGTGGTCAATTTAAAATCTGTTCACTCATTGGCACTTAACTCACAGAGGCCTCTGTGAGTAAGTGTTGGAAATGAGGCCTTTTCCACCAAAAGAACTTCAGGAACTGGTTCTGTTCAAAATTCTTGGAACCTTGGAGCTTTCACGGAACAATTACAGCAATTACAAATACAAGCTCATGACGTTTTTACGTCAAATCATTGCATCTGAGGGGGGGGGGGGGTCCTGGAACAACATATTTCTAGATGGAGGATCGGCGGCCAATTACATATAATATTTGGGGGACTTGACATGAAAAGGTTTGAGAACCACTGACATAGAAACACAGGTTATAAATGGGTCAAAAGGTTTTCTGATGATGAGCAGCAGCGGTACACGGATAAACACACACAGAGCCAATACAATCATGACTCTCATACTGTACCTATCGGTTGTTGTTGTTGTTCTATACGCTGGCTGATGCTGCCTGGATAATAAAGTGTTGTCTTGGTACCAATCAGTCTGTCTCTGCTCTTACACCACAAGGCTGAGCCGGCCGTGTGTACACACATACTTCCACTAGGCCTTATCTAAATACCGCATGGCCTCCATAGCAGGTCTCCTGTGTACTGTACGGTGTGTCCGCACACGCGCGTGTGTGTGTGTGACTGTGTGTGTGTGTGTGTGTGTGTGTGACTGTGTGTGTGTGTGTGTGTGTGTGTGTGTGTGTGTGACTGTGTGTGTGTGTGTGTGTGTGTGTGCGTGCATAATGTGTGGGCAAGCATGCAGGCCAGAACTTTATCACTTTCACGGCTCACGTTACAGACGTATATACCACACACACACACACACACACACACACACACACACACACATATACACACGGAGGCCAACATTGCTTGCCTCCAACGAACAAATAGCATTTAAGAATTTATTGCCCAATAATGACCCCAAAAACAGACTCCGGGGAGCACCCACCACAGCGGCCATTACTAAATCACCAGCGCGGACTGAACAACAACATGGGCTGAAATCAGAGATAGATTTATATACGCCACGCTGTTACAGCTGTTGATCTCCAGTAACATTAGCTTTGCTTTTTCAGTGTCCTCCTCACCGCGTTGCCCTGTGTGTGTCTACTGTCTGTGTGTGTCTGTGTGTGTTTGTGTGTGTGTGTGTGTGTGTGTGTGTGTGTGTGTCTGTGTGTGTCTACTGTCTGTGTGTGTCTGTGTTTGTTTGTGTGTGTCTGTGTGTGTGTCTGTGTGTGTGTGTCTGTCTGTGTTTGTGCGTGCGTGCGTACGGTGTAACACACGGAATGATGAGATCCACCTTATTTGAACTTTGACTTGACTTTCATGCAGGTTGAACAATCATGAATAAATGTTATTTGGGGAAATAGTTGATCTACAAGCTTACACGATGTCACAAAGTGACATCTTGTAAGCTTGTAGATCAACTATTTCCGCTATTATTTATTTGGAAAGAAAAAAGTATAAAACAAATTGTTAAATGTGTCAGTGCTTTCTTTGTAAATTAAAGTTATTTGTCATATCTGAGCATATCTGTGATTACGAATCCTAAAAGGAAAACAGAAATACTAATTGTAACATTCCAATGTTCAATGTAAAAAAAACCCCACACATAATGAAATCATTATAATCGTCACCACTTTTTTGAGGTTTGGGTTGTGTAGTTACCTTGCCATGATGTAACGTGTGGACAAGAAATAAAAAATAATTGCTCCAGTGATTAGAAATTGATAATTCAAAATATGCCCCTCATTGACTTACATTGTACGCTGAAACAGCACTCAGTCACTCTTTTAGTACGTGAACAAACACAAACAAAGTTGATACAGACAATAGAGCATCACCAAAAATCATGTGGTTTTATTTGTTCAAGAAAATGTTAAATTCCTGTTGATTTGTCAATTTTATTAGGAAGAAAACGCGGACTGGATCCGTGGAGCCGGATCCAGATATTCAAATAGTAAAATCAACAGGAAGTTAACATTTTAATGAAAAAAATAGTTTTGGTGATGCTCTAGTCTATATTGTCTGAATCAACTTTGTTTGTGTTTGTTTACGTACTAAAAGAGTGACTTTGAGAGCTGTTTTAGTGTAAAATGTAAGTGTAATCGTGACAGCCCTATATGCAGATTAGACACACCAACGGACCGACATGCAGGAACAACGGTGGGACATGTGCTGCTCCGTGGTTGCGGTTAGTGTTAGGTTAGGGTTTGAGGTCTAATGACAGTCGGACCAATAGTAAGTCCTTATTTGGAGGTTTAACACGGAGCCTGCCAGAACCGTAGTAACCGTAGGATTAAATGAATTGTCTAGCCTACGTTTTCCATTTTTTAATCCATGTTTTGATCCGATCGATAACAGTATAACAGTCAACAGTCGTTTCTGGTGGAAAACAAGGTTTTTCAACGGCCGACAGAAGGTGCTGTGATCGGTCGGGTTTTTTCACCACCGACCGAGAGAACAACAACAACCGGTCAAGACACCACACACAGCATTTTGTCATTGTAACATCCGGTTACGGATATTTGGCTCTTCAAAATAAGGGTTGCGCTCGATAAAACCTTGGCAATGTGCGATAAATAGATTAATTAATCCTGCGGCGGTCAAATTTAAGAACCACATGCTTTATTTGACTTTGTCACGGACACAGGGTCTGCTGTACATCTCAATACTTTTAATGTCAAGGACCCCCATTCGAAATATACGCCAAGGACCCCCCCCCCCCCCCCATAAACAGCTCTAGCAGTGATCCTCAAACAGTTTAATTTCAAGGACCCCCAGGTTTGACCTGAATTAGGCTATACGGTCCCCCATTTAATGGCATTTCTATATCTGCGACCCCAATTTATCATCAATGTTAATGTAACTCTGAGAGTGTACAAATGGAACCAAATGGACCCGTTAGGGTCCATGCAACGGGTCCATTTGGTTCCATTTGTAGTTATACAGACCCATAATAAGGGTCCATTTGGTTCCTAATTATCATTTAGCTGGGCACCCCCTGGAACTCCCTCAAGGACCCCACTTTTGGAACCACTGTCCTACAGCTTGTGTAAAACTACAACCATGTGTGTTACATGTCAAATTTAAACATATGTCAATAATTAGTTTCCTGGTTCCAGTTAAGTATTAGTATTTAAAAGCCCCCCCTTCACTCCCAGAAACAAGGCTGTGAAATCAGGTATAATGAATATAAGGGGAAGGGGGGGGGGGGTGTCTACGTGGCTTTACAGCGTAAAATCCATAGTCCTTCTATTAACCAAATGGACCCTTTTACATGTCCGTACACGTATACACTCAGTTAAATTAAGACTGGGGATTTGACTGTGTACATAGACACACAGAATATTTAACTCCACTGCTGGGAACCATTGCTGCTCCACACGGTTTATTTCTCTCAATGAGCTGTAAAGTCTCCCTCTTTTACTCTCTCTTTCGCATGCATAAACACACACACACACACACACACACACACACACACACACACACACACACACACACACACACACACACACACACACACACACACACACACACACACACACACACACACACACACACACACACACACACACACACACACACACACACACCTTACACGTACTCACTCACTCACGGTGTAAATGGTGTAAATGTCACCTTTCCACCAGCACCATGTTTTCCCTCACAACACAGCAGTTCCAGTGTGTGAAGTGGAGCGGGAGGAGGCCGAGCGGTATGTGAATGAATGGGTACCAGTAAGTACCAGTGTTTTCACAGCACCGAGGTCACATAGTTACACCCCCCCCCCCCCCCCCCAACGGCGTGCCACTGTGCAGGTTGTTGCGCAGGTCCGAGGGTCGTTGGGGTCGTGTCAGGTGTCCACTGGGGAACAACGAACCATATAGGCCCGGACTGCACGCACACACACACACATGCGCGCGCACACACACAGGCGTCAGCTGCCCCATTTACTGCCGCTAATTTACTGGAATTACTGGAAGTGCAAGGGGGGGGGGGGGGGGGGTATAGTGTGTGTGTGTGTGTGTGTGTGTGTGTGTGTGTGTGTGTGTGTGTGCAAGTGTGGGCTTGTGCGTATGTACAGTACACGTGCATATTGTATACATGCGTATGTTTCACAATTCACATACTGTACATGGATGGATGGATGTGTGATCATTTGGTGATTAGCTGCCTGGAGATGGCATGTCGAGGCACTGACTGACAAGTGGCTCTTGCACAATAAAAAAAACAAGCTGTCCGTCATTCATGCATGCCTCTCTGGACCACCTCCCACTGCCATGCCCCCCCCCCCCCCCACTGCAGCTGCGGTGGGTGGGTGGGTGACCACCCATGGTCTCTGCTGGCCGAGGAGGAGGATTAAGGGGGCTCAGGGCTAACGCAAACCTTTCTCTCCACCACTTAGCGCAAATGGCTAAATTGGTGCACAGATGGCTTACGGCGGGTCGGTCAGTCAGTCAGGTAAGCTCGTGGCTGTTAGCCGCGGACGGGTGACGGTAATTGTGTGTGAGAAGAGACGGGAAGGGGGCCAGGTCGTGTGTGTGTGTGTGCATATAGTGTGTGTCAATTCCCTTCCTTCACGCATCATGTTCAGGTGGAGATGTTATCTGGGCCCTGTCTGTCTGTCTGTCTGTCTGTCTGCCTGCCTGCCTGCGTGCCTGCCTGCCTGCGTGTCTGTCTTACCTGCCCTGCCTGCGTGCCTGCCTGTCTGTGTGCCTGCCTGCCTTACCTGCCCTGCCTGCGTGCCTGCCTGTCTGTG
>NC_137864.1:20219711-20242211 GCF_963924005.1 Protomyctophum bolini
TCTGTGTGTGTGTGTATGTGTGTTTGTTTGTTCTGTGATTTATAGTTTCATTATCAGCAGGAGACTGCAGCCAGGGGTGTTTCCAGATGCCTACATGCTCCAGTCATCCCCAGTCACATTTACTGTCAACAACACGTATCCTCCAACAACAACCATTCCCGGGGACTTTTTAATACGCTTTCATTCACGTAATACATTTGTGTTTGGCATCAACCGACTAGATAAAGGCAAGCACAGCAGCGTTCAACCCGCCAACCCCTCTGACAGTTAGTTGGCAACGAGCACAAACTGATCTTTCGACACTAAAAAGCCTGGGATAGCCGATCTATAAGCTCGCGACATCGTCAAGGCGTGACACGTTGTGCAATTGTAGATCGGCGACTATTTCCAGTATGCGGCATATAAATTACCACACAGCCATGACGTATACATCATCAGGCAATGAAGTTTATGCAGGATCCACACATGGCCAATAAAAACCTAAACTTGTTTCCAGATTCTTTGCATAGTGCTTTTTTGTTTTGTTTTTGGTATCAAATCAAACTGAAGTGCTGATAAAGATCTTTAGTGTCATTTAATTCAAAGGTGGCAAACAGGCGTTCCGTGCGAGTGACTGTCTTTATTTGACTTCTGTACGAACGCTGCCGTCAGGTCAAAGAGGCGCCACGCCGTGTATTTGATTAAGGGGAACTGTTATAGTCACAAACAATGAACGTCCCGCTCCCAGATCTATACAAGAAAAGGCTTAAGGAGTGCCTCTTGACTTAACTGTAATGAACATACAGTTCCATCCTGAGCGTTTGACACATTTGACCGCCAGGTATTAATTAATTAATAATGAATGAATTGCATCTTTATAGTGCTCAAAGCGCTTTACAATGGTTCATTCATTGGGAGGTGAAGCGGCGAACAGTCGACGCCAGCGTCCTCACCGACTCATTGGAGGCAATGTAGGGTTCAGTGTCTTCCTCAAGGACACTTCGACATGTGGACGGGAGGAGCCTGGATTCGAACCGCCGACCCATGGATCATTGGACGACCTGCTCTACCTCCTGAGCCACAGCCCCTTGACTCCAATGAGTGTGAAAATGGACCGGTAAGGGTCATTATGTTCGTGACCGTAAGTTAATCAAAATCCCTTCTCCTCTATAGTTCGATTCTGTACACGTTTTCCCTTTTTTTCTAACCATGTATATGATGATATAGAAGAGATTTGAAGCATAAACATACGGAGACACTGAACACAGAGCCAGTTCAGCTAATACATGTTCAATGACGCTGTACAGTATATAACAATTATGAATAATGTTGTTGACAGAACGGAATAATTTCATACAATCACAGAAGTCTGCACTTCTGTCACAGCATGCAGCCGTGACAGAAAGGGCCCTGTGTTCTGAATTAAACGGGTTTGTAAATGGATTAAATCCATTTGGAACTGGATTACGGTATTAGTACAGTACGAAGTGTGGTTATGACGCATTTAGTGCAAAGTTGATATAATTGATGTTGTGGAAAATTTGATTCCACTTCTCAGTGGGGAGATTTATTATCCCCATTTGCTGTGTCCACTTTCCCCCCCACTCTGCACACAAACCACAACAATAAATAAATCTGTATGTGGGGTCCGGGACCCCCAGGGGGCCTTGAGGGATTTCCAGGGGGTCCCCAGCTAAATGATAGTTAGGAACCCTTATGGGTCTATAACTCAGAGAGTGTACAAATGGAACCAAATGAACCCTCACGGGTCCATTGTACACTCTCAGAGTTAAATTAACATTGATTTTACAATATAAATTGGGGGTCTCAGAGATATAAATGCCATTGAATGGGGGTCCGTAGCCTAATGCATGTCAAACTGGGGTGTTCTTGAAATTAAGGGTTGAGAATCACTGCTAGAGCCGTAAATGGGGGTCAATGTGTTTAGACTTGTGTCTGAACACAGCTTTGATGGATGTGTTCTGGACCCTTACAGCCAGGTCTGTACTCTGAGAGTGCACACGTGGAACCAAATGGACCCTTACAGGTCTGTAACTCTGAGAGTGCACACGTGGAACCAAATGGACCCTTACAGGTCTGTAACTCTGAGAGTGCACACGTGGAACCAAATGGACAGCGGCAGCGGTTCCCAAACTATTTAGCCCGGGACCCAAACTAGTGAAAATAGCCAATAAGCTTGTAGATCTGCTATTTTCACTACTTCAAAAACAATTGTTTTCTAATTTACAGATTTTTCTGTAATTTATTTCACGCACACACACACACACACACACACACACACACACACACACACACACACACACACACACACACACACACACACACACACACACACACACACACACACACACTGTACCACCCATGTGAAAGTATGGGTCCTTTTTTTAGAAAAGGTGGGGTCGGGATCGTAGAGGATGTTTGGGGACTGTGAGGCTGCCAAAGCGGAACCCGGAGAGGAAGGACAGAGCAGAGATTTGCAAGTGACCTTAGCACGCACACCACAGCACGGCCATTGTCCACCATAGAGACAGATACATGACTACAAATGTTAGGGCTGTCCCTGACTGACCATGTATTTGTATACTCGACTATGATTGGCCAAATGTTGTCTATAGTAGACTATATATAAGAAAAGGAAAAGCCTGGGGGAACGAGCTACATTTCCTGGTCTAGGAGTGGGAGTGAACTACAGTACAGGGGTGGCGCTAGGGGTGCGCTCTAGGAATGAGAGTGAACTACAGTGCAGAGGGGGCGGGGTTAGGGCCGGGGCTAGAGGAGTGGGAGTGAACTACAGTGCAGAGGGGGCGGGGTTAGGGGTGGGCTCTAGGAGTGGGAGTGAAATACAGTGCAGAGGGGGCGGGGCTAGGGGCGGGCTCAAGGAGTGGGAGTGAACTACAGTGCAGAGGGGGCGGGGCTAGGGGCGGGCTCAAGGAGTGGGAGTGAACTACAGTGCAGAGGAGCGGGGCCAGGGGTGGGGCTCTAGGAGTGGGAGTGAACTACAGTGCAGAGGGGGCAGGTCTAGAGGAGTGGGAGTTAACTACAGTGCAGAGAGGCGGGGCTAGAGGAGCTGGAGTGAACTACAGTGTAGAGGGGGCGGGGCTAGAGTGGGAGTGAACTACAGTGCAGAGGGGGTAGGGCTAGATGAGTGGGAGTTAACTACAGTGCAGAAAGGCGGGGCTAGAAGAGCTGGAGTTAACTACAGTGCAGAGGGGGCGGGGCTAGAGTGGGAGTGAACTACAGTGCAGAGGGGGCGGGGCTAATTGAGTGGGAGTGAACTACAGTGCAGAGGGGGCGGGGCTAGGGGCAGGGCAGAGGGGCGACGCTTCAAATATGGTAATGCCAGTGTTCTCCGCTGATTTCTGCGGAAGTGAAAACACAGTGAAACTGACTTACATGGCCAGTTAAGACTGATATGAGGTTAACGGGATTGTGGCATAAAAACAATCTTACGTTTTTTAGGTTTTCTGAGCTCAATTGCACCCAAAAAACCTGAACTTTTAACATTCAGTAGGTTTTCTGTGGTCTGGGGTTTTCTGGCTCAAACAAGTGCTCTGATTTTCCTGCTGTTTGTGATGTCACAGCCTGCAAATCCCATATGTCAATGCAGCAGATGTCACCGTCTTCACAGTCTTGCCTGTTTTCATTGCAGCTCCAAATGGCTTCCAAACCAAAATCAAAGAGTCCATATCTCCACCTTCTGAGGCCAGACCGTGGAAGAGACCAGCAGGCGTTTGGAATCCTATAATAACAGCCTGTTATGACATGCCCTGTCCGACGGTGACAGAACCTGTTATGACATCCCCTGTCCAAACGACATGACACAACATGTTTGGGGGGCGCACTGTTGCCCCGGCGACAGAATACAGATCCAAACAACGGGGTTCAAACATCAAAGGTCGGCCCCGTTACGGAATGCTCTCCATAAACGGCGGCGGGCGATGCCGAGGGTTGGTTGGGGTCAGCAGCGCCTTGGCTGCTGTCCTCGCCAGCCACGATATATAACATGTGAAACACTCCAGTGCTAAATTTAACAGGCGCTCAACATTTTTTGCCTCGTATACACCACACCGGTGTTGGCCCACAGTGGAAAAAGTACTCCCATTTTTTTTACTTAAGTAAAAATATCAATACTGGATATTCAAAATGTATACTTGAGTGGAAGTACAAAATAATTTGGCATCAAAATGTACTTTAATAAAGTACCAAAAGAAAAAGTACTCATTATGCAGAATGTCCCATTTGAAGTTTTCAAATATATATAAAAATATTGCATCTATTATTACTGTATATCTATATTTTCAAATGGCAGAAATGTATATAGGGCTGAAGTGGTTTCTGGATGGTTTGAAATAAGAATCTAGAGGAAAACTTGACAGAACACGACTCGCTCACTGTATAACAAAATGAAGTAAAAATTCTATAGACTGAGACTTAGGGAAACATTTTTCCTTTTATTTTATCATGCTCATAAAGTACTCTGTGCTCAAAGTGCAATTAGAAAGCAAACGTTTCGGTCCCAAGACCTTCGTCAGTGCTATATTTAATGTATCTAATGTAATAAGAATCCCAATGTACAAAGTAACTAGTCTATAGTAACTAAAGTTTTCAAATAATTGTAGTGGAGTAAAATATATTTGCCTCTGAGACTTAGTAGAAGTAAACGCAATGTAAATTGGAAATACAACACAATACAAGTGCAAATACCTCCAAATTGTTACTTAAGTACAGTACTTACGTAAAGGGATACTTAGTAACTTTGCACCACTGTGGTTGCTGCGTGGACATGGAAACTCTCACAGCTGAACGTGATTGATGTGTTGTTTCCGACTTTCAAGCGGAGGGGCGGTCGGACAGGGGTCAGAGGCTCCGCCCACCTCTCGGACAGGGGTCGGACCGTCAGAGCCTCTCGGACATGGCACATCCTCTGTGGCCACACAACCGCACGTGGGCTGGAACGCTAAGAATAGTGACTTGCATACGGGCAAAAAGAAATGCCAGTTGCATAACTCAGAGATCTGTGGAATGTCTTTACAACTAAGTATACCCGGAGGAAATCAAGTCAATAACCAAGAAACACAATTACTACAACTGCTACTTCTGAAAGAATGCATAAATAATAATCCAAAGTGCACCACCAGGTGAAGCTGGGATTTAGATTATTATTATTTATTTTTAGGGTCACGGTGGCCTGCTTTTGTTATGCGACACACCACCTTCCCCAGATATGGGTTGGATTGGGGGGTCAATTCAACTAATCAAATGTGACCAGCCTGCCATCACTCAAACTCCAGCTTTTCACCAGAGGAGAAAACCTTTTTTTTAATTATTATTATGAGTTAATAGCACAGGCAGACTCTTCACATACTAGAGCATCTGAAATATGTGTCAGAGCTGAAATCGACGTAATCGATGTAAATATGAAATAAATGCTTAAACATATAGCTAGGTGTAATGATAGAGACCACAGAAATTAACCTTTCAAGCCTGTTTTCTCAACAAAACAAAAAAATCCAATGGCAGCCCCTCAGTCAAATTTAGTCACAAATGATTCCAGAGCGTGGTACGGCTGCGGCTCACCGCTCCAAGATAGGTCAAATCCAGAGCACATTTCACTGCGGTAACGTGTGTGACAAATCGTACAACCATATGACCACAGGGCAAGCCTGGCCTTACAATGACAGAATGCCAAAAGGATGGATGGATGGATGGATGGATGGATGGATGGATGGACGGATGGATGGATGGATGGATGGATGGAGTGTAAAACTATAGTGTCCCACGGGCCAGGAGGGCCATGTAGTGACAATACTAAACCCAAAAGACACAGAAATAATATTAATTATAAAAGAATAGTAAAAAGAGACAAAAATATCAGTCCCATCCATAAAAAACCATGCATCCTTCACAACCACCTGTCGCACCACAACAATGCATTAGGTGTGGGATATCCCGTCCCCAAAAAAACAGCACATTATACGTGACACCTGCGACACCACGAGAAATAGGAACCTGCCAAGACAAACGCCCTTGGGGCAAAAGAATATCCGTCCTACTCCGCCATGGGGGGGGAAAGAGACACCACCTGCTGTGGCAACAACAACATCCTCCACTATACTGAACTATATAGCCACACACTCCCAGCCCCGCCACGGGAAGAAGTGGTGTAATAAAGTAACAAAGTACATTTACTTAAGTACAATTTTAAGGTATTTGTACATTACTTGAGTATTTCCAAGGGGTGCGTTAAAACGACCGGATTAAGGTTGGTGAGGGGTGCGTTAAAACGACCGGATTAAGGTTGGTGAGGGGTGCGTTAAAACGACCGGATTAAGGTTGGTGAGGGGTGCGTTAAAACGACCGGATTGAGGTTGGTGAGGGGTGCGTTAAAACGACCAGATTAAGGTTGGTGAGGGGTGCGTTAAAACGACCAGATTAAGGTTGGTGAGGGGTGCGTTAAAACGACCAGATTAAGGTTGGTGAGGGGTGCGTTAAAACGACCAGATTAAGGTTGGTGAGGGGTGCGTTAAAACGACCAGATTAAGGTTGGTGAGGGGTGCGTTAAAACGACCGGATTAAGGTTGGTGAGGGGTGCGTTAAAACGACCGGATTAAGGTTGGTGAGGGGTGCGTTAAAACGACCGGATTAAGGTTGGTGAGGGGTGCGTTAAAACGACCGGATTAAGGTTGGTGAGGGGTGCGTTAAAACGACCGGATTAAGGTTGGTGAGGGGTGCGTTAAAACGACCGGATTAAGGTTGGTGAGGGGTGCGTTAAAACGACCGGATTAAGGTTGGTGAGGGGTGCGTTAAAACGACCGGATTAAGGTTGGTGAGGGGTTACTTTTGGTACTTTAGTACATTTTTTATTCCAATACTTCTGTACTTTTACTCAAGTACATTTTGAATTCTGGACTTGTACTTGTATAACGGAGTAGTTTTATATTGCAGTATTTATACTTTTACTTAAGTAAAACATTAGAGTACTTTTTCCCCCAGTATACCACTGGGAAAAAGACACCACCTGCTGTGGCACAACAACATCCGCTATACGAACTAGCCACACTCTCTCAGCCCGAGCAATAACAGCCACCTGCTACTGTAGTAGGGATTCAATAACAGCCACCTGCTACTGTAGTACTGTAGTAGGGATAATGCTCACTGAGGACAATAGTACCCAACACAACAGCACAAGAGCCTGCAATACACTCAATACTTTATTCACCACATTAACCATTATTTTAAACTAGAGATGTTCCGATACTGTATCGGTATGGTATCGGGAAAAGTATCGGATTGGCCCTTATTTGTCATATCGGGTCATATCGGTATAGAATATAGCAGATCTACAAGCTCGTATAGCGTGGCACAGATCTGCTATTGTTGAGAAATCGTGAATATATCTTTGAATATATATATTCTTTCACAGTGAACGTTTTTAACTCAAATATTTGCTTTTGGGGGGTGGGGTCCCTGGAAGAACATATTTTTAGATGGGGGTCCGCAGCCAATTAGTACATATAATTTTCGGGGGTCCTTGAAGTGAAATAGTTTGAGAACCACTGCCATAGAAACATAGGGTTTTTCAGAAAACTGTCGTGATTTAGAAGACATTTGTATAGAATCAGCACAAGAGCCTCAAAACAATACATTATTCACCTCAACAATACATTATTCACCTCAACAATTATTCCGCCCAAATAAATCATGTAGGGACCTGGGGGTCCCGACCCACAGGTTGAGAACCTGTGATCTACTTGACCGTCTATACATTATTTATCTATCTGGAGGTCAGCATCTCTCTCTGCTGTGTTTACCTAGGACACGTCAAACAATCTGAGGAATGAGAACATGTCGTATACATTATGTTTAAAGGAACATGCATCCAGACATGCACACATAGTACCACTGGAACATGCATCCAGACATGCACATATAGTACCACTGCAACATGCATCCAGACATGCACATATAGTACCACTGCAACATGCATCCAGACATGCACACATAGTACCACTGCAACATGCATCCAGACATGCACATATAGTACCACTGCAACATGCATCCAGACATGCACACATAGTACCACTGGAACATGCATCCAGACATGCACACATAGTACCACTGCAACATGCATCCAGACATGCACACATAGTACCACTGCAACATGCATCCAGACATGCACATATAGTACCACTGGAACATGCATCCAGACATGCACACATAGTACCACTGCAACATGCATCCAGACATGCACACATAGTACCACTGGAACATGCATCCAGACATGCACACATAGTACCACTGCAACATGCATCCAGACATGCACACATAGTACCACTGGAACATGCATCCAGACATGCACACATAGTACCACTGGAACATGCATCCAGACATGCACACATAGTACCACTGCAACATGCATCCAGACATGCACACATAGTACCACTGGAACATGCATCCAGACATGCACACATAGTACCACTGCAACATGCATCCAGACATGCACACATAGTACCACTGGAACATGCATCCAGACATGCACACATAGTACCACTGGAACATGCATCCAGACATGCACACATAGTACCACTGGAACATGCATCCAGACATGCACACATAGTACCACTGCAACATGCATCCAGACATGCACACATAGTACCACTGCAACATGCATCCAGACATGCACACGCTTTTTGCTATAAACAGGACCAGAGATGAGACTGAAATCTTCTGGGGCGCCCGCTGGCCTAGTGGTCCAGGCGCATGCCACATATATAGGCTCTGGCCTGACAGCGCGTCGCGTGTTCGAGTCTCGTTCATGACGACCTTTGCTGCGTGTCTCTCTCTCTCTCCCTCTTTCTTGTCTATCTTCACTCGATACTATCAATAAAGGCAGAAAAGCCCAAAAACTAAATCTTAAAAAAACTAAACAAGAGGCAGTAATCTTCTGTAAGATCTGCATCGGCTATTTTCAGCATGCAACGGAGTCTAGAATCAGATTTAGTCGACTAAAATCTTATGAAAACTAAAAACATTCCAAGTGACTAAAATATGACTAAAACTGAATGGAATTATGTTTATAAACGAAATCTAACAAACAAAGTGGTAGGAGCGCACCCCAGTGGGGAGGTGCTGACCGCAGGAGACAAAACTTTGACTATCCCAATTTCCGCCAGCATTAATTAATCCCTTAATAGCGTTTTTTCAAGGTTTTATCGCGCGTAAAAATTACTTTGAATATATATATGTATATGTACAGTATATGTGCATTTGACGGGGGTCCGTCCGTATACCCCCATAAGGAAACTTTGATACAGGATTAATATACTTTTCACACCATACAGATTGATACAAATATTATATCCATAAAAATAGGTTCTGGAGTTGTCAATGTATGTTTTGTAATGATAATGAAAATGTACAACGTAACTAAAGCTTTCAAATAAATGTAGCGGTGTAAATGTACAATATTTGGATCTGAAATGTTAGTAAAGTAGAAGTAAAGGTATTGAAAATTGGAAATACTCAAGTAAAGTACAAACACCCTCAAGAAAATGTACTTCCCAATGCACTGCTGGAAAGTAACTTTCCAGCAGTGCATTCACACAGCCTCTGAGTTGTAGGAATGTCTCTGTGCACTCGGGGCTTTGCCCCAGCAGACGTTAAACTCTATAATTAGCTGGGTCCAGGGCTTTGTCGTAACAAAGGGGTCAAAAGGGAGGGGTCTGCGAGGTCAGAGGACAGAGCAGAGAGGGGGGACAAGCTTCAAGAAAGACTCATGTCTTCAAGAACTCGCTTGCTCACTTAATGGCGTTTTTTCGGCCCTGCCTTGGCTTGTCATTGAAAACCGGGGGCAAAGTCAACGAGACACGTAGGGACGGCAGCAGGTGGTCTGACTGTTCCCCGGACGGAAGTCACTTTTGATAAATCACTATTTCTGCTTCGGCGGACTTAAATAAACAAACAAACAACAACAAAAAATATGTTAGGTATTTGGAGACACTTTATCTGATGTTGTCATGATAAACTACAAAACAAACGCTTGGCCGGATGTTTCTGTCCAAGAACAGCTCCGTTATCTTGGTGGATAACGCACATTTTGCAAACCTGTGGAAACATCCCACATCCCTGTGTTATCTCTTCTGATTCCAAGTTCTTCGCATTGTTTCATTTTGATTCGGTGCCACGACTATTGCCGTTGTCACGAAAGCGGGTATAGCGACTCACTCTTTCGACAGTCCATATAATAGGAGTCAGCTGGTCAGTGAATTCATTCCAATGTCTACTCTACAACGCAAATACGACTTGTATTTCAGAACTTGTATTTCAGAACTTTCATTGTGTGTAGTAGTAGGTCGGCTTCACTAAAGCTTGAGTAAACATCTTTCACCGTGGCTAATGGACGGAGTGCTGACCAAAGCCTTTTACAGTGGACGCCATGTGGGATTGATTGAGGGAGACGACCTCATGAAGAGGCTTCTTTAGAGGTTAATGGTTGTAAGGGACTGTTCACTCTTTTCAGACTTCAAGTGTTGCGACGCCCACTTAATCTCTTTAGAGACTAAAGTTTAGACGGTCAGCATGGTTCGCTTGACTGATGCGGGCAAATTGACCGGGCATATGTGAATTGGATAACGGTGGTGGTTTTTCACAACATTTTCACGTCATGGGGACCCCACAAAAAATTACCCCCATCTGAAAAGATCTTGTGCCATGGGACGGACGCCAATATAAGAGAAGATGTGTGTTGTTCAAAAAACAAAATGATTTCAAATTGAATAGATTTTACAGAATTTAAAGAAATGTGTTAAAATAGCATCAAAATCTGTTTAACCACTTTATGTGTTTTGTTTGACTTATTTTGCACTTCAGCTATTTGAAAATCTAGATCTACAAGCTCATGTACTGTAGATGGTTCATATTAATCTGGGTGTCTTCTTTTTATCCATCTACAGTATGGATAGAGCATGAGGAGACCGGATGGAAACATCTTTCATTACAGCGCTATCGCACACACGCACGCACGCACGCACGCACGCACACACGCACACGCACACACATCGTGGGAACGCAAGAGAAAGGCATCACCCTGTGGGAATATTTAAAGGATGGGAATTCCCTCCCACTCGTTGCCACACTAGTGCTCACCCCTGCAACCCCTGCTATCTAGTGTACGGATATTTCATTTTGTGTACAAAATGTAACCAAACTGGAATCAAGTGCATTTTGGGTATTTCTGCATTGCAGTATAAAGCACCGAAGTCTGACGTCAATATCGATAGAGGGCGCCAAGTCCACGGGTTCATGTGCTTTTTATTTGTATTGTAATCCCCATATGGGGATTTTAGATCGCCTCATATAAGAACTGTGTTTGGAAAATAAACTAATTATCCCGGCCGTTTCACTCATATGGATATGAAGAATCAACTGACTGAGAGAAAACGCTAATGTTACTGCCGCTAGAAACAGACTGTATCATATATGAGCGACTGATGGTCGTAAACGATACAGAGACACTTCCCCGGCAATATCGCCGGAACAGTTTGTTTATTTTTTAGACCACAATTCTTATATGAGACCATTTTAAGTGGACCCCATGTTATTCTCCATAGAGAATTACTTCCACGAACCAGGGGATGAGCGAGTGGCGCCAGGACTTCGGCACTCTATTGATACATACATTAAAGTAATACATATTTGAGTACTTTTTTCCTCCACTGTATGAATGTGCATATTGTGAGTGGTGTCCACCCCGGTGTTTGAATGATGGTTGTGCTCAAAATATCCAACATAGGCCGGGATACGTATCGGTAATCCAACAATAACCACATTATCAAAACACTTAACAACACTCCTCTGAAACAGGTTGATGACTACAAGTATTTGGGTTCATATATATCTTCTTCCTAAAAGGACTTTCAAACTAGGAAGGGTATATGGACTGGTCAGCCTGCAATGACATGCGTAAGATCTGGTCATCCCAGCTTAGTAAGAGATTCAAAGAAAAAAACATTTAGGACGACCGTCGAGCCGATTCTACTCTATGGCTCCGAGACATGGACACTTTCAAAGAAATTAGAAAAGTGGCTGGATAGCACGCCAATCCAACATAGGGATACGTATCGGTAATTATCTTAACGATATGCGATAGGCCCGGATCGCAATGTTTGTTTGATTGTTTGTCTAATAACAAGCAGAGAGGAAAAATAACATTGAAACTAAAGCCTAGCCCCTGACTCTCAAAGCCCACATTTGTATTTATCTCGTGGTATGTTGGTCATGTGCATTGTATCACATCACGACTGTTACTTTCCCATAACCAGCCCTAGGTTGAATGTCTCATAGACGCACATGCGTGCACGCACATACGCACGAAATGACGGATCATCCCCATATGCCACAGGGGGGTGATCTTTACGTCATTTTAATGTTTTTTGAGACATCTCATTATTGTTATTGTGTGAATGAATGCATGGGACCTGAATGGAAACAAGACCGCATAAGGTCTTTCTTCGAGTGCTGTCCTTTTGTACAAAATGTGCTTTGACTGTACCCTGTACTGTTTTCATTTTCTATTGTCTAGTACCATTATCAATCAATCTAATCAAAACTTACCCCACTCTTGGGTTTGGCCCCCGTGCCGGTCGTGATGCTACCGTCATGGTGGGGTGGAGGGTTCGTACTGTCAGAGGTCCTGGTGGTCCCTGGCACGGATCCTAACTCCTTCTCCTGCACGCACACACACACACACACACACACACACACACACACTTTTACTTCTACTTCTATTTCAGAGGCCATTGTTGTACATTTACTCCACTACATTTATTTGAAACTTTTAGTTACTTTGATTATCATTACAAAACATTACAGTAACCACTTCATGGTTGCATGCTGAAAATAGCTGATCTACAAGCTCACAAGCTTGTAGATTGGCTATTTTCAAATAAAAGTGTAAAATCTGTCATTATAACGCCATCAAGGCATTTCTGTCGCCAAAAAAACAACTGTAGATTTAGTAAAGATTTAGTAAATCCTATATATTTTTTATTTATTCCAAAGACTATGACTAAACTAAAATCCAAAGATTCTACAAATGGTTGCCAAACCTTTTCATGTCAAGGACCCCCAAATTGACACTAATTAGCCCATGGACCCCCGTTTGAAAAGATATGCCAAGGACCCCCATTGGAGAAGATTTCCACGGCTCTAGCAGTGACTCTCAACCATTTTAATTGCCAGTTTGTGTGTGTGTGTGCATTAGGCTTCGGACCTCCCATTTAATGGCATTTCTATCTCTGGGACCCCCAATTTATATCGTAAAGTCAAGGTTAATTTAATGAGTTACAGACCCATAAGGGTCCATTTGGTTCCAACCCATCACTGGGAACTCCCTCAAGGTCCCCTGCTACTTACCATGAGCTGTCTCCTGCGCAGGGTGGGGGTGCTGTCCCGGGACGAGGTGGTGCTCAGGGCGTTCTCGATCTCCTGGTCCAGCTGGTCCAGCTTCATCAGCAGGAGAACCATGGAGTCCAGGTGAGAACGTTCACGCTCGTCCCTGGAGGTCTGCGTAGAAAGAAAGAAAGAAAGAAAGAAAGGGTTAATAGCCTATCGGGGTCTTCAACGTGGTGGTTCCGTGGACCACTGTGTGGTGGTGGTCCGTGAAGGAACTGCATGTGGTTCCCGACCATGCATTTATAGTAATGTAGCAAAGTGAAGATTTGGTTATTTTCTTCCACGGAACAGTGCACTATACTAAACATCTCTACACTGTTCCATTGAGGTACGTCAATGTTGTCAGTTACTACTGTCGTTAAGAAATTCCACAGAAAAGGGGCTTAGAATCTCAAGAAGGGTAAGTTTACCAGCTTGCCTGATTGAGTCATCAATCATTATTAGGACATGTATGTGCCTATATAATCATGTCTCTATCAGTGCTTGATATCAGTTAACCTGAGTTTAATGGAAGGTTGGACAAAGTAAGAGAATGGAATCCCAGATAACCGTGGGATAGGAATAGATCAGTGGTTCTCAAAAAATAAATCTTTTGGCTCTGGACCACTCGTATGTTAGCCTCGGAAACCCATACGTTTTTATTTCCAGGGAGAAAAAAAACTCCACTTCAATTCGGCATAGAGTAGCGCAAACGTTGATCACTCTCTGCTGATTTCTGATCATCTGCACCTTTGTTAAATTGACGCACACCCGTACACACATATATGATAGATGATCAGATTATATAACCTGTATTCCTTGGGTAAATCCCTGTCCTGTGTCGTACATGCAAGCTATATTAGCCCAATGTCGCTGTTAAATAGTCTATAAAACCAACGCATTTCACTTGAATAATGTTGATAAAAGCGCATCGGCTCAAAACAGTGCAGAGCAAACTTTTGGACCGTATAGGGCCTTAGTCCTACTCCTCCTCCCAGCCCAAATCACACCTTGGAAAGCATGAGTGTCTATTTCAAACAAAGTGTTTTTTGACTGTGGGTCATATTTTGACAGCAAGAATTGCCTGTCATAATTTGACCCCCCCCAGTATCAGGATGTATCAGGATGTTGATATTCATTCATCAGCCAACACTCCCCAGGTGACGCGCTTTAGAGTCCCTAAAAATAAACTGAGTCTGTTCTGCTTTTAAACCAAAATCGTTAAACCAGAGGATATAATATGTTCTTGTTCTTCCTGTTTCTGTGATTTGTGTCCTGTAATGTCTATCATTTTGTAATGTATTGTCTTGTCTGTCTTGTCTGTATCTTGAACAGTGGCGTCATGCACGCAAAACAAATTTCAGTGCAAGCTGACAATAAAGTTGTATCGTATCGTATATTTCAGTTAAATAATACAATAAAGTGACGCGCTATGAGCTTGTATATCTGCTATTTTTGAATAGTATACTAAAAGTTTTTTTTAATGACTTAATTGAAAATGGCTTCGAGGCATGAACACATGACATCATGCTGTGTTGAAACCTGTTTGAGAGCACTGTGTGAATGTTGCATGATGATGTCGGACGTACAGAATTCAGACAATTTCCTGTCCTTCACAGCTGGCTCCATTGCCTCCATTTGTGAGATAACGACTTCCTTTGTGAAAGTCTGGTGGAACTTATAGGCCCTCGAGGCACATGCAGGCCTAACAAGCTTTCTGTTTAGAAGGAAAAAAAGGCCTTTTTGTGTTAAATTGTTGCGCGGTTACTGACCGACTGTCAAGCAGTATCCTTTTGTGCTTGACATTTTTGTCAACCCTGTTTTGAATCCTTCGTGATTGATTATTTTGTTTTGAACTGTAATGTAGCATTATTATTCATTAACTCTTCTCTTATCTGTCCGGAATTCAAAATGTACTAGCGGGATCGTGACATAAAGAAGGTTTTTGTATTTTTTTTAAATGAGCCCCCTGAAACCCCTCCAAGGACCACGTGGGGTCCCGGGACCATGCACCACTTTGACAACCACAGTTGTAGATCGGCTATTTTTCACCCAACGTTCACCTATTTTCACCACATGTTCCCTTAATGTGAAACGCTCAGAATAGGCCCTCTATTCTGGGCGGGAAGGAGGTAGTAAAACTCCTCCATAATTTCATCAGTTTTTACGGGGGGTGGGGGGTAGAGTCTGGCACTCACTGGCAGAGAGACACACACACACACACACACACACACACACACACACACACACACACACACACACTTCAGGGATGTTGACTCCCGTGTGGACCAGCGTGGCAGGAGGTCAAAGGTCACAGCCGCCCAGGTTCGTTGGTTAAAGTATCAATACTGCAATTATATAAATACTGTTTCTTGCTACAAGTAAAAGTCCGGAATTCATAATTCATAATTATTTTATTATATTTTTTTAAACAACCACAACCCGCAACTAACCAATATTTTCCACATGAATTTACAGAAAAAACAAGCCCAAAGACGCTTATAATAATCATAATAATAATAATAAGCAGACTTGGCAACAGTGTTCTGTGCACTGTGCCAACACGACCAGATGGCCGACTGCATTTCACTGACAGATGGTGAGATGGAGCTGACTTTATTCAAACATCCCCCAACTAAACTAACAGCATCACTTTTAGACAGTGCTTCAACAGTCACTTTTTGAGTATTTCAATTGTTTCAACACTTCATACTTTGTTTCTTCCTGAAGAAAATATATAAAAAAACCTCATTCCATTACTTTGACGTTAGATGTAATACATTGTCCCTTTAGTGTACACACCGTGTCATCACCATGTCACCCGTACTGACAGACATTTTGTTTTTCTGCCTTTATTGACAGATACAAGTGAAGACAGGAAAGATAGGGAGGGAGAGAAGGGGAGACATGCAGCAAAGGTCGCCATGAACGGGACTCGAACACACATGATGTGCTGTCAGGCCAGAGCCTATATTATGTGGCATGCGCCTGGACCACTAGGCCAGCTGGCGCCCCACTCAAGTACATTTTGAATCCCTGGACATGTAACAGAGTATTTTCTACATTGAAATGTGCAGCCAGTATCGATACTTTTACTCAAGTACAAAAATAAATGTGAGTACTGTTTTCCCACCACTGCTTACTCCTCCTGTGGTAGTGATACAGTGACCTCAGGTGGCCTGTCAGCAGTAAGACAGTAATGACAACACTATGAGCAGTGGTCCGGGGACCACCAGGGGTCCTTGAAGGGGTTCCAGGTGGTCCCCACTGCTAAATGGAGAGTTGGTAACCAAATGGACCCTTATTCAGTCAATTCAATTCAATTATTATTCCCAATCAATCAAGGACCACCAGTGGTCCTTGATTGATTGATTGATTTTTTGTAACCCATTTTTCAAACCTGTGTCAATTATCTAATGTGATCCTGGGCTCTACACACCCTCCACCAGCCTAGTCCCCATATATGGGGGACATGAGGAGAGCGACAGACTTGAACGCATGCTTCCTTCATGCATGCATGAGTGTCCAAGTCGCTCCTTTACACCTGACAGGGGGGAGTTTCCCTGGTTGGACATAGTGCGTGGAAGGAACATCTTATTCCTCTATCAGGCTGGCCAGGGGGGGGGGGGGGGGGGGGCAGTTTAGAAACCAGGATTACTGCATGTTTTTAGTGAGGGTACCTACCCTAGGGGACACAGGGAGAACATGTAAACTCCACACAGAAAGGCCCTTTCGCCAACCCCGCCTCAGGTATGGGCACTGATGACGCGGAGGAGAGAACACGGCGCCAGCACCCATGGCGTCCCCAGCGGGAATCGAACCCAGGACCTTCTAGCTGTGAGGCGACAGCACTACCGACTGTGCCACCATGCCCTTTGATTGATTGATTGATTGAATAATTTATGAACAGTTTTGGAGAATTACAGTAGGCCTACATTTCAAACACAACTCAATACAACTGTGGATGACACCATAAAGCATTACACTTGTTTACAATTCATCATAACATTTAGAGACGCACAAATATACGTCAAAGGAGTCATCTTAAATGTACAGTAAACACCTGAACATGTCCGGACGTGTAGACTACTAGCCGTTGCATAGGCCCAAAATCTTATCCAATGTCAACAAAATCTCTTTCGTTTTTGGGCCTGGGAGGCTAAATGTCATCAAACGGTGGATCCGTGGCTCAAATGCCCAATAAATAATGGGCCTTAATGTGAAAATGGTTGAAAACCACTGCTCTATAGCTCTCCATAGCCTTTTATTTAAACCGCTGGAAGTACAAGTCAAGTACAGTAGACGAAGACCTTCTTGTGGCTTCTTTAGGCCTGTGTGTCTGTTTGCGTGTGCGTGCCTGCGTGTGTGTGTGTGTGTGTGTGTATGCGTGCGGTTGTGGTTCTCTCTTCAAAAGGACACTCTCCGCTGAGAAGAAGCCCGAGCAGAGATGATCTCACGAGGGCTGGCTCATTAGGCCCAAACCAACCCTGTTACAATCTGCCCTATCCAGCTGTTAAAACGCTTTATGTCTGTGGTGTTCAACCAGTGGTCCTTGAGGGGGTTCCAGATTGTCCCCATCTAAATGATGGAGAGTTGGTAACCAAATGGACCCTTATAATAAATCTCTCTTGAGAGTGTTGAAACGGGTCCATTTGGTTTCATTTTAAGCTCTCAAGAGTTACATTTTTGTTAAGCTGCATTTTGTTAAGCTGCATTACTGTATATGTCTCCACAATTAGATAACATCCAACGATAACAAAATGATCCTTTAGTTGTGGGTCTGAGAGGCTATAAATGTCATCAAATGGTGGTTGAAAACCCACTGCTTTATGAGAGTGAGATCATAGGCAGGCGAGTGACACACCGACCCCACTACTACCGTCATGGCATGTGTGTGTGTGTGTGTGTGTGTGTGTGTGTGTGTGTGTGTGTGTGTGTGTGTGTGCGTGTGTACGTGTGTGTGTGTGTGCGCGCGTGTGTGTACGTGTGTGTGTGTGCGCGTGTGTGTGTGTGTGTGTGTGTGTGTGTGTGTGTGTGTGTGTGTGTGTGTGTGTGTGTGTGTGTGTGTGTGGGATTATATTCAAGAGCAGTGAAGGGAAAAGTAGTACTTTTAAAGTACTCAAAATGTTTTACTTCAGTGAAAGTATTATATGGCAATGTAGAACTATACTCAGTTATAAGTAAAAGTCCCGGAATTCAAAGTGTACTTGAGTAAAAGTACAGAGTCTGTGTCTATTTAAAACACTGGGGAGTCACATTTTGACAGTAGAGACTGCCTATCAAATTATTGGACAGTATTAAGATGTTGATATTGATTTTGTATTAATTCTTAAGGCCCCAAATCATACCCTAGAAAGCATGAGTGACTATTTCAAACACAAGGTGTTTTTTGACTGGGGGGGGGGCATATTTTGAGAGCAGAAACTCATATAATCATATAATTTCAGCCCCCTCCCTATCTAATTATTGGACAGTATTAGGATGTTGATATTCATTTTGTATTCATCCTTAGGGCCCCAAATCACACCTTAGAAAGCATGAGTGTCTATTTCAAACACAAAGTGTTTTTTCACTGTGGAGTTATATTTTGACAGCAGCAACTGCCTGTCATAATTTCAACCCCCTCCCTATCTAATTATTGGGCAGTATTAAGATGTTGATAGCAGAGTCAGCCCAGCTCCTAATCCAGACATCAGTCTTGACTATTGTAACTCCCTCCTTACTGGCCCATGCACACTTAAGCCTCTCCAATTGATCCAAAATGCCGCAGCTCGCTTGGTCTTCAACCAGCCAAAATTCTCACATGTCTCCCTCTCCCCCCTTCTCCGCTCCCTCCATTGGCTCCCGGCCGCTGCCCGCACAGAGTACAAAACTCTGATGCTATAGCCTTCAAAGCAATGAAAAAGTATGGCACCCCCATATCTTGCAAGTCTGATCGGACTATACAAAACCTCCCGTGCGCTCAGATTGTGAAGTACCTTCACTAAAAACCCCTGGACAATGCTCCACACGTCCCAAACTCTTCTCTCCCTTCTGGCTCCAAAAGTATTCACCATTGCAATCAAGACTGCAGACTCACTCCCAATCTTCCACCGTAGTCTGAAAACCCACCTCTTCAGACTCCATCTTAGCCCGTCTTAGCAATGTAATAGAAATTTGGAATAATTATTTTGGAAAAGAACCTACTCCAGGAGGAGGCCAGAAGAGACCCAAACATGGCCCAACAAGAGAGACCCAACAAAAACGGCCCCCTAACGTATTAGAAGGACAATATCAGTCACCAGAAAAAATGTTTTTTCAAATTAATCGTGTTCAAAATTGAGTTTGAAGTTAATGTCAAATATCGAATTACTGAATCAAGTAACTTAAAAACTGAGTAGACGATAACATTACAGATACGATTATAGTAGCGTGGCACTGCTATTTTTTAAATGTCTTTGTTTCTGGGGGGTCCCTGGAACAACATATCAGATGGGGGTCGTAGGCCAATTACAGATAATTCATGGGGGTCCTTGATATGAAAAAGGTTGAGCACCACTGATACAGAAACAGAGGTTTTTCAGAAAACTGTCGTCCTCAGGTCTCAATGGGTTAATAATGACGTTGTGACTTGTGCAGCTTACATTTATTTTCCAGTTATTTGCCTGTCAAAAGCTGTTCCTGTTGGCTTCGCTGAGTGTGTGTGTGTGTGTGTGTGTGTGTGTGTGTGTGTGTGTGTCATGCTGTGGTGGAAAGTAGTTATTTGTACTTTACTGTATACTGAGTATTTCTAATACTTTTACTTCCACTCCACTACATCTCAGAGGCAAATATTTGTTTACTCCACTACATTAATTTGAAAGCTTTTAGTTACTTTTCAGATTTAGATTGTCATGACAAAAACACACTAACCACTTCAGCCCTATATACTGTATATATATTTTGGCCATTTGAAGATCTACAAACTCACAATGCCTCGTGATGCGACACATTGTGAGCTTGTAGATCGGCCATTGTCAAAGGATTTTTAGCCCTTTGAAAACATTGAAATATGGGACCTTCTGTACAATGAGTATACTCTTTTTTTTAACTTTTGGTTTATTTCATGTACATTTTGATACCAATACATATGTACTTAGTATTGCAGTATTGATACTTCATAAAAACATGTGAGACAGTACTTTTTTCCACCACTGACTGACTACTATTAGGGCTTCGCTCACGTATAAAAGACAGCGTGCTCTCTCACTGTCCTTGGGGGACAGGGGGGACCAGAGCAGCTCGCAATTCGTTTCCAATGGGAGTCACATGGTTTGACGAGACAAGCTTGCTCCCTGCTTATATGTGACCTATAAAGGCCTCAGTCACATATAAAAGACAACTGTCTCCTCTGTGTCTCCTGTCTCTTCTGTGTGTCGCCAGCTCGCAATGCATTTTCCATTGCCATGGAGTCAAGCTTGTCTCGTCACAACCACGTGACTCCCATTGAAAATGCATTGCGAGCTGGCGACACACAGAGGAGACAGGAGACACAGAGGAGACAGTTGTCTTTTATATGTGACTGAGGCCTTTATACCATATGTGAGCGAGGTATTAGAGCACACAACAACATCAGACCGTGCCCTGGTCTCGTCTCAATGCAATGCTGTATCATCACCGGCAAAACAATGGCATCTTTACAAGGCTGTAGGGCTGAAGGAACATACTGTATGGTTGATTGGTCAAGAGATGGCAACAACAACCACAGAAAGGTGCACAGACGTGTCAGAGAGATACGCCAGCAGGAAGGCATGTTGACTGTCAGGACAGGGGCTTTCTGGTGGCGGTGTTGTTAAATAGAAACTAAATGAAAATTGAGCTACGATGACTAAAACTAAGACTAAATACTGACAATTTCGTCAACAAATAAAAACTAGACAAAAATGTTAGGAAGGGACTAGTGGACAAGAGATCCAGTTAGTAAGTTTGGTTAAAAATCAGCCATTCTGACAAAATTAAGTCCCGCCAAAATACATTTTAGTCGACTAAATCAACTGTAGATTTAGTCGAATAAAATTAGACTAACACT
The DNA here is from genome assembly GCF_963924005.1 of Protomyctophum bolini. NCBI lineage: Eukaryota > Metazoa > Chordata > Actinopteri > Myctophiformes > Myctophidae > Protomyctophum > Protomyctophum bolini. The sequence continues at coordinate 20,241,190 of NC_137864.1, forward strand.
AAAACATTCCAGGTGACTAAAATGTGACTACAAACAATTCAAGAGACTGACTAAAACTAAAAATCTAAATTTGCTGCATATCAAAATCAACAGTCTGGTGGTCTCAGAAAGCTATAGTATTTCCCCCCACTTTCCCATCTTTTTAGGGGTTTTCTATTACATTCCTCACCACTTCCTGTTATTTTTTTTATTTTTTTATGGGAGGGGAGACAGTTCCCACACTGTTTGAACTGCCAGACCCCTTCCCTCTCCCCCACCCCTCTTCCCAACTCCCCCTTACAACCCCCCCTCCCCCATCTCTCACACACACACACACACACACACACACACACACACACACACACACACACACACACACACACACACACACACACACACACTGCGGTCTCACTCACTCCTCCGTCATATTTCTCAAACCTGTCCTGTTGCATTGTGGGCCTCTGCTCTGCTTTGGGGGTGAATAAGGTCACCTTAAAAAGCAAAGTTCAGCGATGACCTCATCATCATCATCAGAACACATAAATACACACACACACACACACACACACACACACACACACACACACACACACACACACACACACACACACACACACACACACACACACACACAAAGCAAAAACATAAGAGTTATACAGATAAAAGAACCCAATGTGAGAGCAATGCTGCCAACTTGTCTGGTGTCAGATAAAAAAGATGTGAACCCGGTGATGCGAGCCCTTCCCCCACCCCCCCGTCCCCCGTGCCCGGGGTCAAGATAAGGGCCTGTCGTCGTTGCTAAGACAAACAAGCAGAGTAACAATAAAGCCCATTATTATCAGATGGTGCATCATCGTCCATTATGTGAGCCAGATGGGTTCATTTGGCAGGCAGATCCCATGCAACAACACAGACCCCCTGGGGACCACGTATAATCACCATGGGCTACGAGAGCTTTACCCTGTGACTTACAACAGTACAATATCTGTGCCAGTGTGACCGCCGTGCTGGACGGTCACTGTCTACAGAGGGGGGGAAATCAC
>NC_137864.1:20247211-20262211 GCF_963924005.1 Protomyctophum bolini
TTTCACCGTGGCTGTTCCCTCTTTGGGCTCACTCCTCCCGTCCAAAGCTGTGCCAGGAGGTTGAGTGCTGCTGCTGTAGGAAACCGCCTCCTCCTCCATGTCCTCCTCCTCCGGTGCGGAGACGCCTGACGTGGCTCCAGGCCTGCTGCCCTGTCCCCCGCTCTGCCCATCTGGCCTGCTGCCCTGTCTCCCGCTCTGACCATCTGCCACCTCCTCCTCCTCGGAGGCAGCAGGTGACTCACCTACGTAACGGTGGTCAGAGCTCTGGTTGTCATGGAGGCCCTCTGGGGAGGAGGACAGCCTGTCGCCGCTGGGCTCTGCTGCTGCTGCAGGAGAGAGCCCGCTTGGCTGTCCTGGTTGAGTAATTGCATTTTCACGAGCCGCGCTAGAGACATTTACGGCCGTGTTATTTCGTGCGACAGCGTTGTCACTGTTGGCCTCGGAGGTGACACTGACCTCGGGGATGGTGTCCAGTTTCACACAGCTGCCGTCCAGTGGTACCTGCTGGTAAGCTTGCGTATTTTGGACCTCAGAAGAAGAGGTCACGTCTTTGGACGCCACGTGTCTGCCAACGTCATCCGTCAGCGCGGGTCTTTTGTCCGTTTTTGACTCCGCAATGTCCACGTTTTCAGGCGCCAACAACAAGCGACCATCCATATCCTCCGAACAGCACTGAGCGTTGGCGCTCGTGTCCGTCGATGAAGTCGCCTCAAAAGTGACTTGGGTTTCTCTCACAGCGCTCCCTGCTCCAGACCGTTCTTCCCCTCGCTTGGCTTGATTCACTGCAGCCATTTCGACATTCTGCTGTTCCAGCGCTGTCTGGTGGGTTATTTCACAATCACTGACCAGAACTGCTGGCATTGTGCTATCACAAAGATCTTTCTCTGCGAGAGCTCTCAGTCCATGACGTTCCTGGGAAGGAAGGTGTGATGCCAAGGTTTCATGTTGGGCGGCGTGGGGCGTTTCATTTTCGTTTCGAGTGTTGCATTCTTTTAATCCTTGAAGCTCGCCAGCAGCGGCATCCGACGATTTTCTCCGTCCAGTGACCCCCTTGTCCCGTTCGCCCTCCACTGTAACGCTCACAATCTGCTCCCCGGCCTCGTTTGCATTCGTCACCGAATCGTTGTTCTCCTTTGGGTCCATTGAGCAATCCATCACAGCTGCAGGCAAATTTACCCTCGAGCCAACGTGGCCTGTGGTGGAGGTTTGGTCTTGTTCAACATCTGGGAGCTGTGTGTGCGATTCCAGTCGGGCAGAAAGAGGAGGCTGTGCTGGTGTGTTCTCGGAGGGCCCGGGAGCTCTGTTGTCGTCGTCTATATGGCTCTCCATTGTTTCCTGTGGCTTTGGATGTGGGCCAGACTGTTCCCCTGCAGCGGAAGCAGACAGTGGGGGTCCATTGTCCGAACTAATAGAAATGCATTGTTGCTCTTCTCCTGAGCTGCGTGGCCGAGCAAAGACATCATAGTCACAGTCACACTCATCACAGCTGTCGTGATTCTCGACGCCGCCCGTACCATCCTCACCTTCGCTGCTTTTCGTCATTTTCACATTGTGGCCACCGCCGTCGCTGGCACAACTGCTCGCATTATGCATAGCACAGTTTGAGTTACGGTGACACTCAGCAGCGTCCTCTGCGTCTGCGGTTTCGGGTCGCCGCCCTGACTCCGGCACCCGTCGCAACAATGCAACGTCCAAAGCCCCATCATCATCACAACCGTCCACTGAACTGCCCCCAGAATCCAGTGCCACGACATGTCCACTCCCTTCTTCTACGAGATGTTCTTCTGACTCCGCGGAGTTGGAAGTGGTCACCTGATGGCAGCACTCTGGCATGGAGACACAGCGAGCCCGGCGTCTCGGGCTCAGCTTGTTGGAAGAACCTCCCGACGTCGTCCCCACCCAGGACGTCCCGCCGCCGCCGACCCCCCCGTGGCAACAGACCAGGTCCAGGTCATCGTAGCTGTACTGCAGTCCCGAGCGGTGGGTCACGTGCTCTTCCCAACTCCTTTTCCGTATGGCTACTGGCATGGCGGACTTCACTGCGCCCACTGCTATCCCATAGAGCTGTTTTACGGTCCAGACAAAAATGCAGCAGGAGCGGAACAGTTGAGCCTCCTGTAAAAAAAAAAAAAAAAAGACAAGAGAAGAGAAGAGAAGAGGGAGAACGGGGGGGGGGGGGGGGAAACCGTTATTAATGTTCAAAAAGCCTCCAAAGTTAGGGGGGTTAACTGAATTTGCAGATGATAATCTGGCGAGTACTGTTACAGTTTGAAAATAAACAGCTGGGGAGTAGCGAGTGGAGGTTTAAGAGGGGCGTGATCATGTCCCATTAGTGTTCCCCTGGAAAGTGTAAATTCAGCTGGCTCTGTACTGTATAAGCTGACATGATCCACATGCCGAGACGGGAGAGCTGATGACATTCCAAGCAAAGATTTCCAGGAACTTAACATAACAAAATAATTAGTTGGCATTCAATGAACTCTGTTCAGAAACATCACTTATTTATTTTTTTACGTTTTGTTTTTGCTTCAAAGACAAGAAATGGCCTGTAAAAAATAGTTATTGTAAACTACGAGGATGATAAACAACATATGGCTAGATTTCCTTGTTTACTTCTTATAACGACATACTGTACAGTCAGTCAGACAGACAGTGAACCAGTCAGTTCAAAACCGCACAAACCTTCAACACACCAACTGTCCAAAACAATTCTGATAATTCTTTTAAAAAACCGTCATACTCCACATAACCTTAAACCCACAAAAACTCTCTGACAGACGTGAATTCCGATGATGCAACCGAGAACATAACCGAAAGAAAAGTCAAACAAGTACCAATAATGAACCCGCAGTGAGTTGTTTGTTTCCTCACGAGAAAAAGAAACAATTGGACATTATTCACTGCAACATTTTGACAGGGTATGACAACATTTTATAAGGTTAAAACTAAACTGAAGCATGACATTATTTAGGGGGCGCTGTTTAATTTGGGGGGGGGTTCTGTGTGCCACGTGGATACAAACATATTAGAGAAGTTGTCATTAAAGCCTAAATTAACCAGTGGTGATTTCGTCGACTAAAACTGAAACGAAAAATGTTCGTCGACTACCTTTTTTTCACTGACAAAAACTAAATAAAAACGCGTTGTGAGCTTGTAGATCGGTTATTTTCAGCAAGTGTAAAAGTAAGCCATTACGACAGCATCAAGGCCCGCCGAAATACATTTTAGTCGACTAAATCAACTGCAGATTTTGTCGACTAAAATCTTATGATATTTAGTCGACTAAAACTAGACTAACACTAAGACATTCCAGGTGACTAAAATGTGACTAAAACTAAATTAAGTTTTATTCCAAAATCCAAAATAGAAAATGTCTGCCAAAAACAACACAGAAATGAACCAGACCCAGAAGTAGACCTATTACCTTCAGTTGCATTTATTATTACCCATGTGCAGTGGTGGAAAGTAACTCAGTACATAAGCTTTGAGATACTTTACTTGAGTATGTCAAATAGTCAGTACTTCTGTACTTCTGTTCAGTACTCCAATACATTTCAGAAGGCCAATATAGTACTTTTACTCCACTACAATTATTTTACAACTTTAGTTACTAGTTATACTTTATGTATTTGTATTATTGTTACAAAACATACATTAACCACTTCAGCCATTTGAAAACAGCAGATCTACAAGCTCACAATGCGATCAGCCTTTTTCTAACCATTCCTTTTACACTTTTTAAAAATATGAAATGGGACAGGATTTCTGCATAACGACTAGTACTTCTTACTTTGGGTACTTTAAGCACATCTTGACGCCAATAATATACTTTTGTACTTTTACTCAAGTACATTTTTGGATTTCCAGGACACACTTTTACTTGTAACTAACGGAGTACTTTTACATTGCAGTATGGATACTCATACTTAAGTAAAGTACTTTTACATTGCAGTATGGATACTCTTACTTAAGTAAAGTACTTTTACATTGCAGTATGGATACTCGTACTTAAGTAAAGTACTTTTACATTGCAGTATGGATACTCGTACTTAAGTAAAGTTTTTTTTCCACCCCCTGCCCATGTGTGACACGTCAGTGTCTGTTGTGGAGAAGAAGAAAAAAAGGTCAATTGAAAATACAGATGGAGCATCACATCACATGAGAGCCTCCACATTACAGTCACAAACTATACCCAGCTCTACGCTAGCAGGGAATAACACACACCACAGAGAGACACAAGATCAGCATTTCTGATAATAACTGTCTGGGACTCAATCTGCTACGCTGCAAACACATCACATAAACACTATAGCAACAAACGTTTAAATTAAAGAGCATAATGGATAGATATGGTAATCGAAGGAATAGGGATATGTAACAGTAATCATGCTATCAGAGAGAAAGGTTTTATGACCTATACTAACTTAGGCAAAACGTAATAATATAGCAGCCTTCAGGCATGAAAATTGCATCCAGAACTAATAGTGCAAAGTAGGTTGACGCCGCTAGGTTATTAGCGTGGAACATCTATGGGGACACTTACAAACAACCGGAGCATCTGATTACATTTTCTGTACATATTCTGAAACATTGTATAATACGGGCATAAACTGTGCTGCGACAGTGCTTTGCCTTATTTTGTGTATTTTCCTCCTGTCCCTCTTTTTTTGATAAATAGTCTTATCTTGATTTTTACAATATTATATCTTTGCTTTTACCATTTAAAAGGCTACATTATATGTATACACAATTATATCAAATTATTACCGAAAAGACAGAACTTCAATCCAGAAGTACTTCTATACTGTATGTAGTCGGAGATAAATGATGTGCTATGATGTGATTTTGAACCTGCTTTGTATACAACTACATTTCAAACACAGATAAGCCACGATTCTAAACTTCCCACCTCTTCACAAGCCGTATCTTTTTCCTCAGTAAGTAAGTACTACATCAGCTGGATGTTTCAACAGCCCAACTGTCAGCATGACACAGACTACAGCACCTGGTTCATTTGACAAGTAAAAAAGGTGGAGACATCCCATGAGATTGAGTCTCAAATCCAATGTTAAAACACATTCGTTTTAGTTACAACACTACATTAAAGGAATGTCATGCAATATGTACTTATTATCTGTATTCCAACGAAGAGATGAGAAAGTCTCTCATGATGATGTTATACTCCAGTAGTATGCAGTCTGTCAAATGGTTCATTATTATCCAGGCAATGAAACAATCCAGAAACGTGGGTGTAGTTCCAGTTCTTGCTCGGGTTACAAAGACAGAGGTTGTTATTTAACTGAGACTTTTTAGCAACTTTCCACTTCATTCATTCTGCAGCAATCCCCCCGATTTAGGACGTAATGATTCCAAAATCCAATTCCTGGCAGTATAAACACTTTTCCTTGAATACTAATCCTTTTTTCTGGGTCCGAGACCTAGTGAAACGCATTTTTTTTCCGGATCCTCAAATTAATCACGTTTAATATGTTCACTGGCAAATGAAGGAGAGAGAGACCCGGGTAGCCCCCGGTGGCAGGCAGAAAGTGTGGGGGAACAGTATAAAGGTCCATAGACAGCTTCCATCTTGATCACATTAGGGGTTTTTGCTGACGCTGAGTGCCTAGATTCGGGCTGGTGTAAAAAGGGGCAGGGTTTTTTTCTCTCCCCTCCTGCTCCCCTCCACTCAGCCCCTCTCTCTCCTCCGCACCTCCCACCCCAGCGATTCTGACAGTGGAGTGAGTCACATCCTAAGAGAGAACCCATCCCCTAGCTGGTTCGCAGGATCAAAGCTCATCTATTCGTCCCAACGTCCACTATTTTACGCTTTCCTATTTTGTTTTCACTCTATGATACTTCCTCTTGACTCACGGCAGTCTCATGGAAATCTCTCTCTCTCTCTTTCCTGTTCTCCAAATTGGACTGGCTATATTCCTCTCCTCCTTAGCTCACTATCTTACCAAGCTGGGAAAGGCTCCTTCCAGTTGCTTCTAATCAGGGACGTGCACATATAAGACATCAAAGGGGGCTTCAGCCCCTGCCCTTTTACCCTGTTGTCTGTAAAACAACTGCCCTCTCCATGCAGCATTTACTATGGTGAAATAAATGCAAATGCCACTCCAATTAAAACATCATTCAGGAGAACTGCTTTTTGTCCCCCTCCGAAGTCTCCTGACCTTGAACACAGCATTTTGGCGTTGAACTAATTTGTTTTCTAAATCCATGTCGATACACCACATCGTAGGTAAAGATTGCTGGGGTTGTGCCCCCCCGCAAATAGCTGATCTACAAGCTCTCAACGCATCACGCTGTGACGCATTGAGACCTTGTAGATCTGCTATTTTTGTCAAAAAGTGCCCTCTTTTAGGAGTTTCAGCCCCTGCCTCTCTGAGACTCTCTGCACGTCCAGTTGGTTCTGATTAGTAACAGACAGGCTGCTTTGTAAAGAACGATATGGCTCTGAGCCCAGTGAGATTGGCGTATGTTTTGGCAGTTACAGTATATCTGGAGGCGTGTTGGTTGTCCTGCAACTTTACAACCATTCTTAATCAAACACATGACACTAAAAAAAACAACATACAAAGTGATAGTTTTTATATAGAACTCTTGAAGATTTATATTCTGGCTAAATTTACTGTAAGTAGCTAGCTATTAATATACAGCTACTTTAGGAGAGGGACAGATCAGTGCATTAACCTTATGCTAATAATATAATAATATAACGGTTTTTTAAAGAATCCTCAAAGAAAAACAACATTTACGGCATTCCTGAATGCCACCCATTCATTTCCTAATATAGATATTGTGTTAGGGAGCCGTTACAAGCCACAGACTACCACTCAGTATGCTTGGTGTTTGAAGAAAATGCTTCTTAACTCTGACTTGGATGACCTAATGAAAACTGATAATAGCCTACACTAACACAACAGAAAATCCTTCAACTTTCCTGGATATATTCTACAGTATGAATGTGAAAGCCATAGGGGAGTTGTAAAGCAAGAATGAATAATTCTATTCTCAAGAAGATGACCAGTGCTGAGGCTCTGCTCTCAGAGTCTGCCCTCACTTGAATGTCTCTGGGTTCCCATAAAAACCCCCATGATTTACACTACTACACATTTAACCGTCACGAACGGGTTAAAATGTCTTAGAAGGGAACATCACATTCTGTTCTCTCTGCTCTGCATCAGTCCACCAACAAGTAGTCCAAATGCCAAATGCCGCAACATTGTATCTACGATCTCACAATTTGTTATGATTACTGCACAGAAGGTGCCTATGCCGGGTCAAAGCAGGAAGTTAGGATGAATCCCCCCTATTCCTCCTCCCCACTGTAACCCTGGCCTCTGGCCTCTCTCTGGGTCATCCAGATGTGAGATGAGTGCTTCTTTTCTTAGGGGGCCTCTGTGAGAAAACTATGCGCCCTCTCTCTCTCTCTCTCTCTCTCTCTGTCCTCCTTTATTGACACTCCAGGGACACACAGATGGCCGTACTCAGGGGAAAGGGATGCGATCTCTAGACAAGACTCCTCTGTAGCGTCATGTCACATGTGCTGCTCTGTGGTCAGTCGGGGCAGAACGCAGCTATCTAGCGTCTCTTCTCGGTCGCGGCGGCCACCATGTGGATACAGCTTGGCTATTGAAGTGCACTAACGGGGCAACACCGTATATACCACCATGACTCAGGCTATCCACTCATTAAGACTCCTCTGGAAGTCCACAACGTGGGCCTGTAATTTAAGGGAAGCTATATGGAAAACCTTCTGCCAAACACGTTGCGTGGCCACTGGCCACGGTGCGACCGGTCTACGTCACACACCACGTCTGAGCCGTCAGTCGGAGGGTGACGCTGCATAAACACGCGCTCAGTCGATGACACACGCAAAGGCCTGCCCTGCGTCCATTAGCGAGCGCGTGTGTTTTGTTTGGCTTTCAGTATGACGTGCCCACTTGACTTTCAGACTTAGTTTGGACTGGTGAGACGTTGCTATATCAAACAGTCCTGTCTGCGATGGAGAGGAAGTGCGTACTGTACCTCTGCAGTGAAACATATTTTATACTTTCTGAAAATAGCCGGTCTGCAAGCTCACAACGCGTCGCAGCGTGACGCGTTGTGAGCTTGTAGATCTGCTATTTTCAGCATGCAACCAAGTGTAAAATGACTTATACTGGAGCTCTTGTCCACTAGTCCCTTCCTAACATTTTAGTTCTTATTTGTCTACGAAATTGTCAGTATATTTAGTCTTGGTTTTAGTCATCGTAGCTTCGTTTTTATTTAGTTTCCATTTAGTTTTCGTCAGTGAAAAAAGGTAGTCAACGAACATTTTTCGTCTTAGTTTTAGTCTACGAAATCAACAGTTTCAACACTGGTGGAAACAAATGAGCCGAGTGCATATTTCAATTTCTCAACGGTTTATTTGTCCAACAACGTGAGTCATAGTAACATGCCCCAACATCGTCAGCCATCGTCAAGATGTGAGTGGACATTCTTTTGGACAACACCATTTTGTCACGTGACCAGTATAGGATCACATGGACAGGATAGGTGCAAATAAAGAGCTATTCTATGATGCACCCATCATAATCCCTCACTGTTCAACCTCCAGGGCCTGGAGGAAACCGTCTCAAATTCCTCCCCGATATAGTTTATTATTGGAAAACATCCAGTCTAAATCATGGGTATTGAAGGATACATAACATTTGGCCTTGGTTTGTTTAAAAAGAAAAAAGAAGAATAAAAATCTCTGTCCCACCCATAACTCAGCCATTTTGAAGTTCTTGCTCACACAAAGAATGCTTTGACTATTTGTTATTATTTAATTTTTTTGAGACATCAAATGGCCATTTTTCTACTGTACTTGCCCAGCAGTGAGTGGAAGTTGTAAAAACACATCTCAGATTGATTTACACTTGCAAAAACAAACATAGAGTTTCAAAAACTCCTTTTGGACAACCTAAAAATAACATCAAAAACCCCACACCAAAATCATTTCAATACCTTCCATTCATTCGCAATGCCCTGCGGTCGCCTATGCTTCTTCTCGAACATTTCTACCAAAAAGAAAAAGTCTACTGCTGTATGGAGAATTACCCGAGGAATTCATAAAATAATGTATTTCTGTCTGGAACTTCACGGCACAGAAAAAGCAAGATCTAGTCAGTAGCCAAACTTTATTTATCCAACACTGAAAAGCGCTTTTCAATCAAGGCAGATGATCATGATATAACCATAATAAATACATCGTAATCCATGAAAGCAAAGCCAAAGTTCTAACGTGTAAAAACACTTACATCTACGTATGTACACATGTATGAAACACACGGTAGTTAGTGTAGTTTATATGGTTCCGCAGAGCTAATAATCAGTGGGCTCATGTGAGCGCTGTAATTTTGTCGAAACTATGACGAAAAATGTTCCATCTACTACCTTTTTTCACTGACGAAAACTAAATGAAAACTAAGCTATGATGACTAAAACTAAAGACTAAATACATATATTGACAATTTAGTTAACAAATAAAAACTAGACTAAAATGTTAGGAAGGGACTATAGTGGACAAGAGATCCAGTAATCTTACACTTGGTTGCACAGATCTACAAGCTCACAACATCATCACAACAATAATAATTTAGAAGAAAAAGGCTAGCCGATCCATCAGGACCGTAGAACATTTTTAAATCCAGAGAAGCTGATCAATCTAGATTTGAGACCCAGTCAAGCAAAAGTGTATGTATTTTATTCGTTAATATGGATTATAGTGATTAGTAGATAAGCCCTTAGAATCTCGACCGGTCGAGATAAATTATTTTTCTTAGCATGTCCATTCCAGGGCTCTTACATGTTCCGAGTGACGTGCATGAGACAGGCCCGCAACTATCCATTATTTACATAGTGATTATTCTCTGAACTACTTTTTTCGATTAATAGAATAATCAAAAAGCTCATTTGTATATATTTTTGAAACAAACTGATTTAGTTTTATACTGTTTCTTTTCCTCACTACTTTGAAACATTCTTGATATTTTTTGGTCCAATGAACGATTATTAATCGATTACTTTATTAAATTATCAATCGATTCTGTTTTAATAATCGATTTGTGTGATTAACTGTTGCAGCTCTAGACTAGTGCTGTGTATTGCATACGAGTGCTGATGTCCTAATTGGCTATTTGTATGCCTTGTGGGTCAGCAGTAGCACCCATCTCACTCTGAAGGGAAGCATGCCAGCTCCCTCGCTTCATGGTCAAAACCAAGACTTATCAGGAGGAGAAAACAAAACAAGCTAGCCAACGGACGGAGAGAGCAGGGCAGAGAGCAACTATGTGCTTCAGTAAGACAAAGGCTTTTGAAAAGTGATTAAAATGTTTAAACAGATTTTGCGACCCTAATATCCCCAGACAGGTAGTTCCAAAGTGCAGATATATAATCCATTCCCCCTGGCCTTGCACCAGCATCTCCCCCCACAATAATAACACCAGAGCCCTTTCACTGTGGACAAACGCATTATGTCTTTATTGCGACCCTATAGGTCACATTTACTATGAAAACCTGCATCTCCCATCCGTTAGTCACACCTCCGTATATGGTCATGCCTCGTGACATAGAGATAGAGATAGAGATATACTTTATTAGTCTCCCGAGGAAGAAATTTGTCTTAGACATCACGTGTCCATATATGGTCACGCCCTCGTGACATCTCGTGACATCATGTGACGTCATGGAGACCCTTAGATCTCCCATGGCATCACGCCTCGTGACACGTCACGCCACCATATATGGCCATCTCCATATATGAAGATCACGACACTGACCTCATCTAACCCTGGATAACCACACATACGATGTTGATCTGACCCCCCAGGCCAAAGCGCCAGCGCTCGCCCAGCAGTCTGCCGTCACCCAGACGGATGCATGCACGCAACCTGGCCCCTTAGGTCGCCCTCAAGAGGCCTGTCTAACTATGTGTTCCATTTGGGACACACACACACGCATGCGCACACACACACACACACACACACACACACACACACACACACACACACACACACACACACACACACACACACACACACACACACACACACACACACACACACACACACACACACACACACATTGCATCTCCAGACGGGTCAAATCATGCGTTGTTGGCAATAATACAAACTACATTTGTATTTTCTGGCTCAAACACATGCCCAGCACAACCACTACTGGCACTGAAGCAAATGCAGATATGCAGATAAGAAACCTTGAATCTATACACATTTCATCTCTTTATGTTTTTTTCTTTTTTGTAAATGAATGACCTGTCCGTCCGTCTGTCTGTGTACAGCTAATCTCCGGCACCATTGACCTTGTCAATTGCACCATTTTCTAGTTTCACGCTAATATTATTCTGTTTTAAATGAGAAAAGTCACACCCGTGTGGAGTGAGGGGCGCTCTCATCACCGTACATCATCATGATGTAACGTGTCGATTTGCTCGGACACATATGACGTAAATTCTCCATTCATTGTCAATGGCATTTAATGTTTGTGTTAACACAAAATTTGCCGATTTGCTCAGACACATACTGTATGACGTAACTTCTCCATTCATTGTCAATGACATTCAATGTTTGTGTTAGGACTAGACCACACTATAGCTGAATATATGGGTATATACTGTAGGCGCCCCTCAAAAAGAGGTTACACATCAGCAATGGTTACTCACCTTTCCACTTTTTTTTATTGGCACACACCAACACAAACGAACGCTTACGCGTTCCGGCTCGAAGCGGCCTATATAGTGCTATATACATATTGTTCCTTCAACATATTGTTGTATAACGACTTGGAATCTGGTGCAATCTGCAGACAAGAGACATACGGTATTCGTCCTCGTGCTATTGTTTATAAGCGGTGACTCTTGCACTTGGACTTAACCCATTCTGGGCAGGAACCCCTTTTGGTGTTTTAAGCATTATGTTACACGTTATCAGATCTACAAGCTCATAGCGCGGCACTCAGTGCCACACTATGAGCTTGTAGATCTGCTATTTTGGAAAAATCGTGAAAATGTGGCGCAAAATTCAACTCAAATCTTTGCTTCTGGGGGGGGGGGGGGGGTCTCTGGGACAAGATATTTTCAGATAGGGGTCGGTGGCCAATTACATATCATTCTTAGGGTTCTTGACATGAAATATTGAGCACCACTGATATACATAAGGTTTTTCAGAAAACTGTCAGGATTTTAGAAGACATTTTATAAAATTTCGACGCCTGGCCTAGATGGGTTAAGTGCTGGTTATGCACTGGGGCCAGTTAACACGCACACACACACCCCCACCCACCCCAGCAGGCCAGCACTCTGCTGGACATCTGCTGACATGGCCAACTCCTAGCGGAGGTTGGAGGAGAGGAGCTGTTGTCCTTGGACACTGTTGCCACAGCAGCATCACAGCAGGAAATGCTCCAGACGGAGCGTCACAGGGCATGATGAGGGCTACGAGTACGTTTCATCATGACGAGATGAGAGAAATGGGCCGGGGGGAGCTCACGTTTCTTTTTCCAAGTGTAAACCTCCCAACATCTGTCCTTGTGCTAATTACGTATTTACCCTGACTGATAACGGCAGTGGTTTTCAAAGTGGGGTCCGGCGGGGACCCCCCCCCCCCACAGGGGCTACTTGGGGGAGTTCCAGGGGAGCCGAGCTAAATGATAGTTTGGAACCAAATGGACCCTTCATGAGGGTGTACAAATGGAACCAAATGGTTTTGTACGCTCCCTCTCAAGAGTTAAATTAACATTGATTTTACAATATGAATTGGTGTCTCAGAGAGAGAAATGCCATTAAATGGGGGTCCGTAGACTAATGCATGTCACACTGTATGGGGGTTCTTGAAACTAAACGGTTGAGAATCACTGCTAGAGCCGTAAAAGTCTTCTTTCATGGCGGTCCCTGGCATATCACTTCAAATGGGGGTCCCTGGCATATCACTTCAAATGGGGGTCCCTGGCATATCACTTCAAATGGGGGTCCCTGGCATATCACTTCAAATGGGGGTCCCTGGCATATCACTTCAAATGGGGGTCCCTGGCATATCACTTCAAATGGGGGTCCCTGGCATATCACTTCAAATGGGGGTCCCTGGCATATCACTTCAAATGGGGGTCCCTGGCATATCACTTCAAATGGGGGTCCGCGGGTAATTGTCAATTTGGAGGTCCTTGACATGCAAAGGTTTGGGAACCACTGGCCCACGGTAACAAGTGGCATGGAACCAATGGCCCACGGTAACAAGTGGCATGGTTTGTGTGGTTACATTTGTTTGTTGTTAGCGAGATAACTTGATGACGGCTCGGCAGATTTTGGAAACTTGGGATAGAATGATCAATAGGCTAGCCACCATGAACATATTATTCACTTTTGGGTTAAAAAAGCTCAAAGGTCAAGGTCACTCACAATCAGTGTCGTGGTCTGACCGTTAGCTAAATAAATCCAGAACAGATGGGTGGATGGTGCTCCCATTTTGGCCGACAGATTTTGAACAAACAACGGGCGTACAGCCGGCGGAACTGCAGAACAGTCTGGTATTCCTAAAGTAACCCAAGTAAATTATGCTTAAACGGTTAAAACTATAAACCTTATTCCTCCTAACCTTATCCTCAGTAAAATGGTGCCAAAACGTAACACTATTCCTAAACTGAACCCCAGTAAATCTATGCCTAAGCCTACACGTTTTCCTAACCTTATTCTTAGTAAAAAATAAAATAAAGAATACAAGAACCTCCGCACCGAGTGGTCAGCGGAAAAAAACAAGGGCAAGATGGATTATGGGCGACGTTACCGGTTACCTTTTGAACGGTAAGTCACAGAACTAAAATGAGCCATTCTGATATTCAAAGCACACCTTGTGAATCTCTTTATACTGATTTGGTCCAAACGCCTGGCACAAATAACTTCTTTGACTATAGAATTATATAGACACAATGGACACAAGGAAGTGGCAGGCACTCACTTCTGCTGATTATAGGAAAATTACAAAGAGATGCAGTAGGAGAGTAAGGAGAGATGAGGCCTGACTGTGCCTGGACATCTCCATTGAGGCGCGCGCTGAGTGCCGCTCTACCAAACTAATTTGGCACGGCTTACGGGTGCTTTTAAACTCCACTATGCGCCTTCCCAAATGTGTGTGACCAAAATAGCAGGCAGACTTGCTGACTTGCGGGCCGCGGGAAACGGCGGCGACAAAGATGTTGCCCATAGGCTCTAGCTGCATGACAGCGGGTTGCGTGTTCGAGTCCATTCATGACCACCTTTGCTGCGTGTCTCTCCCCTTCTCTCTCTCCCGAGCTCTTTCCTGTCCATCTTCACTGTAACTATCAATAAAGGCACAAAAGCCAAAAATAAAATCTTATTTAAGCACTGACTGCATAGCATAACAGCGACCAATCTCCTCTCACTATCTCCCCAGCCTCCTTTCTCACGTATTATGACTTCAGTAATTGAATGAATTAACTTCACTCATATTATGTCTATAATAATGTTGATGTAATAATTGTGTTATCTTCAGGTGCTGTCCTATGGGGGATTTGAGTGAGCTCAGGGTCCAGTCCATGTCTTGCACACATTTTGGCTCCAGTCACGCCACCAAATAAAAATGCGTAACATCATCGCAATATAACAAGTTGGATGTGTATGTGCGCGACTGAGTGTGTGACTGTGTGTGTGTGTGTGTGTGTGTGTGTGTGTGTGTGTGTGTGTGTGTGTGTGTGTGTGTGTGTGTGTGTGTGTGACTGTGTCTATCTTGGGCTTTCCAGTAGACCCAATAAAAATGGCTGCATATATAGGGCACCGACACCACATAAAGAGTATAAGTCAAGCGTGTTCAGAAGTATGAGTGCTCAGTTGCACCTCCATAAGAGTGAAAAGTGGACACGATGACCGCAGCTAAAATATTTATCCTGCCCCGAGGTCTCCCATGCAAGGCAGGACTAACGTTTATACAGCAATGAGAG